>NC_136430.1:419903499-420503499 GCF_052849685.1 Lactuca virosa | reverse complement strand
AGTATTTAAACAATTAAAGCTTTAAGTTTTCTTAATTAATCAATTTCATTTTGGCCTTAAAAGGAAATATTTTGATAAAAAATTTGGAGTTTACGGTCAAACATGGTCAAAGTTGGGTTTACGGTTCAAATAAGGTTTACGGTCAAAATGGTCAAAGTGGGGTTTACGGTCCAGATTGGGTTTACGGCCGTAAAACCATTGTAGTGGTCTCCTAACCATAAAATGAGTTTACAGTCGTAAACTCAAAGGGAGTTTAAGGTCGTAAACTTCTAGACCGTAAGCTCAGACCGTTTACGGTCGTAAGCTCAACCGTAAACCCTACCTAAACCGTAAACGCCGATGAACACAAAAACCTCGATTAATCCTCCAGTTTCAGTCGAATCGGTGAACAAACCACATATCCTCAGTCGGTTTTAGCATACCTTTGATGTGGACTAACTGATTTTGCAAAATCTCACAAAAAAATTTCGAGGATGAGAGAGAGTGGAGAGAGTTTGCGGCTCGGAATATGAAAAGTGAGGTGGAAAAGGGTTTACAGCAGTAAACTCCACCTTTTATACCTCCTTTAAATATTTACATGTCTCCCACACAGTATAAGACACAGTCCAAATCCCAATTAAATTTTCAAAAATAAAACTTTTTGAGGATTTTAAAATTAAAGTAAGATTAAAATTAAACTAAAAATAAAATAAACTAATTTCTAAAATTTAAGAATTAAAGAATTTAAAAATTAAATTTTTGACAATTATAAAAATAAAATAAAAATAAAATACAAATAAAAATAAAAGTAAAATAAGAATAAACACAGACAAAATTTATCTCAAAAATCACTGAAAATTATCTTGTGATACTGGGATCAAAGTTGTTAGACAGCCTTAATCCACTTGTCGGTACCTTTTATCTTCACGTCTTTGTCTGGTCGATCGCCGGTATTGTGGTCCACTTAAACACGAAAAATTGTGACAGAATTAGGACATACCATTAGTTACAAGACAAAGTGATCCTAAGTTCCTATATAATATTTCTTAAGGACCATTCAGTTGACGACGACCAGGGATATTGTTGTCCACCTAAATTGAGCAGCGAGATCTATAGACAATCTGTAAGTGTTCAATTTTAATTGTACTAGAACATGGTTCCCGCTTCCTGATATGCTCCAGTAATAAAGGACTTCCAGAATACTCCTTACATCGGGTGAGCAGACAATTATTAAGAGAGAAGATAGATTTAGAATGCATATGCTATACACCCAGGTCGGATCTCTTCCAATCACGCACAGGGTGAAACATATGACTAACTGAAGTTTTAGAGGGATTGAGAAGTAGAATGGTGCATATACTGTGTACCAGGTCGGATTGTGAGTCACGCAAAGGAGACAGTATATGGCTAACAGATAGAAAGAATTGCATAGATAGAGGATGTAGAGAAAAAGAGTTGCATATGTTACAGTCCAGGTCGGATCTCTCGATCACACAAAGGAAGCAACATATGACTAACAGACAGATAGAGAGAAAACAATTTTCTACAGACCTAATTTATCGGAATTCACCAGTCACCCAATCAATACCGGAATTAAGGACAGAATCCGCACATCGAGGAAAAGTTAATCCACGGTTCCAGATACAAGTTCTTTTAATGTGACTAGTAGATTCCCATATATATCTCCCTGCTCAACCTATCCAAGCGTGGTATTGTCAGGCTAAACGGATCTAACTAGGTCAAGATCTATCAAGTCTATAATTTCCTTAAGTTCAACTCTGCCTAGTCAAGTCCATTTAGAATCTTCCGTGCCTACCAGCGCATCGAACACAGAGCATAGACAATTTAATTTTGGGTACGTTATGCAGATTCAGATTGCCTGTTATCACTTGATAATATCACTTCCCAGTACTACATCAACAAGCAAAACTGTTAGCGACAATATTTTTGATTTTTTTGAATTTTTTAATGTTTTTGGATTTTTGAATGTTTTCTGAAAAAAAATAAAACAGAAACAAAATGTTTTTGGATTTTTTAAATTTTCAATTTTTGTTTGGTTTTTGTTTATTTCTCCCCCTAAATTTGTGCATGGGTGAGAATGAAATCACTAAAATGCGCAAATTTAAACTAACCTAATCAATAACAAAAAAATTAATCCTCAAAACGAATCATTTTCAAAAATCCCACAAGCACATCGAATCGAGCTTTGTTAAAAGGCTTGGTGAACAGATCCGCCACATTATTGGCAGTGGGAACCTGTTCTAGCCGGATGAGCGAGCGCTCATAACAATCTCTGATAAAATGAATTTTGATATCAATGTGCTTGGTTTTGGAGTGTTGGATAGGATTTTTAGTAATTTGAATTGCGGCCTCATTATCACAGTGAATTGGGGTTTCTAGATAATTCAAACCGTAGTCCAACAGCTGATGTTGGATCCAGATAACTTGAGGACAGCAGGCAGATGCAGCAACGTATTCCACTTCTGCTGTTGAGGTAGAGACAGTATGTTGTTTCTTGCACTGCCACGACACCAGCCTATCTCCAAGGAATTGGCACCCTCCTGATGTAGATTTCCTGTCAAGCTCATAGCCTCCATAATTACTGTCAGCAAAAGCATATAAATCAAATTCAGAATTCTTCAGATACCAAAGACCCAATTTTGGGCTGCCTTTGATATACCGAAAAATCCTTTTGACAGCAATAAGATGTGAAAGTTTAGGATTAGCCTGATAGCGAGCGCATTGACAAACTGCAAACATGATGTCGGGACGACTTGCAGTAAGATACATCAACGATCCAATCATCGATCTGTAGTGTGTCTGATCTACGGATTCGCCATCAATATCTGGATTCAGCAGGGGTCTTTCAGCCATTGGTGTCGAAGCAGGTTTTGCGTCTTGAAACCCGAACTTCTCAAGAATATCCTCCACATACTTAGCTTGATGTAGCAGGATTCCGGTTGAATTTTGTTTGACCTGAAGCCCCACAAACATGGTCATTTCACCCAGTGAACTCATCTCAAACCGCTTTTTCATCACGCCTTCAAATTCTTTGCAAAGGTGTGGACTGGCAGACCCGAAGATAATGTCGTCAACGTAGATCTGGACTAGAATCTGATCATTACCAACATGCTTGATGAATAAGGTTTGATCAATAGTGCCGCGAGAGTATCCATGCTCGAGCAAGTGCTTTCTTAGAGTCGCATACCATGCTCAGGGAGCTTGATGTAACCCATACAACGCCTTGTACAACTTGTAGACATGATTAGGAAACTTTGAGTTAACGAACTCAGGGGGTTGATCAACGTAAATTTCTTCCTTCACCTTGCCATACAAGAAGGCAGTCTTGACATCCATTTGGTAGACCGTGAAGTTCATGTAGGAAGCATATGCGAGAAAGATACGAATAGCCTCCAATCGAGCCACGGGAGCATAAACCTCAGTATAATCAAGACCCTCAACTTGTCGAAACCCACGAACCACCAACCTTGCTTTATTGCGCACTATTACACCAGAATCGTCCTGCTTGTTACGATAGACCCAACGCGTGTCAAGAGACCTTTTGCCCTTTGGTAACTCAACCAATTTCCAAACCCCGAGCTTTTCAAACTGATTTAGCTCTTCATGCATCGCATCTACCCAGCTGGGCTCATTCAAAGCCATTTCAACGTTTTTGGGCTCTATTTGAGATATAAAGCAAGAATAGAGACATGCATTGACATCTCCACTCCGACTTCTGGTTTTAACTCCGTTACCCAGCTGGCCAATGACGTTATCGATCGGATGATCGTGTTGAATTCTTGAAGGTATGTCTTGGCTGATATCATTGAGTGAAACAGGAAGAGTGTGAATGTTGAAACCTCCATCATTTGCTGATTGATCCACATTAGATGAATCTGCTACAAACTCATTAGCAATTTCTTCAGGAAAGAGTAGTTCCATAAAAGTTGGAGTGATAGCGGAAGCATCTCTAGACATCAACTCTCTTTCAATAGGGGTAAGAGGTGTAGCATCAGCATCAGGAGTTCCATTTTGAACTTTAGACTCTGGACTATTAAGTCGATCAGATGACTCCCCCTCAGGTGGAGCAGAGGACTCCCCCTCAGATGGAGCAGAGGACTCCCCCTCAACCGTTGGAGGTCTGTAAACAACTTCTTCGTCTTCGTCTTCAGAAACAATCTTCGAACCAGAAGAGGATCCATTTGAGCCATCTGAAGACACATTTAAGGATTTGAAAAGCGATGTGTAATCAAATAACCAGTCAGGACCCACTCGAGCGTCTGTTTCATTCTCCTCCAACCAGCGCACGTCATAGGATTCGACAATCTGCTTAGTCTTCTTGTTGTAAACCCTATACGCGGTGCGCGCAGCATATCCTATGAAATAACAATCATCGGCTTTGGCATTGAATTTATGGTTGTATTCCAAGTGAAGAAGGGTGCAAGGGCAGCCAAATACACGGAAATGGATGCCTGAAGGCTTGTGTCCATAGAGAATCTTGTACGGTGTCTTCATCTGTGCTTTGTTGATTAGAACACGATTCTGCATGTAGCAAGCAGTGTTAATCGCCTCGGCCCAAAAGAAAACAGGTAATTTTGAATCACAAAGCATTGTCCTTGCAGCGTCTTTTAAAGTTCTATTTCTCCTTTCAGCAACACCGTTTTGTCGAGGCGTGTGAGAAGAGCTATATTGACGCACGATCCCCTTTTCTGCGCAAAAATGGTCAAGAACCGCATTCTTGAACTCAGTTCCATTGTCACTACAAAGCGCCTTCACCTGGTTGTTGGTTTGATTCTCAATCATCACAATTAACTTCTTTATCAGATCAGCAACCCCGGCTTTGTTGGATAAGAAGAAGACCCACATAAAACGAGAGAAATCATCGATCACAACAAGACAGTACGAACTTCTGTTGATGCTCAGGACGTTGACCGGACCAAATAAGTCCATATGCAATAATTGGAGCACCTGACTGATTGAGTTGACTTGCTTAGGCAGGTGTGGTTTTCTATGATGTTTTCCTTGGGCACAGGACACACACCTCTCAAATGTAATAAAGTCTCTGACAGGTAAGCCTCGGACCATCTCATTCTTAGCAAGGCGATTCAGGTTTTTCGCGTTAGCATGACCGAGTCGTCGGTGCCACAGCATTGCGTTTTGTTCGGAGACTTTTGAAAATAGGCATGTGACTTGTTCAGGTATGTTACTGTTCATGTCAATAATGTAAGCATTCCCATCCCGCTTAGATTTGACGAGAATCCACTCTTACGGGATGACAATGCCTGGCTTGAGAATCATGCATTCTTTATCGGTAAAATGGGTAGAATAGGCTTTGTCGCAAATTTGGGAAACACTCAACAAGCTATGCTTTAACTCGGGAGCAAAGTTGACATTTTCAAAGCTTAGCACTCCATTTGTAACGGTTCCTCTCTGAGTGATCTTGCCACCATCTCCGCCCGCGAAGGAAACATACCCCCCATTAAAAGATTGAATGTCGCTCAATTGGGAGATGTCTCCTGTCATATGCCGGGAGCAGCCGCTGTCGACGTACCAAGGACGGACGACATTCCTCTGCAACTGTCCCTGCAAAATGAGCGGGATCATTTAGATTTGGGAACCTAGGTCATCACTGTCCTGGGTTTCCTTTTCGCTTTCTCTGATTTATCTTTTAATGATTTCAAATTAGGATCATCATTCCTAATCACTTCAGAGGATGGTGATGATGGATTGGAAATTGATTTGGGCATCCAATGATATTTAGGTTTGATAACATTCTCAGGTGGTTTTGAAATAAGTTTCTTATTAGTTTGCACTGAGCCTCTGGATGTTCTACCAGAAGTGGTTGAAGATCCAGAATTGCTTTTTGACGAAACCGATCTTGGCGGAGCCTTGTTCGGTTTTGGCAAACTATTTAGAGCTTTGTTATTAAAAACCTTTTTATTCTTTTGAAAAACAGCCCTTTTTCTGCTTCGATCATCTTTCCAATCATCATTTTGAGAACGAGTTCTTGAGGATTTTCTAATTAAATACCTTCCTCGAGATTCGTTCTCTCCACTTGGTGACATATAGTTCACAAAGATCCTATTTTGACAATTCCTACCTATATGACCACCAACACCACAATTAAAACAAATCTGTTTATTATTTGAACTTGTACTGCATTTCTCAGATTTATTTTCTTAACAGACACTCTTACTCTTCTCAGAAGAACATGCATGAGAAATAGGTTGTGAGATAAGTGAGGGTGCCTCAGATGGTGTCACTTATGGAATTGATGGGTTTTCATGAGAATCACAAGCATCCGAATTACCAAACAATCATCAAACATATCAAAGAAATTAAGTTCAACAGTAGCAGATGTGGAAACATCACACGAAATATTTTCAGTCTTAACATCAGAAACAAAAACTTTTTCATTTGAAACAAAAATATCAGAATCAGAAACAGAAATAGAAACAGATTCTCCAGCTTCACGCTTTGCCTGATCTAATGGTTGATCTGCAGGGGAAGTAGAAATGTTAGTACTTTCAACATTAACAAATCCTCCTGAAACGAAACCAGATGGCTTGCCATAAACCATAAATGATTCGTTGGCAATCTCATCCTTGGATAGGGGTTGATACTGATATGTATGATTATAAGGAGGAGGTACACTATCATATCCTAGACCCTTTTGTTGGTTTCGTTTGAACTGCATGCAGTGATCAATCATGTTGGCAACTACCTCGCTTGATCCATCAAATTTTCTAAAATCAAAATTTGCAATTTCAAATTGTCTTTTTAATGTATCAAGCTCGGTAATTAACTCATCATTTTGTCTCTTAACATAATCATAAAGCTCACATTTTTCACTGTATTCTGTCTGAATTCTCTTAAACTCCTTTATTTTTGTCTCTAACTGGGCCTTAAGGGGTTTCTGGCCTTTCCTAAGCTGACAGCCCTCATATCTAAGGTCCTCTACTTCTCTACGTAATAATTGAATTTCATCATGAAGAAGTTTAACATATTCATTACATGCCTGAGAATAAGACGATAGATTTACCTCACTTTTCCTGGGCTCGGAAGTAGAAGACACCATTAGAGCAAACTGCAGCTCCATCATTTCTGCTTCAGGATCAGCTGCATCATTCTTCAAGGGAGCATCATCAATCTGAGCTAGGTGAGCATTTTCTGGCCCTGAAATATTCAAAGCCTGAATCTGGTCCTCCCAGTCAAAGGACTGAGCGACCATAGCAGTCTCACCATTAACCGCAGCACCTGCACGGTTGTTTCCTACTGAAACCATTGTCCTGTTGTTGTTCTTCCTACAATCTGGTTTTGGACACTCGTGAGCAAAGTGACCCGGCTCGTGGCAGTTGAAACATCGCAGCATGCCCTTGTTGAATCCCACCTTCTTGTCAGCATTCATGCCCCACTTGTTCTTCCCTGTCTTCTTAGCAAACTGCTTGGCCCTGAAAACAGCCATAGCAATCTGCCATGTAATGTCCATTTCTTCCACGTCTTCAGGATGAATCTGATCCAGGTCAGCAAATGACAGCTGAGGTGGAAGCTCTCCAGCTACAAAAGCATTGTAGCAGTTAACAAGCCCAGTGGCTAGAGCCAGATTTTCATCAGTGTCCTTTGTGTTTGAGGAAGAGGCTACAACTGGCACATTTGGATGGGGAACAGCTTGTGGAGTGACAAATGGCTGGCTTTGAGAATGAGGAATGGATGATGCAACAGCAAAGGTCTGAATCTGAGGTTGTTGAGCAGCAAAAGCTTGACCTGAGGAAGACATGATTGATGAGAAAGCATTATTGGATGAGATTCCAAGATTTTCAGTTGAGTACGAGTTCACATGGTTAATCTTTCTCTGTTTGTCATCAATATCACAAGCTTTGATAATCGCCATGATTTCAGCAAGAGTGAGGCGATTTAGATCCTTAGTCTTCTTAATCACAGCAACATTCATATCCCATTATCTAGGAAGAGCATTCAGAAGCTTCTTGTTAATCTCTGACTTGGTCAAGAAAATCCCAGATATATTCATGTCAGTGGTGAGAGTTGTGAACCGCTGCAGTTGAGCCTCAAGAGTCTCTCCCGGAATGTAGTTGAACATATTGAACTTTTTTCGCAACATGTCCTGACGACTCTCCTTCATATCTTCATTGCCCTCATATACCTCAAATAGGGCTTCCCACAAATCTTTAGCTGAAGTATACTCTCGTAAACCTTGAGCAATATCAGGAGATAATGCCATGGTTAGAGTGGCTAAAGCCGTTTCCTGCTCTTCAATTTTCTCTAACTCCTCATCTGTGTACTTTTCAACAGCTTTGTCAATCACTTGACCTCCAACTGTCATAGTGATTCTAACAGGGCCTCTAAGAATGCTTCTCCATACTTTAAAATCCTTCATTTTAATGTATTTTTCAATCCTGTATTTCCACTCAGGAAAACCATCTGCAGACATTAATCTTGGAATGCGCGTACTTGTGCCCATGACAGTATCAAGTTCGTGAAAATGAGTTTGACTTTGAGATTCCATTTGAAATTAAAGCAAATTAAATTCAGTAATAAATTCAGAAAAGAGTTTACGGTTGACGAGATTACAACCGTAAACTGCGTTTACGGTTGAAGTGTTTACGACCGTAAACTGGGTTTACGGTTGAGGTGTTTACGACCGTAAACTGGGTTTACGGTTTGGATGATTACAGTTTGTTCGTTTACGGTTTAAGCGTTTACGATTATTGAAGCTTAGTTTACGGTTAATGAAGATTCACAGTTTACGGTTGATTAAGTTCTTGAGTTTACAGCCGTAAACAGAGTTTACGGTCAGCAGTAAACTACCAGAAGGTCTTCAAAAACACGTTTTTGCAGTAGATTCAGTCCCTTTAACCACGAAAACACTAAAACCAAACTCGAACAATGAAGAATGTCAGTCTAAACAGCCGAAAACTCGATTGAATGAAGCTTTGACACCGGTTTTTGCTCTGATACCAATTGTAAGGTCCTGAAAAGGATCTTTACCAATGATCAAGCAACAAACAATCACAATAGAAGTAGAAGAAGAAAAGAAATCAAGCTTGCACACATTTATATCATAAAAACGTCTGGTACAACTCGATGGAATAAACTGTAAACACTATGGCATCAACAACAAGACAAAGACCTACACCTCCACTATATATACTCGACTGGGCCGCAAACTGGGTTTACGGCCGTAAACGTGTTTACGGCCGTAAACTCACTTCCTGACCGTAAACACTTAAACAACCCACAAAATGCATTAAGGACTCATACTGAACTATTACAATTAAAGCCTAGACCAAACCATTAACTGGACCCTTCATGGACCCCGAGCATAGTCGGAGGATGATGAGAGATTTTTGGATTATAGGCCAGTAGTTGTAAATAACTGATGTAAGGCTTATAATGTCTTGTTTATGCTATTGATCTGTATCGGAACATGGCATCCTGAGGTGTTGATATAAAAGGAAATTATATATTTCTTAAAGAAAGGTTTTGACAAACTTTTATCATGTTTTGTTTTGGGGACCAATTCCGCAACATCTTTTAAAAAGATTTCTCTGACCTTATTTTAAAAAGCATAAATTAAATCGGTCTTTTCTGGCCGAGAAATTAGGGGATGTCACAGTTGGTATCAGAGCATCAGTTTAAGCGAACTAAGAAATTGTAGGATTTCTAGACTTAAACTTAGAATGCTAAGTGATGATTGTGAGATGAGTGTATACCATATTTTAGACATGAGCACTAGTTTATTTTAGGAACGATGCCTAAAATGCTTTTATGTGCTAAATGTTATATGTTTGCCATATATGCCATTATTTGTTCGGATCTATGGTCTGTTGTCGACCGGATCTGGAAACCTTATGTGTGTAGGATTCTAAGCGTACGATTACGATATTAGAACTAACATGTAAATGTTTCGGATTGATAAGGGAATTTAAATACCTATCGAGGATAAAGACCTAAATTCGCCTTATTCGGTTTATAGATTATAATGGCAAGAACTCGCAGTGGAGTTGCAAATGCAAACGGAAACAGGAATCAACAACCTCAACCTCAAGTAGTTGAGCAAGTACCTATTGTAGGAGCTGCACCTGATCCAATGACGACGGCTGGGGTACAAGCAATGATACAGATGATGTTAGATCGCCAAATGGAGGAGACAAGGCGATTACTACAACAGAATAGGGAAGAAACTATGATACCTATTGAACAGCCCGAATTGAATGAAGGGCAATCAGTAGGAGGGAACTACAGTGGGACTCTTGGTCAAGCCAACCCACTGATAGTTAGACAAAACAACCAGGATGGAGTAGTTGATGGACGCAGATGCAAATACAAAGATTTCATGGAATCTAAACCACCGTGTCTATCTGGAAGTCTGACACCGGTGGAAGTCATGAATTGGATCTCCGAAATGGAGACGATGTTTGAAAGTTGTGAGTGCAGCAACAAACAGAAGACCGCACTTGCAATTCCTCTGTTAAAATCTGGTGTATTGAGCTGGTGGAAGTTACTAGCTGATTCGATGCCCAAGGGAGAAGCTAGCAAGATGTCTTCGGAAGACTTTGTGGTACAACTGAAATTGCAATACTGCTCTGAGCAGGATCTTCTGGAAATCAATAATGAGTTCCAGAATTTGAAGAAGGGAAAGATGAGCGTTACTGAATACGCTGCTAGTTTTACGGAAGAGATGAAGCTTGTTCCTCATCTAGTTCCAACTGCACTCTCTAAGGTCAACAAGTTTGACCTCGGATTACCAGCGGAATTTGGTCCGATGGTTAAGCAAGCAACCACTTTGAAAGCCGTCATCTGCGCTGCTAAGAATGTTGAGATTCAGGTCAGAGAGAAGGGTCTGGAGAGGGCAGAAGTTGGCGAAAAGAGAAAATTTGAAGGAACTTCAGGTTCCAACAAGAAAAGAAAATTTTCAAAGTCTAAGAAGTTTGGAGGAGGAGGAGGCGAAGTGAAATGGTGTGAGAAGTGCAAGAAAAAGCACTCTGGGAAATGTAGTGAGGGGGTGACTTGCTACAAATGTGGAAAGACTGGGCATTATGCCAACGAGTGTCCGTCCAACCAGAGGGTATGCTTTGGATGTAACGAAGAAGGGCACGTTTTGAAAGACTGTCCAAAGAAGAAGGATGCAGCAAAGCCCAATCTTCCACCAAAGCCGAAGGCGAGAGCCTTTCAAATGACACTTGAAGCTGCGAAAGAAGAAACCGATGTCGCTTCAGGTACCTTTCTCGTAAACGAATTGCCTGCCCAAATTTTGTTTGATTCTGGAGCCAATTACTCCTTTATTTCGCATGAATTTGGTAGAAAACTAGCTTTGCCTGTTGATAGACTAGTTAATGCTTTATTAGTCGAGATTGCTAGTGGCAAGTTTGTACCTGTTAGCCATCATATGAAAAACGTCCTCATTGACTTGAATGGGAATAAGTTCCACGAGGAATTATTACCTATCGAGTTAAATGGTTTCGACATAGTTTTAGGAATGGATTGGCTTAGCGCCAATGATGCCGAAATATTGTGTAGAAAGAAGATAGTAAAAGTAAACCCGCCAGGGAAAGAGTCGTTTATGGTGTATGGAGACAAACGCAGAGTAAACTCTAGAATCATTTCCCTAATGAAAGCCAGAAAGTGTTTGGCCAAGGGATGTACATCATATCTAGCGTTCGTGATCGATGCTAAGAAGGAAAGGAAGGAGGTGCAGAATATTCCGGTGGTGTGTGATTATCCGGAAATCTTTCCCGAAGATCTTCCCGGATTGCCCCCTGATCGACAAGTAGAATTCTGTATCGACTTGTTACCAGGAACGACGACGATAGCAAAAGCACTGTATCGATTAGCACCAACAGAGATGAAAGAACTTATGACGCAACTTCAGGAGTTATTGGACAAAGGTTTCATTCGACCTAGTTCATCACCCTGGGGAGCCCCTGTGTTATTTGTAAAGAAGAAAGACGGGAGCATGAGAATGTGCATCGATTACAAAGAGCTGAATAAAGCGACAATAAAGAACAAGTACCAGTTACCGAGGATCGATGACCTGTTCGATCAGTTGCAAGGTTCGAGCTATTTTTCGAAGATCGATCTTAGGTCAGGATATCATCAGCTAAAGGTGAGAGAGCAGGATATCGATAAGACTACGTTTAGAACAAGATATGGACACTATGAATTTTTGGTTATGTCGTTCGGACTAACCAATGCTCCAGCAGCTTTCATGGATTTGATGAACAGGATTTGTAAACCATACCTTGATAAATCCGTGATAGTATTCATAGATGATATCTTGATTTATTCGAAAAGCAAGCAGGAGCATGACAAGCATTTGCGTGAAGTGCTAGAAGTTTTGAAAAAGGAGAAGTTGTATGCAAAGTTCTCCAAATGTGAATTTTGGATTCAAGAAGTCCAATTTTTAGGTCATGTGGTTAACCAAGAAGGAATAATGGTTGACCCAGCAAATATTGAAGCTGTGATGAAGTGGGAACAACCAAAAAGTCCTACGAAGATTCGAATCTTTTTAGGATTAGCCGGATATTATCGCCGATTTATCCAAGGCTTTTCTTCGATCGCTACTCCATTAACAGCTTTGACCCACAAAGGAACTACTTATACTTGGAACGAGAAGCATAAGGAAGCCTTTGAGAAATTGAAGAAGAGATTGTGTGAAGCACCGATTCTTTCGTTACCTGAAGGAGTTGATGACTTCGCAGTTTATAGTGATGCCTTTGGAGTTGGGTTAGGTTATGTTCTGATCCAAAGGGATAAAGTGATCGCGTATGCATAGAGGCAATTGAAAGAACATGAAAAGAACTACCCCACTCATGATCTGGAGTTGGCAGCGGTAGTATTCGCCTTAAAGATATGGAGGCACTACCTTTATGGTACCAAATGCAAACTTTTCACTGATCATAAGAGTCTTCAATATCTCTTTAATCAGAAGGAATTGAACATGAGGCAACGACGCTGGCTAGAATTACTCAAGGACTACGACTGTGAGATTCTTTACCACCCTGGTAAAACAAATGTTGTTGCTGATGCTCTCAGTCGGAAGGTGAATCTTGAAAAGAAAAGGCCAAGAGCGTTGAGAATTGAATTTGTCTCTACAATTGTGGAAAGTATAAAGAAAGCTCAGGAGGAAGCTTTAGAGAACAATGACCGGAAGGAGGAACGTTTGGGCAAAACGTTGGTGTTTGATACAAATGATCAAGGACTAAAGGTATTCAAAGATAGGATTTGGGTACCTAAGACGGGAGGAGTAAGAGATCTTCTGATGAAAGAAGCTCACAAGACCATGTACTCGATTCATCTCGGCAGTACAAAAATGTATAGGGATCTAAAACCCTATTACTGGTGGCCGACGATGAAGCTCGATGTTGCTAAGTATGTGGCCGAGTGTGTAACTTGTGCTAGGGTTAAGGCACAACATCAGAAACCGTATGGGAGTTTAGAACCTTTACCTGTACGCATGGGTAAATGGGAAGATATCACTATGGATTTTGTGACTAAACTGCCCAGAACAAGGAACGATCACGACATGATTTGGGTTGTCGTTGATCGCTTCACTAAGAGTGCGCATTTCATAGCAGCCAACGAGAAATGGTCTATTGATAAACTTGCGAATTCTTACGTGAATGAAATTGTGAGGCTTCACGGTGTTCCGTTAACTATTGTATCCGATCGTGACAACCGTTTTACCTCAAGGTTTTGGAGGAGTCTACAAGAGGAATTGGGTACCAAGTTGTGTTTGAGTACAACTTACCATCCGCAAACCGATGGTCAGAGCGAACGAACAATTCAAACATTGGAGGATATGCTGAGAGCATGTACCCTGGAATTCCAAGGTAACTAGGATTAACACTTACCTCTAGTAGAATTTTCCTATAGTAATAGTTTCCACTCAAGCATCAAGATGGCACCTTATCACGCTTTGTATGGGGAAAAGTGTCGAACGCCGTCATGTTGGCTGGAAGCTGGGGAAAAGCAGTTTATGGGACCTGAAATAGTCCATCAGACTGCTGAAAAGTTAAAAGTGATTAGAGAAAGGATGTTAGCAGCTCAAGATCGACAAAAGAGTTATGCTGACAAGAAAAGACAACCGATATCCTTCGAAGTTGGAGATTCGGTTTTACTTAAAGTCTCGCCGTGGAAGGGACTTATAAGATTTGGTAAACGGGGAAAATTGAGTCCAAGGTTTATTTGACCATTTAAAGTTCTTCAGAGGATCGGGAATCAAGCTTACAAGCTAGAATTACCTGAAGAACTGGAGGGTATTCATAACACCTTTCATGTGTGTTATTTGAGAAAGTTCACGGGAGATGTGCCCGACATAATTGCCATTTCTGAATCAAGGTTGGATGAAAACAAGAGGTTGATTGAAGAACCTGAGGCAATCGTTGACCGTAAGACTAAGAAGTTGCGACGCAAGATGGTCGATTTAGTGCTTGTGCGTTGGAAACATACTAATGGGCCAAATCTCACCTGGGAAATAGAGAGTGACATGATGAGTCGCTACCTGCATTTGTTTACTGATGTGTGATTCCGGGGACGGAATCATCCTAAGGGGGAGAGAATTGTAACGCCCGTGTTTCTAGGCTAGGCATTAGTATTGACGTTATAGTCTAGGTTAACATTTGTAACTCATTTAGAAGAAATGAAAAGGAAAATTATGTGAATATTATGTGAAAATTATGTGTTTTATGCTTAATTACTAAGATTTAATTAATTACGAGTAAAAATGAGCGTCGAAAATAAATATTAGATAAAGTCGATATTTATTAAGAAAGTTGTAGTGGTCGTGACAAGGATTACGGATATATAAAGAATGCCGAAATCCGAGTTATAACGAAGAAGTTATGACCTGTCGAAGTTTCGCGACAAAACCGGGACGGTACCGAATGTCGTAAAAAGTGAGTTTTTGATAAACTACTTCTTAGCCTTAGTGATCTAAACGAAACTCGTAGTGCTCGTTAAACCGAGAGTATGTATAAAAAGAACGCCCAAATCTGACTTCGTATGAGGAAGTTATGATTTTTCTAAGTTTCAGCTTAGCAGTAGACAGCTAAAAACTCGAATTTTAGATCGAGTGATTTTTAGCCGAAATAACCTAAACGAGAATCGAAGTTCTCGTCAATAGTAGTACAACGGTAAAAAGACAGACGAAAATGGACGTCGGATGAAGAAGTTATGAATTTTTAACGGATTTCCTATCCCGGTCTGTTAAAAATAATAATATAAAAATTAAAGTCAAAATTAGCTGACGAAGTCTAAATGAAAGTTGTAGAGCGTAATTTTACCTACGCGCGCATATAAAGAACGTCAAAAACGGAGCTCGTATGCGAAAGTTATGCATTTTAGACGTTTTGGCACGAAAATCGAGAAAAATTGCCAAAACCGAGAAATTTCGCAAGGTGGACTTCGGCCACGTCACCCTCGCTCAAAACGTGCCACGTGTCTGAAATTTGATGAGTCACCGAAGCCACCTGGCGAGACGTGTCGCCTGCCCTCGCATCCGAAGTTCGGTCCAATGGGAGTGCGACGCGTAACCTCTTCTGATGTGTCCGAGCGTCGCAGGGAGTGCCACGTCCGAAGTCTCGGACCCTAGACCTCGGTCCACTAAGAAGCTGCCACCAGGACCTCGCATACGCAACCCATGTGCTCCTCGCTCCGGATATGCTGACGCGTGGAGGCTTCTCAGCCCTTGGATCAGAAGCCTCGCCCCTATAAATAGAAGGGTGCGAGACCTCCCGGGGAATATTTGGAAACTTGTCATTTTTAGCCCCTTTTTCAATATTTCTTTCATTCCAACTTCCCCCAAAGCCCCTGTATTATAACAAACACCCGAAATACGCCCCGAAGTGCCCGAGAAGCCAGAGAAATTTATCTTTTCGGTTTCGAAGCCCAACCTTCGCAGAGCCCGGTTTCTCAATAAAACTTCCGGTTTTATTAGAAACGATCGTTTTAGGAAACGAAGTGCTGCCCGATTATCAGTAAATCATGTGAGTGTATAGTCACCTTCATCTTACACCTAGATATGAAGTATTTTCTATAAAATACGTGCTATGTGTAATTATATTATTTGTTTAATTGAGGTGACTGTTGAATAGATGTTTTATACAAGTTTTAAACTGTATATGTATTTTTATCTACAAATATGTTGGGTAAAACATGGGTAGATAGTTGATGTGTGATGAAATAAAATGATGAGAGGCCTTGATGTGATTGTGATCCAGTCATCTAGCGGAGTTTGGATGACGACCACAGACTTTTCTAGACAGTCCAATGGAACGCTGGCAGACCCGCAACCTGTAGGTGTTAATGAACTTGGGTGTTCATTTGCTGTACTCCATCCCCCTCATGGTTGCCTTTAGGACATGTATGGTTGAGGAGTTCCCTTCGCAGTAGTGTCCATCCCGATGATATTCTTTAGGCTAGGTCCCTTGTGATAAGTGTTTAGGGACGTAAAGTGAGGATAACAGGAACGGGTAATCAGGGTTATTGTTGATTGATGAACTTAATAAGTTCATTATTACTGTGGGTTGAAAACCCTATATGCTCACCAGGCTCCCAAGCCTGACCCACTCAGCTTTTTATGTTACAGGTAGTGGACCCCGAGCCTAGTCGGAGGATGATGAGAGATTTTTGGATTATAGGCCAGTAGTTGTAAATAACTGATGTAAGGCTTATAATGTCTTGTTTATGCTTTTGATCTGTATCGGAACATGACATCCCGAGGTTTTTATATAAAAGGAAATTATATATTTCTTAAAGAAAGGTTTTGACAAAATTTTATCATGTTTTGTTTTGGGGACCAATTCCGCAACATCTTTTAAAAAGATTTCTCTGACCTTATTTTAAAAAGCATAAATTAAATCGGTCTTTTCTGGCCGAGAAATTAGGGGATGTCACATAATCCCCCAATATTGGGAACCCAGATTCTATTCATCATGTAGTGAGTTCCGTCTTCTTTAACTTCAAGTCCCTTATCCATTCCACACAATGATTCACTATCGATATTCTCCGGTTTCAATGTGTCCAATTGGGCTTCCTTGATCTGTGATGCTAGATGAGATTAGATGGTGATTGACAGAGTCTTCACGCGACGACTTGAATACTCCTTTCGGCTCAGGGCATCGGCTACCACGTTAGCCTTGCCTGGATGGTACTTGATCTCACACTCGTAATCATTTAGCAGCTCAACCCATCTCCGCTGCCTCATGTTTAGTTCCTTTTAATTTAAAATGTGTTGGAGGCTTTTATGATCGGTGAAAATGGTGCACTTGGTACCATAAAGGTAGTGCCTCCAAATCTTCAAGGCGAAGACCACCGCTCCCAGCTCGAGATCATGGGTGGTGTAATTCACTTCATGAGTTTTTAGTTTCCTCGACGCATATGTAATTACCTTCCCGCCTTGCACAAGGACACAATCTAAACCTTGATTCGAAGCATCATAATACACTACAAAGTCTTCGGTTCCCTCCGGTAAGGATAGCAATGGTGCACTACAGAGAGCTTGCTTCATGGTTTGGAAGGAAATCTCTTGCTTCTCAGTCCAGTTGAAAGGTACACCTTTTTGTGTGAATGTGGTGAGGGGTTTGGCTATCTTGGAAAAGTTCTAAATGAACCTTTGGTAGTAGCCTGCAAGACCCAAGAATTGGCGAATTTCCGTTGGTGTTGTCGGATTTGCCCATCCTATAATGGCTTTGACCTTGGAAGGATCTACATGAATTCCTTCCTTGCTGACAACGTGACCCAAGAAATTTACACTGCAGATCCAAAACTCACATTTGGAGAGTTTCGCATACAACTTTTTAGCCCGCAAGGTGTCTAAGATCTGTCGGAGATGTTGGCTATGATCTTCTTCGCTTCGAGAGTATACGAGAATATCGTCGATGAAAACGATTACGTAATTGTCAAGGAATGGGCGGCAGACTCGATTCATGAGGTCCATAAATGCAGCGGGGGCATTTGTCAGACCGAAGGGCATCACGACAAATTCGTAATGTCCGTAGCGAGTTCGGAAAGCAGTCTTAGGAATGTCCTCATCTCGGACTTTGAGTTGATGATAACAGGATCTCAGATCTATCTTCGAAAAGTAACTACACCTTGAAGCTGGTCAAATAGATCATTGATTCGTGGAAGTGGATACCGGTTTTTGATGGTGAGTTTATTTAACTCCCTATAGTCAATGCACATCCTGAAGGATCCATCTTTCTTTTTAAAGAAAAGAACCGGAGCTCCCCATGGAGAGAAGCTTGGTCTTATGAATCCTTTATCCAGGAGTTCACTCAGTTGGCTTGATAATTCTTGCATTTCAGCGGGAGCCAACCTATAGGGTGATTTGGCGATCGGAGTGGCTCCAGGCACGAGGTCGTTTCGGAATTCGACTTGCCTTTCTGGAGGTATTCCTGGAAGATCTTCAGGAAATACATCTGGAAAGTCGCACGCCACTGGGATGTTATGAATATTTAGCTCTTCCTTGGTTTTATCCACGACATAAGCGAGGGATGCGTAGTTCTTCTTGTGTAGACACTATTGTGCCTTGATACACGAGATCAGGCGAAGAATTGTGTCGGGTTTATCTCCATAGATTATTAGGGTTTTGTGATTAGGAAGATGAAGGCGAACGACCTTCTCGTGACACATAATAGCAGCATGATGGGGGCTTAACCAATCCATGCCAATTATCACATCAAAACTCCTAACATTTACAGGCATCAAATATATTTGAAAAGAGTGGTTATTTAGTGTTAACGTGCATCCTATATAGATATCTTTAGTTGATTCAGTCTTCCCATTAGCCATTTCCACCGTGAAGGTTTCATTGAGCTTCCGGGGTAGTTGTTTTAGTAAATGTTTAAACTTGTTACTAACGAAACTTCTCTCTGCTCCACTGTTGAATAAGATTCATGCATATGTGTTGTTAAGTAGGAACGTACCGGTGACAACGGTAGGGTCCTGGACTGCTTCACCCTGTCCCAAAGTCAAAACTCTTCCCGATCCTCCAGCTCTTTGATTGTTAACATTGGGGCAATTACGCCTGAAATGTCCGGTTCTCCCACATCCGTAACAGGTATGACTGGCCCCAGCATTGTTGATGTTGTTGTTGTTGTGGTTGTTATTGTTGTTTATGTTGTTGTTGTTGTTTGGCATCTGGTTTTGTTGAAGCTGAGCCCTACACTACTTTGTTGTATAGCCCTTCCGGTTGCACCTTGTGCAAATCATCTCTCTTCATTCCCCATGATGGTGAAAGTTGCATTTGTTACATTTGGGGAGATTTCCTGAGTACTACTTTGGAGCATTTGGTGTGGATGAGACTGGAGCATGTGGTGTGGTGGTAGCTTGAGTTGCAGCATGGACAGTCACAGTTTGTTGTTTCTTTGATGATTCGGAGTTCTGTTTTCCCTTTCGCTTGTTGTTTTTCCCTTTCTTGCTCTCACCTTCTTTCTTAACCTCCGCTTTTACTGTTTTGGCACCCTTTTTGTTGCCATGATCATACAATTTCTTAGCCAGCCTCTTGGCACTGTCGAACGTCTCAGGGTTTGCCGCAATGACATTCCCTTGGATACGTGCACTCAATCCCCAGATAAACCTCTCAATCTTTTTCCCTTCTGAGGTGATCATTCCGGGACACAAGAGAGATAGTTCACTAAACTTGGTTATGTATGCATCGATATCGGAGTTTTGAACCGTGAGGTTCCACAATTCTTGTTCCATCTTCTGAATTTCGCCTCTTGGACAGTATTCAGCCAGCATCATTTCTTTAAGCTCTTCCCATGGCAATGCGTTCGCCACCGGGAGTGTCATGGCCTCTATGTGGCCATTCCACCAGGAGAGCGCTTGATCAGTGAATGTGCAGGCCACAAACTTGACCTTGCACCCATCCGGACATCCGCAAATTTCAAAAACTGATTCCACCTTCTCAATCCATCTTTTCAGGGATATTAAACCTCATCTTCCATTGAAGGTTCGAGGTTTGGCATTGGTGAAGTCCTTGTATGTGCATGTTTGTGTGGCTCCGTGGTTTGTTCCTTGATATGTGCTTCTGGTTCCTTGTCTGTTGCCTTCTCCGTTGTTTCCATTGCGAATCTGCTCAAGTGTTGTACTGACCGTAGCGGACACTGCTGCTTGGAATGCAACCGAGTTTATTTTCGGCGGGGTTGGTGTTGCGTTGTTTCCACGGTTGGGTCTTTGAGGCATCTTTCTATCAAAGAATGGAAAGATGTTGAGTACATATCGTATTCCGAGTTTAGAATTCCATAGACCCAGCGTATCGAGTGTGCATTTAGGTGATTCCATGCATTAACATAAAACAAGGAAATAAAACACATAGCAGATAACAACGTCACGATATAACCATAAGGCATTTCCATTAATACTAATTGTTTTTAATACATGAAAATTTGCCAGAAGGCATACAATACATAGGAAAACATATAATCCGTCAGCATGACGACCCTATGAGTAGTGTAGTCACTTAAACATAAGGTTGATAGTACATATAGTAAAGCATAGAAATGGAAATCGTAACAGGAGCACATAGACAGGTGCTAGCTGCGGCGAGGTGGATCTGGTGGTGCTGATGATGAGGTGGATGCGACTTGAAGTCTAGCCAGATGGCGCTCGGCGTCCCTAAGTCGGGATTCCAAAGCTGCCTGACGCATCTGGTAGTCCCTGACTACCTCGTGCGTCATCCTCTCCGTACGCTCCATCGCGGCTCTGATGGCCACCATTTGGCCAGCGGTCGCCTGCGCCTATTCATTGATGTCGCGAGTCCTCCTTACTATCATCGGCAAGGCTCGATCGGCGGATCCATCGTGACTCAAATCGTAGTAGTTTCGGTCCATACCAAATGGGGGCCGCATCCCTACTGGCGGCTCCATCTCCAAATGTCGTGTGCCCATGGGGGCGTGGGTCCATTGGGGCCCATTCGATATGGGGGCACCCTGGCCATGTACGGAGGGTTGATGATTTCGGACCCTGTGTCCTAGTCATCTGAGTCGCTGCCCTCTGCCTCCTCCAAGTCCGAGTCGGCTAAAGGTTCTGCCAGTCCTCCCCCGGGTTCTTCTTCTTCTGTGTCTTCTTCAGGTTCCTCTTCCGGTTCTTCCAGCCACCTGTTATTTCCCCGATTGGGAAAATAAGGATCTCCGAGGTGGTGAAAACCAGCCATGATGTCTGCACGAAAGCGTATAAGTAAATCATATTTAGATTATTCCTATAATGTTTTCATTATTTATGTTTGAATTGCTGAGAAGTTTTGGATATGAGGTAAGTTTCTAGGCCAATTTCCCGACACAATTATCCCCAAACATACGTTGGTCATATTTTGAATAACTATAGTTGATCAGGCTATATTTACCCCCAATATAACTACATAACTGCCCGGGTTTAATTACAACGTTCCATTTCCTCTAGAGACTTTTAATGTTATTGTTTTAATGTATGCACTTTATTCAGAGTGTTTTAGTCCCATTGTATTTATAGTTGCATATCAAGTATGGTTAGATATGCTAGTTCACTATAAACAATTCTCTGATACCAACCTGTCACACCCCCAAACCAGACGGCGGAAACGTCCGAGGGCTCATGTGACTATCAATTGAAATATCATCACAATGAATATACATGAAATATAATACATTCATCACCAAACATTACATATTACAACTGGTATTGTTCACATCAAGTACATTGTCTTAGGTTACATAATTCCAAAATATTAATAGTACAATGAGTGACATTACAAAATAAATCCATACACACTTGAATACAAGTTATTTTGAAAACGGTTACCGGTTACCTGAGAATACAAGTTATTTTGAAAACGGTCAACATATATAATGTTGGTGAGTTCATAAGCATGTTTGAATGAAAGCCTTTGTATTGTTTGTAAAACCAAGAAAATCCGATATTTTCTGTAAAAAGTCTGAAAAATGATCTGAAAATCGAGTATAATGCATGTGTGAATTTCATAGTAGTAACATGTAGGAATGCAATTCAAATTTCTTTGTATTCTTTCTGTTGTAAGTAAGTGATATTTGAATAATAGTATTTCCCCAGAAAATCCGATATTTTCTTATTTATAAAAAAATGTCACCGTCTTTGCACTGTAGAAATGTTTTATATCAATATGACTTGCGAGTTTTTAATTTTCCGTAATGTCATGATGGGAATGGATCTCTATATTGTTATAAAACTCATTTTTAAGCTAATATGACTCTTTTGGTCCTTATAAAACCGTAGGTGTCACTTTAGTCCCAACCTTTTGTTTATTTCCCAAAAATGATCCTTATAGAAGATTTTGTTTTGTTTTTCACAACTTAGGCATATATAACACTTTTAACTTTGTAGTATGGTGTCTAGAGTGTTTTAGTTTATGAATATCACCTATTTTTGTTGAAGTTTCATAGATCCATCGAGTTTTATCACAAAAACACAACATAAACCAAGAAAATCACACACAACATGCAATAATACATAGATCTACACATGAACACTTGTATTCTCCCCCAAAAACAAGTAAAAACCGAAAACAAGGGGGGTATGAACTCACCTTGCTTGTTTGCTCTCGGTTTGGTGAAGAAAAGATGGAGGTTTCGGCCCTAGAAAGCTTTCCTTGAGTAGATCTTGAACTTAGGGGGTTTTCTAAGAGTATGATCACAAACAATGTTTAGATGGAGTGATCTTCCATAATAATGAAGTTACTTAGCTTGGATGTGTGATGACTTACCTAAGATTGATGATCTTTGGTGAAGATCCTCTTGAAACACTTTAGAAATCTCAAAAATTTGGATGGAAGGAAGGAGGATGTTCTTGAGTGTTTGAGAGAGTTTTCTTGAAAGATTTTTGAGAGAATGAGGGTGGTGTGAGGTGTTTCGGCCGATAAGAAGAAAGGATAAGAGAGAGAGTGTGTGAAGTGATGTGCATGGAGATCCACCATGCAATAAAGATGTGTCTAATTCTCATTAATCCTCCTAATTTCCTTTTATTTTATTTTTTTACTCATTGGGCCGAGAATTGGCCTAGTGGAGTGAAGAAAATGGTATTGGGCTCAAATTCTTGGCTTTGATAGAATTTTATAGGCCCAATATTATTTTTCGGCCCATTGGGCTCATTAGATGGTTCACGACCCATTTGAATGAAAGAAAGGGAGTTTATGGCACATTAAGGCCTATTAGGGTTAGAATGAATCATTCTAGGCCCAAATGATCCAAAATGTTATAGATTTATGAGTTGGGTCCATTTAGAATCCAAATAGGGTTTCTAAGCCCAACATAGTTGTATTGAATGCTTATTGGTCCATTATGCCCAATAAGGAAATCCTAGCCCATAATGAACTTGAACTTGGATCTCTAGGGTATTCAACTCCCCAATTGACTTTCTGAAATGTTTTGCATAGAGTTTGAATCTCAATAGTAAATCTTGACTAAGTTTGTGGTCATAGAATGAACATAGTGTATGATATCAAGTTAGAGTTACAAGTATTATCATAGATGACGTTTGCATGATCACAGAATTTCCTGGTAAAAATACCAGTTGTGACACTTTTTGATTGAATTGAGTTTCATATTCATTCACGGTCATTCCTCCTTGCTTAAGTTCAAGGAACTCTTTCTCCAATCTTCTCCTCATATCTAGAGGACAATACTTTTCTAGTAAACGAGTTTTGAACATTCCCCAGGATAAATTCTCCTGATCATACTCTTTGAGAGCTTCAAATGTTGCTTCCCACCAGACCAAGGCTTCTCTGGTGAACATTACGGAGGCATAATTAACTTTGTCTTCATTTATCACATGAGAGATACATAATACTTTTTCCGTGTTCCGGATCCAGGTAAGAAAAATAATGGGATTAAGGGCACCTGAAAACTCCGTAGCACCACTACTCTTGAAAGTTTTAAATAAGGGACGTTTCGCCTCCCCTTTTGAAGATTCTCCGATGGCTTTCTCTTTGCCTTTATCACCATTCTTTTTGTGTTCCTCGAGAGTCTTCTGAATAACACCAGTAAGTTTACCCAAGAGTCGTTCCTCACGAGGGGATACTGGAGTATTCACTTCATCAGGACGAGGTTCTCCACCCACTTCTGGTGTATGGCTACCTTCCTGTTTAGCCATCGTTCTGAAAATTTGGAGTAACATAGTATTTTAGAATATTAGGATTTATTATTACCTAATACTTTGCTTAAGTCTTTCCTATGGTTTGTACCCATATACTTACAATGAATCCGTTTATATATTGAACTTCCGACGGCTTAAGTCTAAATACCAATCTGTGGTATTTAGTTCACTTAAACTACTGCTCTGATACCATGATTGAAAGAACCCCTTTCTCTAAACTTTATTATTACTCCAAACATGCTACATGAATATTCATAAAAATATTTTACATATATGGTTTTTATTACAAAAGACTGGATACAAACCGACTAACGAGTTTTTACAAAATTTTATATATATTACATAACTTCTCAGGAATTTATACACTAAATACAAAAACTATAATATTATCTATTCTACATCTTCTACTAGTACATGACTATACTCGATGCTTATCACCTGCAATAGTTTAAACATTGAGAGGGATAAGCGGGTGACGCTTAGTGAGTTCAATAACAGTTACAATATAACGCTATGCCATATACATATCAATATGACAGAATCAAAGAGGGACAAAGAACAACAAAGGCAAATGAGTATCATATGACAGGCTTTCCATATCAACGAATAATCTGATTCAAAGATTTGCAATAAATGAGATACAACAATTTCAACATGATATACGTCAATAATACTTCTGCCCATGTGGAATAAAAAAGACACGATTTCTGAATTAACATTTTGGCTAGCAAATTATAGGCTTTCATCCCTGCCTACCTTTCTGTCGATGCCAAAGTGATGCTTAATCATTCACTTCATGGTCAAAGGCTACATACCAATACCCAACTGATGCTTAGTCATTCACTTCGAGGTCAAAGGTATAGCTCATTATCATAATAACATAGGAAAGCACATTGCACATATAACACATAACATACAATTGTCCCTATATTGAACTCACCGTGAAATAACCGAAGGGTAAAATGATAATTTGGATAGCACTTCGTCTCTAAAAATGACTTTCTTTGACGAAACCGGGGATTTTAGATGAAAATCGGGCCTTGCGCGGGCAGAGTTTCAACTTGAAAAGATTATTTTCTCGGGTCTTTGGAGCGTCGGGACTTGCTTCGGGTGTCAGGGATGTTTCCTAGGCTTCGGGCGGTGTTAGGGTAATTTGAGAGAAAGTAGAAGGTGTAAAAGTGTGAAATTTATAAACAAAATTCGGGCAGCCTCACATCCTATTTATAGGGGACCGAAGCACCTGATTACGCTGGGCGTAAATCCTTAGTCCGCGGGGCATACTGCCTCGCACATCTCTTCGCGGGGCGTAACTTTGTATGTTGGGCGTACGAAGTGGATGAGATCAGACGTGTCAAGGCTACGACACGTGGCACTCATGCGAAGGAGTTGGGAGGGTGACGGGTTCCGGATCTCTTACACGAGTACGTTGGGCGTACTCCTTCGGACCAGCCTTGAAGTTTGTGCCCAAAACTTCAAAAATTCGTATCTTCCGCGTACAAGCTCCGTTTTTGACATTCTTTATATGCATGCGTAGGTGAATTTATGCTCTACAACTTTTATTTAGACTTCATCGGCTAATTTTGAATTTATTTTTTAATGTTATATTTTTAACGGGCCGGGACAAGAAAAGTCCGTTAAAAATTCATAACTTCTTCATCCGATGTCTGTTTTCATCTGTCTCTTTACCGTTCTACTAGTATTGACGAGATCTTTGATTCTCGTTTAGGTTGTGTTGACTAAAAATCACTCGATCCTTATTTCGAGTTTCGGACTGTGTACTGCTATGTCGATTCTTAGAAAAATCATTACTTCCTCATACGAAGTCAGATTTGGACGTTCTTTTTATGAAAATTCTCGGTTTAACAAATACTACGACTTTCATTTAGATCACTAAGGTTAAAAAGTAGTTTATTGAAAACTCACTTTTTACATCATTCGACGTTGTGCCGGTTCTATCACGAATCTTTAAGGAATCATAACTTCTTCGTTATAACTCGGATTTCGATAAGGTTTTCGCCTAAACGTTTCTAACGAGTTAATTTAAAACTTTCAATAACATTATTTTTACTTATTTCTAACTTAAATTTTTACATTTTCGTTAATTTTAATATTTGACTTTTGATTGAAATCTCATAAGACTTCCAATACTTTCCGAATGATTCTAAACATAGTTTTACTTCAATCTCATAAAACTATCTTGTTAGAATTCAATGCTCAAAACCATATAATATTTAATATTATTTATTAAGGAAACATGATAACCGAACGTGTATGTTACAGTAACTATTTACTATTGAGGTTGAACTATTATGTTTTTTAATACAACTACTTGAAATGCCTTTATAATCTAAGTGTTTGTTACTGATTTTCGGATTTCAACCATTTGTTTTGTGAATAAATCCAAATAAGTTCAAGCTCATTAGTCTAAGACAAATCACTCACTTTGATTGCTTTTCTTTCAAGTGCAAATGGATTTAAACAATTGTTAAAATTTATATTCTATAATGTAATTTATGCACTAATTAATTAAATAATAGTACATGTTGTGAAAGTGGTAGGGTACCTACATGCACATAAGAAATCATGTAAATTATAATCTATTTTACAATATTATTGTTTTAGTGGATTTAATTTCACAAGCCTTAGATCTTCATTACTCATATAGGTATTTAATAAAATAAAATGTTGAAAATTTGAAATAATTGTTCAGCAAAACCTTATATTTTTTAATTTGTTGGAAATTTGGTTATATATCAATTTAGGGTTCTTTTGTGTTGACATTTTTGTTGATTTGGCTATTTAGAGTTCATTTTAATTTCAATTTCTCTGCCAGAATGTCAATGTTCAGAGCCTTCTAACTTCGAGTGATTCTGACAAATCTTTGGTTTATCAATTGGTTTGGTTATCGAGAACAACCAAAACTAAGTAATTGGTTCTGATTAAACATTAATATTAATCAAATAGATATTTCTTTATAGGAATAAATTAAATTAGGATGGTATAATATCATTTCCTTATTAATATAAAATTTGAAAGTACGATGTTATAATTGGGCAGCTTCTTTAAAGCAAAATGCTTTAATAAATAAAACTTGAACATACAATGATGTAGTAAATGAAATGAAATTACTTGATTTCAATTGGTCTCGTACATTAGTTTTTCTTAGTATGTTCTTCATCTTTAGTTTTTTTATTGGATTTTAGTTTTAGTTTTTTTTGTAACACATTAAGTTATATTACAATCGATTGTGGTAACACACTAAGTTATAATGCAATTGGTTATAGCACCCTAACTTATAATGTAATTGGTTGTAACATACTAAGTTATAGAATTTTGGTTTTAGTTTTTTGATCTTAAGTTTTCTTTACATGTGTTATTTTAATTCGTGTATTACACATATTCTTGGAAAAATTTTATAACCAAAGAGAAGAACCATAAAGTGAATATTTTAGCCTTATATGAGAAAAAAGGTCTATTTCATTGATTAATAAGTACCATATTAATTTTGGGCAATGGTAGGACTACCAAGGAGAAGATAATAGATATTACATATTTGGTGATATAGCATAGCATTGTGGAGAGGCAACTCTAAAGTAACCATTTTTCATTCTTTCATTACTTTAGTATTATTGAAGATATTTGGTTATTATATTATATTTCATTTTATTAAATATATTATGATATTTTTCTACCATCGGTATTTGTGTAACGTCCCATTTTCACAAACAAAAATTTTCATTTTATTAAAGTAAAACTTCCTAATTGTAGATCCATTACTAAGAAAATCGTTTATTCTAAAATAAATTTTTTGAAAATCAAAGTAATTTAAGAAACATGGAATACTCAATGATGTTGATAAGTGTGTACAATCCCGCTTTCGCCTTCCCACGGTCACCGATAAAACCTGAAAAACATAAATAATTGGGTAAGCACAAAGCTTAGTAAGTCTCCCCCCAAAATACCCCATATGATAAACATACAAGCATGCATAACGGCCCACAATCATCGGATTGGAATGTCCAGGACCAATCAATTATCAGACTAGCATGCCAACATGCAATGGGGCCGATCAGTCATCATACTAGAATCCCTGGGGTTTTGTTGGCCTACCGCCTCAACCCAACCACTCTTCCCCGTCCTCCGTGCCTACGGCTTATAGCCGGCCCACACTGCTTCAACCCATTACCACCATATGTCAACATATAACAAACAAGGATCAAGTAGGCACATAATATAGGAAAACATCAATCATTCAGCCCACTACCGACTATTAGTACTCTCACAATACATTGTCTTGCTACCAGCTAACCTCCATGAAATGCATAACCATAAGTAACCAGAGGTGAGGTAGCTACCCAAACATATGATCCTACTCTAGAGCCACAGCCAAACAAGGAACGAGCAAGAAAGCCTAGATCAAGAGTTCTTAGGCTATCCTACATGACTGCATACAACCCCTAGGGCACTCCACTAGATGATAACTAGTATACTAGCACTCTAACCAACATACCACTACGACAACATCATATCATATAAGGATATATACATGTATCTAACAGATCACTACAGGACAACAACATACTATACATAAGGATACATATCCAATAATCCAAGGAATGCATAACCGTATATACTCAGAGGTGAGATAGACACCCGGACTAGTGATCCTACCCTAGAGCCACAACAAAACAAGGAACAGGCAATAAAGCCTAGATAGAGAGTCCTCGGTCTATCCTACTGGACTACATACTGTCCATACGACATCCCTCTACTAAAAGATAACCAAAACTAGTGGGCCGACATTGGTGCCTTCGACCTACGGTACAATTAGGCAAAACTCACTTGAATCGAAGACCTCTGAAACACTGCGATATGATCCCTTTTCTGCACTACTTGCACCCGCGAATCCACTAACACCAGAACCAGAAAGAATATTAATAAATAGCCTAAAATCGTCAAGTTTGACCCAAAGTCAAACTTGGTCAAAAAGTCAACGATCAATGGAAGTCAACAAAAGTCAAAGTTCAAGGCTGGATGAGTACGCGCTGTGTACTCAACTTACGCCCAACGTACGTGGTTCAGGCCTAGTATGCCCAACATACTCAACTTATGCCCAACGTACACAAGTTGGCTCCAACATTTCCATTAAGGACTTATCCCTTAAGACCTTTTGTCCAGAGCTCAGATCTAAATCTAAATGATGTGCTAAATCATAAAGTTTCCAACGCGATGACCTTGCATGGCTAAGAAGGGTCCAAATCTGAAACCTTAACTTGTCATAAGATTCTAAGCTTTATAACACATGCATGAATAGAAGAACAATACCAAGATCACATTTTTATGACTTAACACCCTATTATACACCTGGAAATGTACCTCACAAGATCTGGAACAACCCACACTCAAATGGACCAATTTGTGGGACAAAAAGGACATAACTTTAACACCTTAAACTAGATCTAAGGAAACATTCATAAAGCTTCTAACTTTATACCTTCTGAGATGAATGAATGAGGGAGGAGAACTTCCATATCCAAAGTTGCTTCAAGCTTCCATGCTCTATCACCACCTTCGTCTTCCTTCAAAGATACCAAAAAGTACACTCTTTGGCTCACAAGGCTCAAATAAGGGTTAGGGTTTCAAGGGAGGACTTTGGAGAGATGGAGGTTGAGAATCGAAAGGGTTTGGGGAAGTTAAGGACCTTATATAGGGCTTAAAACCCCGAAATTAGGGTCTGGGTTCTAGTCGTGTACGCCCAACGTACGCTCTTGAATGTGTGACTTCATAATGTTGGTACGCTCGACATACCTAAGGTACACCTTGTGTACCACCCTCCTTCCCAACTTCAATACACTTTCAAACTACCACAACTTCTTCGTTCCAACTATGATTTTGGCATTCTTTATATGAACGGAAAAGCGTTTAACAGCCCTACAATATTATCTAGATATTTTGGACTAAAAACTTCTCAAACTAAAATCCATATTTTATAAAAGAACCCGGTCTATGAATTTTCCCTTTCTACTCGTTGGCCAAATACACAGTTCAAGGGTTAGATCTCTTAACCATCATTACCTCCTTCCACAAGGACTAAACTTTACCTCATAAAGGCCCAAAGCCTTTACACAATCAACTTCTGACCCACGACCCTGAAATAAGAATTGACATGAACAGGATATTACAATTCTCCCCCACTTAAAATAAATTTCGTCCTCAAAAGCAGTTCTCGCTTGCACTTCTCAACACTTTTGCCATCCCAAGAATTTTGGTGATACCACGCGGCCTGAAGAAAAAGTCTTCGCACAAATTCCTTAAATCATGATGGAATGAACCCCAATTCCTTACTCGGAACCTGCAGATCCCAAAAATCTGATGCAACCCTCGCCTCAAATAAACTAACCAAAAACCAGAGGTTTGATCGGCATAAAACCTTCTCGGCCAAACGTCGTTATGCTAATCCCGCACATAAGTGCACCACCGCAACGAAAAACAATTGGTCACATACTAAACCAGATCAGACTCCTGCTGGACTCCGGCATCCCAACTTAGTTATCCAGTGAAAACACTCAGGCTCACCCCTGATCCACTATCCTACCAGAGCACTCGGGCTCAACAAGACTTAACTAAACCTATCAGGTATTTTGGCTGTGACTCAAACCTCCGAGCCCCAGTCAAACAAGAACAGACAAGGAAGCCCTCATCACATCCCTCAACCTGGGCTCCTAACACCCTAGAGTGTAAAGCACAATCACACCCTACATATGTTATCATAACTAAAACTAATACAAATCAAAGGGAAATCCAACAGCTAACGATGATCTTGATGCGAAATCAGAATATTCAGCAGTTGTGCGGAAGTCTTGAACTTGGAGAAATCCAACTAAGAACCGAACCTTAGCACAAGGTCTTCTTGTTGCGAGGTTCCAATATCCCCCACTTGAAAATGTTATAATCTAATAACTTCATAATCCTTCGATACCCAGACTAACTTGAACTCTACCACTTGATCCCAACCACTGATACATATACATATGAGAATCTAAATCCCTCACAACATTCATGAATTTCCAACATGCATGCAACCCAATGACAATGATAATTTATCCATTCATAACAAGAAATAAATTTAAAATAGAGCTAAATAAGATAATCCCATTCAACTGATCATCCAAGATTACAAATGAGCTTCGAACCATAAACAGAAATTATAGATGAACACCAACACTACAACAATCGACTAAATAAAAGAACTGATAACTCAATACTTGGTCTCCGGGACTCCAGCCATCCCATGACGACCTTCGGGTGACTGCCAAGCTAGGTGTGCAGGGTCCGACACCTCGCCGAAAATGAGGAATGGACAACGAGCTCTGATGTGGCCCTCCTGGCCGCAATAGAAACAAACCCGCGAACTCCGCCTGCAATCCCTACCCAAATGAACCTCACCGCCATATATACGACATACAACATGTCGACACCTTCCATCATGAAAATTCCCATACCTACCATACTCGGAACTCCTCCCCTTAGTTGATCCAGAACCCGGGTCGGCAGACTTGACTCGCTTGGCCGCCTGTTGATACTGTCCTGAAGCTATTTCCTCCTCCTTCCGTTGAATCTCCAACTCAATCTCCCTCCTCCTAGAGCTTGACTGCATCTTGAGCATACTTAAGTATCGCGACATCTATGTCTGCTTTGAAGCGGCATACTCAGGGAAGAAAAGAGCTCTCTCCGTAAACATTTTGGTGATCTCCATCACCGACTCAGTCGTCTGCTTGAGCAATAGGTACTCATGTTCCAGTCGCCCCCGCACCACAAGAGGAACATACTACGCTCAGAACATATCCATAAACTGCTCCCAAGTCACTACAGCTCGTTCGGCCTTCAAAAAGCCCCGGGTCACAAACTCCCACCAATCCTTCGCACCTCAGAGAAGAAAATTCAAAACAATTTTCACCTTCTGGTCCTCAGGACATGAACATGCGATGATCAGGTCCCTGTCGCCCTTAAACTCCAGAGGCTTCGTATAACTGAACTCCCAGTATCACATCGCCCCACCTCCCTGAGATCCTATAATGGCGACAACTACTGTGGATGTGACAGTAGCTATCTGCATGACGGCAGCATAACACTGGTCAAACTCCTCGATTAACTCAGTCTTGACCAACCCAAACAACTTCAGAATTGCCTCCCTGATCACCTCGGCCACTGACTCCGGAAGCAATGATCCTGTGGATCTCCTCCTCACTTAGACCTGCTCCCCTAGTGCCACCAGCTCCTGATCCTGAACCTTCAATAGCCGCCATACTGAAATACACCATGGAAAGATCAGACATCAAAACACACTGCTCAACACACCAGGCCACACACCTATTAGTTCCCTGGTAACCTCAAGGCTCCTCCTGAATCTCATATAAATCATGTTCTTTCAGTAGTATGGGCCTATACTACCTTCCACACCTATTCGAAGCCGATTCAGAATTCATCCCAAGGTCCTAATGCACTGAAATAGACCACTCCAAGGTGCGCTAACAGCTACGTGCTTCTACGGGCTACAACTATCTCCCTTGGTACTCTTCCTAGGATTACCTTCACTCTACACTACAGGTTGCTTTTGTGCATGCTTGTTGTACACAATACAGTGTCAGATAGACTCTCGAATAATCAACTCTTCCCTAAGTCCACAACTAGACAAGGAACAGGAAATAAGGCTAAGACGAACATTCTAACGCTATTTAATCCCGACCATATACAATAATCAACAAACACGCAACAGTCACACAATCAAGTAACATATAGAAAGAAACTCCCTATATTATAAGGAATCACCAAAATCAAGCACTTTTATCCAATAGTTCCTAACAAGACCTTAGTGTTGGATTAGGTGTCTAAGCCAATAACTATAATTGCTATGTACTTGACCTGATAGTAGCATGGTCCTTTTGGGTTGCCTTCACCATAGCTATTTGATAGGATAGATTTTTGAGAAATAGGTTATTTGTGATTTATTAATATATTATATGAATAATATATTAATTGAGAAATCATATTATTTAATTTGTATTGATCAAGAATTAATTTGGAATTAATTTAGTGATCAAAAGAGACTAATTAAATTAACGAGGACTGATTAGGTAAATCAGTAATACTTATAGTTTCGGCTAATGATCCATGTTGATTAGGGATGGACTAAATCTATGTGAGAGTCCATGAAGATTTAGTCCAAAGGGCCTATCATATGGATTATTGGAATACCAAAAGGTTTAAGTAAATTAGGGTTTTATGTATGAAACCCTAGGGATTCCACACTATAAATACTAACCCTTGCACTCCCAAAATCGATACTTATGTTCCAAGAAGTAACCCTAGCCGTTTGGTGCCTCCTAACCTCTCTCTCATATTCCTCCGTTTGCTTTTTGGTGTTTGTGAATTAATAGAGGTATCACATTTGAGATACTAAGCTCTTGAAAGGCCAAGTTCTACAAGCTACAACAAGAGGTATTCATCTAACTTGTATTATGTTTTAAATATCAAAATTGTATGCTAGTTAGGGTTTATGCTTTGGATAAATGAAAATTGCATGTATAACTTGAGAAAACTTAGATCCAAAGCATTAGGGTTGTATGTACACCATAGGATTGTTATAGTGTTCAAAACCCATCAGTGGTATCAGAGCCTAGGGTGTTTTCTGTTATATTGATGTATTGGTTAATTGTTCAAAGCAAAAGGAAATCAGTTTTTGGAACCTACCTGATGACCACGACGTGGTGTCTCGTCAGTTGGCAGATTTTTACTTTTTTTGGCCAAGAATTGGATCATCACCACAAACTGTTTTGATTGATAAAATTCGATTTTTCTGATAAGGTAATGATTATCCTCATCCAACTGAATGATGATTGTCAAATTTTAAGATAATTACTTGATTTTGTGAAAAAAATTAATTATTTGTCGAATTTGATTTGAATCATCTTGCTATATGAAATTAGATTAGGTCAAGTTTGTGGTATAGTTAATTATATGATTAATTTAATTGTTGTCATTGATCCAAGAGTTTTGAAAAGTTTCAAAACTTTCCCTCAAGTTTTAGAATTTAAAATTTGATTAAAAGTTTTAATTGTGAAATATTAAACTCTAAAACCCTAGTGTTTTAAATGTTTAAAATACATCCTTTTGATTTCATAATTTAAATTTAGAATTAAAGGTTTTAGTTTTGGAAATTTAAAGGGACACAACTAGAAGGAATAATTATGGATTTGTTGATAATTAATGAAAAGATTAATTAAAAGAGTATTAATAAATCCATAATAGAATAGTTTAAAGTTTTAACTGAATTAAAAGTCTAATTTATTTAAAATATTAAACCTCCTAGTATTTTAAAGGTTTAAAATACACCCTTGTACTATATAAAATTAAAAGTCTAATATATTATATATGTATAAGTTAAAAGTCAGTCTTACCATTAGTAGGCCTCATTCACGAAGCTGGTCTATAAGGGGTGTTTAAGAAAGCGGCTTGTAAAATGACCGCCATTGGGTATACACTCTTACCCACCTCACTCTTGACTAGTGGAGGGTCATTAGCCGAACGGGTAGGATAGGACACTATCATTAATAAGTATAATGGAAATACAAGTAACTAAACCTTTTATAAATTCCGAATCTTAGTTACTTAAGAAAAAATGTGAATTTGATGCTAACGCATGAAATTGCACATTGCACCTTATTGGTCATCAGTGGAGCGTGTGTGGTTAACCGGCACACTAATATGGGACTAATGAAGGATGGAAATGGGTAGCTCGTAGGTTATCATAGATCAATGGAGCGTGTGTGGCTAACCGGCACATTGATTAGGTGATAAATGACTTCGAGAGTACCAAGCTAATTTGCAAGGTTATTCACACCTTGTTTGTGATCCTCAGTATCCCAATCACAAACTTAAAGGGCATAATCGAGATTAAACATGCCATTGAAAAGTTCAATGAATCTCAAAAGATCTAGGAATTTCATTTAAAAACTAATTCGTTTAAGATTTTTTTTTTCATGGTGGAATTGGTAAATCGTCATTTACCTACCGACAAATAATTTACAATTGGATTACGACATCCCTCTTCCGAATTGTGAATTATTGTGTTGGGTCATAGCCTTAATATTCATTTGGTTGTTATATTAAGGATTGAATCAACTAACTTGAATTTCTCCTTTAGAGATGTCTAGTTCTAACAACTATGGTCTTCCTGAATCTTTTGGAAAAATCTTTCCTCATGAAGATGATATTCCACATGAGGATCAAGGTGCAAGATCAATCCTTTCCTCATGCGTTGGTAGAACTGCTCTTCCTCTACCTCCTCCAATAATTCTCCCTGACCCACATGTTTGTCGGCTTGAAAAGTTCAAGATCACTCAAGCCCTATTGGCAAGTAAACACGAAGATGGAAAGTCCGTATGTGCTCACATCTTGGAGATGAAGCTACATATTGATAGACTAGGAATGTTGGGTGTCGTTTTCCCAAGGAATCTACCTGTTGACTTGGTTCTTCAGCCACTTCCCGAGTCATATAGTCAGTTTGTTAATGACTACTGTGTGACAGATCACGATATGACCGTCATTGATCTGACATATTTACTGATTGTTGCTAAATCAGAAATGATTTGGCGCACTGGTAAAGCAAAATTGATTGAAAGATCTACCTCCAAAACTTCCATAGACATAGGCGATGGGAATGATGATCCAAAAAAGATTTCTTCTCCTGAGGGAGAGAAATTGGCTATGGTTGAAAAGTTTGACCATAAGAGAAAGGCCAAGTCTGGGATTGTTCCATGTGTCATTCCAAAAGAGTCTATTTATTTCTATTGCCAAGAGAAGGGGCATTGGATACGAAACTGCTGTATCTACCTGAACAATCACAAGGATAGTAAAGTCAAAATGCATCACTCTACTTCAGGTAAGTCTACTATATAACTCTATTAAGTTCCTAATTTATAGATTCTTAATACATGATGTAATAAGATTGCATTTCGATGTTTTGTACGACCAGAGAAAAGAAAGGATGCTTAAAGGAAGAGTGAGCTAAGTCTGATCGTGAAGAGATGGATTTCGATCGCATGGTTCGATGATCAGATTTTTGATCTGTTGCTTAGGAGTTATGATAGATTGCTTAGGAATATTTAGAAACATAGTTTTCATATGAATTTGCATTGTAAGGACATGTTTTTCCGCATTTTATAAATAAAGAAAATTTTCATTTTATCTTATTTTATGCTTACTTGCAATGACATTTGTGAAAATTGTTGTTTGTATGTTTCTATTAATAGCAATGTTGAAAATAGTTTGATTCTTAGTTATATCGATTGTGGTAGTGTCGTAATTTTTCTAAGTTAGGAAAGATCCTCATCGCCAAGTTTCAATTGGATAGGAACTTGGAATCATATGATTGGAATTATGTGACGTACGAAATATTGATACTTGGGAAAATTGGGACTAATTCCTTGTTTACATAAGTATGTAATTCAAGTGAAAGACTAAAGGATCTAGTACACATTGTTGTGAACTGGTCAAATCCACCACAAAGGGCGATAAAGTCTATTCGTCATGATTTAATGAAAGCTTAGTAAATATGATTATTCTTACAAGATTAAGTATAATTCTGATACATTGAAAAGATTCAAAGTATAGAATAATGAATAAGAAGAATCAAATTAGGCAGAAAGATAAAAGTTTCTCAAATCTGAAAGGAAAAGAGAGTACTTTAGTATCGTGTTTTATGATCATACTATTGATTATGGAACCATGTCACAATTGATCCTCTAAGGACACCTTAGTGCACTTGTATGGATATGAAGAGGAATCGGGAATTGTTGAAATGGTTAAATCAATAAGATGAATCATACTTCATTCCAAATTCGAGTTTTAGAATCGTACTCTAAGTTACTCCAAGTTATACCTTGAGTGACATGTTCTAAGTAGGTTTATAACGCCTCATAAAATGTAGAGTAGAAAAGTTTTCTTACTCATGTACATTTGAGATTGGAAGTTGTGATGTTTAGGATAAAACAAAGACCAAAACCAATCGTATGAAGTGTTGTTCTTCTTGAGAACTCATACTAATTCTTGAATATTAGTTTTTCGAGGAATGTTCCTTAACAAGAGAATCTTATATGTCAAGAGGTCAGTGGGAGTCTTAAAAGATCTTGAAAAGTTTCAAGAACTAATCAAGAATAAACCTATTGTTAATCACTAGCACACGACTTTAGGTTTGCAACCTATCATGTTGACATATTCTTGTTTCTGTGACCGTTCCAATTAAGTTAACTATGCATGTGAGTTCTATGAGTTCTCATTTGATTGCATAAGGCAAAGCACCTTGGTTAATGAAAGTACATTGATCGATAGGGGTGAGCTGCACAGCAGCTTGGAAGCAATGGTAGGCCCTTGTGCTACCAGATGGCAAGAAATTAAAGATTGAACAAGTTCGGTCCATATGAGTTTGGATTTGTCACAAACCTTGTCTTATGATTATGGTTATGACAAATTCACATGGATAGGAACACATACACTATAAAATGTAAGTGGCAAAAGGTTTCTCTCCTTCATGAAAATGATTGTGAGGAAATGCTTTCACTGATAGATTTTAAGGAGATAGCAGCTGTGTTAATTGCGTTCTCAAATTCGATTATGATTACAGCATCCCTCTTCATAGTTAGATTTGTGAGAAAATGGAAAATAGTTTCAACATTCGGGACTTATTGTTCTAAGTTCTAAAATAGTTTAAACACACATATGATATATCTAATAAAAGGTGAATGAGCTTAGATAAAGACTTATCGAAGCATTTCGTATCAGAAATCTGAGCACTGGTAAGAAAGTCAATAAGTATTGATTTCTAGAAGTACAGCTGATTTCTAAATACAAGTCAAAGCTAGTGGGAGCATAAGTGTTGTGCTTATAAGTATGTAATTATTATGCTAGTTGGAGCACAATTATTACATTAAGTGTTGCGAGTTAGCAATATTATTAATAGGAAACAAAGTTTTAATTTGCAAAGTTGCAGAGTTAGAAAAGTTGTTTCGCTATAAAAAAAATTTAAGGGAGATGAGCTCATACTTCATTTCGAATCTAAAAGATTAGATTGAAATTATTAAAGGGACTTAGTCATGGATATATATGAATGTAATATTGAAATGTTTCAACATTATAAATTCTATATATATAGAAATATTATAGCAAAAGACTGGTCTAGTATCATGTCTTGATGTAGGACATTATGAATTGTATCCCATGTGCTTCGGTTATAGGATCGATTACATATGCTATAATATTCAATTGTTCTAATTTCCAAGTGCCTGGGGTATTAAGAGGGAAAAATGACTAGAACAAGATATGACTGAAAGTTTTAAGCAACTGTCAAGGACAATCTAAAGTTCGCTGATGATTGGTTTCTTATGGATGGACCATATTGACGTGATTCTGAATAGATAGGATTCTGTTAAGAATGGATAGTCATATGGCAATATGGAAATGTTTCCATAATCGGAGTTGGATGTTAAGAATCTATGTGTAAGTTAGAAACTTTTATGCAAGAAGGATGTTCAAGGAATGTACCTTGAATGTGAGACTTCATTTCCGGGGAATTGTCTTGTAACAATCTCCAGTGGAACGCTTTGTAATATCGTTGGCTAAGTCTCTGTGACTCTGGAGCATCGACATTACAAAAGGATCATTGCATGAAATGTTAGACTCTAACATATTCTATTAGTGGCAAGAATTTTATATTCTTACACTTGTAAGGATTAGGAAATTGTTGAATGAGCATTATTGGAATGTATTCCAATTGATCTGTTTCACAAAGAAAGGACCATAGGTAAGCATAGTGTGTATGCTTAGAGCATGCGATAATTATTATTTTAATTCAAGTATTAAGTTGATTGGTTGAAACATTATATAATGAATAATGTGTGATCAATATGGTGATTAAATAAATGTTTTTTTATATTCAAAAGTTTTGAGACCACAATGGATTAGATTATTCTTGTGTTTCTCTTCGCATGTTTTACTTCCCGAATAACTAGGTTATTCAAACATCCATAGTCGATCATACTTTGGAAGTAAGTAATGAGGAAAGACTATCATGAATCTATCTATAGATTGTCTAAAAGCTTAGACATAGCAAATATTTGTTGCAGTGTTCATGAGTACTCCTGAAATAGGAATTTGAGTATTGGATTAAACCCACGCTCACGTGAATCACTTCATGGATGTTATCACGAGTGATTGTGAGACGATAATATCTTATATTTTTGAAACAGAGTCATATGAGTTGTAGTTTACAAGTCAGTTGTACATTGATGATACGTAAACGCACCAGTAACTTGGTGTTATAAAACATATTGTTGTGTGTGATTTGATGAGTAAATTGAGCAAGCATATGAGTCGAAGTTTATCCATTCCTTTTACCCTTGATGGGATAAAAGCGATACCTGTGGGCCCCTCGATGATTTAGTGATGACACCCTAAGAGCTTGGCCAAGCCTGGACTGATTTGATTTGTTCAATTAGTCAGTCATCGTAAATCGGAAATCGGGAAACAGAACTTGGACAAAGAGAATGATTATAATCCATGTCTCATGTCTATAGGATATCTTGTAGAACGGAGGAATATTTGATCCCTTATCTAAAGGATGCGATGCTGATAAGATCAGAGTTCGACAGCGGCTTTTAAGAGCTACGATTGCTAACCGGATTTGAAATTGCATTGGCAGTTATAGTTATTAGACTTATCCAAGTGGGAGACTGTTGGATTAGGTGTCTAAGCCCATAACTATAATTGGTATGTACTTGACCCGATAGTAGCATGGTCCTTTTGGGTTGCCTTCACCATATCAATTTGATATGATGGATTTTTGAGAAATAGGTCATTTGTGATTTATTAATATATTATATGAATAATATATTAATTGAGAAATCATATTATTTAATTTGTATTGATCAAGAATTAATTTGGAATTAATTTAGTGATAAAAAAAGAGACCGATTAAATTAACGGGGACTGATTAGGTAAATCAGTAATACTTATAGTTTGGGCTAATGATCCATGTTGATTAGGGATGGACTACATCTATGTGAGAGTCCATGTAGATTTAGTCCAAAGGGCCTATCATATGGATTATTGGAATACTTAAAGGCTTAAGTAAATTAGGGTTTTATGTATGAAACCCTAGGGATTCCACACTATAAATACTAACCCTTGCACTCCCAAAATCGGTACTTGTGTTCCAAGAAGTAACCCTTTCCGTTTGGTGCCTCCTAACCTCTCTCTCATATTCCTCCATTTTCTTTTTGGTGTTTGTGACTTATTAGAGGTATCACATTCGAGGTAATAAGCTCTTGAAAGGCCAAGTTCTACAAGCTACAACAAGAGGTATTCATCTAACTTGTATTATATTGTAAATATCAAAATTGTATGCTAGTTAGGTTTCATGCTTTGGATAAATGAAAATTGCATGTATAACATGAGAAAACTTAGATCCAAAGCATTAGGTTTGTATGTGCACCATAGGATTGTTATAATGTTCAAAACCCATCACTTAGCTTATCCACTATCATGCTTTTCTAACAGTTCACATATCAGCAAAATCAAAAACTCAACACATATAACAAGTATGGGTATTTTGGGAAACACTCTCCTGTTCGGGCTCTGGCTGAGTGTACACACCGTATCTTCACGTAAAACCAGAGTTAAGTCAAGGTATACGTTCCCGATCCCAAGCCATCAAACAAGAACATGACAAGATACCGATCCCATGTCCCTAACCTAACCCTTTTATTATAATGTTTTTTCAAAAACGTTTTTGTGAAAATTCTCGGATCCTAGTTTGAGTCTGGATTCACACAAGTGTTCCTCCAATTCGCTCAAACCAGGGCTCTGATAACAACTCGTAACGTCCCATTTTCACAACCAAAACTTTTCATTCTATTAAAGTAAAACTTCCCAATTATAGATCCATTATTAAGAAAACTGTTTATTCTGTAACATCTTGATTTCCAGGTATTCCATTTATACCCTTGGTTTGAGAAATGTTGGCAAAATGGGTCCCTTTTAGCATTTGAGGAAAATACATGATCAGGAGGGACGCTATGTGTCCATAATGAATGAATGACATTGAGAATGCTATATGTCCATGTTGGACGCTATACGTTCTCGGTCTGGACTAAAACCCAAATTTTTAGGGTTTGGACCTTACTTAAGCATCCTTAAGTCGCAAGTCTTCTTCCCCTCATCAGCTTCCAGCCCCATTTCGCCCCCAAGTAAATCCTAATCCATATTAGAGCATTCTTGAGCATTGTGTGTGTGTTTTGGTAACCTTGAAGGAGAGAGGAAGAAGAGAAGATCACGTTGGAGGAATGGAACACTTTGGATCTGCAATCACATCATCTTTTGGAATCATTTGGAGGTAAAAAGCTCTAAACTTGATTAAGAGTTGATTAGATCTTGTTTATCCATGAAATGGTGTTCTTTTGGTCCCAGAAGCTTGGTATTATGCATATGGATTACTCTAATCCATATAAACTGTCCTTTCAGACGTTTTGGAGCATATAGAAGCATAAAAATGTGATCTTGATTGTTAGTTTCCTTCCATGCATGAGTTTCAAGGTCTTTATGGGTGAAGTAGTGAGGGTTTTGTTTTTGGGCACTTATTTTCCATGCAAGACCTTAAGTTGGAAACTTTATGGTTAGGACGTTAGTTTAGGGCTAGATCTGGAATTTGAGCAAAAGAGCTTAAGGATTAAGCTCTTAGTGGAAGAAAAAGGTTACAAGTGAAGAACGTTATGCATTCCCCAGAAACGCCAAGTGTCCGAAAACACTATGCGTCCGTTCGGGACCGTACGCGTTCTCAAGCTGAGTTGACTCGGTTGACTTTTTGACTTTTGACCTTGACTAGGATTTGACCAAGTTTGACCTAAGCGTATTTTGGCTATTTTGAGTTGTGTTGAGATTGGTCACTATTTGATGAATATGTAATGGGTAGAGCTGATATTTGGCGCCGAGACGTATTCGACTATTTGTTCAGGCTGAGAGGTGAGTTTTCCTCATTGCTCTTGTGGGTGGAAGGCACCAATTCCGGCCCATTAGTTTATGTATCCGGGTATATAGGATGTTGCTATGCGATAGTGATATGTAGATCTGTTTGTTAGTCTATTGACTGGTTATATGATTATCTGTTGCTAAATATATGTTAATTGTTATGTATATGTCAACATAGTATGTGGGGTTGAGACTATGCTGCTTTGTGCTGTCAGTCAACAGACCGAGGCATTCCAACCAAGAGGTTGTGGGACGGGAGTAATCCAACCAGGAGTTTGTGGACCCGTTATGTACTGGATAAGCCAACTGAAAGGTTGTGGGCCGGGGGTAATCCAACCAGAAGGTTGTGGACCTGATATCTGTTTGTTTATCTGTTTGCGTGGTGGTACTTTGGGAGAACACACTAAGCTTTGCCTTAAAGTTTCAGTTTCTGGTTTCAGGTACTTCAGATGATTGTGGCAAGGCGAAGGCGTGATCGTGCACATCCTCCGGTTTTATGTTATTTGGATTTTGGGATACTCTGATTACTAAGATTCACTTTTGAAACAATGGTTTTGTAAACAATTATGGTTTTGGGTTGTTTTTTAAAAGTTCAAATTTATTTTGATTTTTGGGATGTTACATATTCCAAAATACATTTTTTGAAAATCAGAGTAATATAAGAAACACGGAATCCTCAATGTTGTTGATGAGTGTGTACAGTCCCGCCTTTGTCTTCCCACGATCACCGATAAAACATAAACAATATAAAAAACTGGGTAAGAACAAAGCTTAGTGAGTTTCCCCTAAAATACCCCATACGATAAACATCCAAGCATGCATAATAGCCCACAATCATCGGATTGGAATGCCCAGGCCGAATCAGTCATCGGACTGGCATGCCAACATGCAACGGGGCCGATCAGTCATAAGAATAGAATCCCCAGGGTTTGTTGGCCTACCGCCTCAACCCAACCGCTCTTCCCGAGCCTCCATGCCTACGACATACAGCGGGCCCGCAACGGGTATCTTGGCTTACAGCACAAAGCAAGATTGCCTCAACCCACTACCACCATATGTCGACATATAACAATCAAGGATCAAGTAGGCACAAAATACATTCTAACATCAATCATTTGGCTTACTACCACATACTAGTCCTCTCAAAGCATACTATCATGCTACCAACTAACCTCCATGAAATGTGTAACCATAAGTAACCAGAGGTGAGATAGCCACCCGCACAAATGATCCTACTCTAGAGCCACAACATAACAAGGAACATACAAGAAAGCCTAGATCAAGAGTTCTCAGGATATCCTACAAGACTACATACAGCCCCTAAGGCACTCCACTGGATGATAACCAGTCTACTAGCACTCTAACCAGCATTCCACTACTACAACATCCTATAATATAAGGATATATACACAGATATAGCATATCACTACAGCACAACAACATCCTATACATAAGGATACATTGCCAACAATCCAATGAATGCATAACCGTATATACATAGAGGTATGATAGACACCCGTACAGGTGATCCTACTCTAGAGCCACAACCAAACAAGGAACAAGCAATAAAGCCTAGATCAAGAGTCCTAAATCTATTCAACATAAGTACATACAATCTTTACGGCATCCCTCTACTAAAAGATAACCGAAACCAATGGGACGGAATTGGTGCCTTCGACCCATGATACAATAAGGCAAAACTCACCTGAATCGAAGAACTCTGAAACACTACGATATGATCCCTTTTCTGCACTGCTTGTACCTACGACTCCACTATCACCAGAACCAGACAGAATCTTAATCAATAGCCCAAAATCCTCAAGTTTGAACCAAAGTCAAACTTGGTCAAAAAGTCAATGGTCAATGGAAGTCAACAAAAGTCAAAGTCTAAGGGTGTCTGAGTACGCCCTGGGTACTCAACTTACACCTAACGTACGTGGTTCAGGCCTATTAGGCCTAGCGTACTCAACTTACGCCCAACATACACAAGTAGGCTCCAACATTTCCATTAAGCACTTTATCCCTTAAGACCATTTGTCCAAAGCTCAGATCTAAGTCTAAATGATGTCCTAAATCATAAAGTTTCCAATGTTATGACCTTGTATGGCTAGAAAGGATCCAAATCCAAAACCCTAATTTGTCGTAAGATTCTAAGCTTCATAACACATGCATGAATGGAAGAAGAAGACCAAGATCACATTTTTATGACTTAACACCCTCTGATACACCTGGAAATGCATCCCACAATATCTGGAATAACCCACACTCAAATGGACCAATTTTTGGGACAAAAAGGACATAATTTCAACACCTTAAACTAGATCTAAGGAAACATTCAAAAAGATTCTAACTTTATACATTTTGGAGATGAATAAGGGAAGAGAAATTCTAGATCTAAAGTTGTTTCAAGCTTCCACGCTCTATCACCACCTTCCTCTTCCTTCAAAGATAACAAAAGGCACACTCTTTGGCTCACAAGGCTCAAATTAGCTTAGGGTTTCTAGGGAGGACATTGGAGAGATAGAGGCTCTGATTGGAAAGGGTTTGGGGAAGTTAAGGACCTTAAATATAGCTCAAAACCCCGAAATTACGGTTTTGGTTCTGGTATCATACCAAATGCTATGTCCAACGTACGCTCTGGAATGCGCAACTTCACAATACTGGTACGCCTGGCATACCTAAGGTACACCCAACGTACCACCCTCCTTCCTAACTTCAATACACTTTCAAACTACCACAACTTCTTCGTTCCAACTTTGATTTTGGCGTTCTTTATATACATAAAATGTGTTGAAGAGCCCCACAATATTATGTAGATATCTTGGACTAAAAGCTTCTCAAACTAAAATATATATTTCATGTAAGAACCTAACCTATGACTTTTCCTTTTCTACTATTCGGCCCAATACACAGTTCAAGGGTTAGATCGATTAACCTTCATGACCTCCTTCCACAAGGACTAAAATTTACCTCCTAAAGGCCCAAATCCTTTACACAATCAACTTCCGGCCCACGAACCTGAAATAAGAATTGACAGGAACATGATGTTACAATTAGAGGCATTTAATGATACAAACATATGTGTCTGCCAGGCATATGTAATTAAAATTTAGCTGTTGGGTTGAATAAGTGTTGCGTCATGGGCTCGGTCCTTAGCCCAGTTTTGCCATCCGGTTGGTCCTGTCCAAGTGTGATTGTTTTTGTTTAGGGTTTAGTATTTAAGGTGCATGCATGCAGCCTTAGTAATTAGCGCTTTGATAATTATTGTTTTGATTTGTACTACAAAACCCTAGCTCGCCTCTACAGTGGAAGTTCTTTGTGGAGCTCTGCTGATGCGTGACTACGTTTGAATCATTCAGCATTATTTGATTCCATATTGTGTTTTCTGTGTTCGTTTGATTTTATTGTTTAATCTGTTGAAGATCTAATCGATCTAAGAGTTTTTCAACTGTATAATTGGTATCAGAGCAGGATACTGTGTAATTCATACACATCTCTTCTGTTGAAGAAGATCTTAGGGTTTTCCGCTTAGATTGATATTACTAGAGCCGTCATCTGCTATTGAAGTGGTTCTTTAAATATTCGATCTTACCCTAACATTATTTACAAGTCTGATCTTAAGCAGGTATTTAAACAAACATCGACACATCCATGGACGATTCTCAGTCAAACCCAATCAACATCTCAAACATCATAGGATCGACGACAAGGATTCCGATTTTATACACTCAAGATTATGAGGTCTGGGTGCATCACTTTGAAGATTACGTGATTGGCTCAGAAGATACTGGATACTTGATCTGGGAGGCGATCACAGTCGGTCCATTTGTTCATGCAAGTACCTCAAGAGTTGTCAAAACTCAAAAGGAATATAATCAACTCATAAGTGACGTGAAAGATATACCTCAAGATGAGAAGGAAAAGTTTCAATGCAATATCAAAGCTTTAAGGATGATAAGGTTTGCATTACAGTCAGATACGTTTCGGTTGGTAAGCTCTTGCACGACAGCAAAGGAAATATGGGTCAGGTTGAAGGAATTATACTCTACAGATGAAGATCTTGAGCATTCAATCCAAACACTGTTGCTCTCAGAATTTGGTGATTTCAAGCAGAAGCCTGAACAAAAGCTTGTTCAAACCTTCGATCGCTTCAATCATCTCTTAAGTAAGATGATCAAGCATGGGATCGAAAGGAAGGTCATTGAACAAAAGGTAACATTCATGAATGGTCTTAGATCGGAATGGATGGCTGTAGTGTCAACAGTAAAGGCTCATGAACAGTTCAAAAGTTATTCTCTTGCAAAACTGGTGGGGATACTGAAGTCGCATGAGAATGCCTTGACTAAAGAAACGAATGTGGTTTCTAGCATGGGATCCTTAGCCCTAATCTCAAAAGGTAAGAACACTGATGAGGAAGAAGAAGATTTAGATCTATCCGAATATGATCTAACAAGCGAAGACTATGCTCTGATTATGTTAAATCCCAAGAAATTCATCAAGAGAAGGTTCTCAACAAACAAGAACCGAAACTGGCAAGGCAGTTACAGCGCGGAGAAAGCAAAGGAGGAACCGAAAAGTGTTTCTCAGACGGAAGAACCAAAGAAGGAAGCGAAACTTAGAGGTGACTCTGGCTTCACCTGTCACTATGGTGGAGGTGAAAATCACTTCGCTAAAGATTGCATGCTGAGAAAGATGACTGAGAAGAACGAGGATGAGGACGAGGAAGCGAACCTCACAAGGCGTTTGGAGGAAATCAGGAAGAAGAAAGCAGGATCTAACAACACTATGAATGCTCTCATTGTGCAGGGAAATGTTGCTGATGATGAATTTGGAGGCGTTGAAGTTTGGTCGACTGATTCAGAGGACGAAGAAGTGAGGAAGCCGACTCATGGCAGGGCTCTGTTGGTGAAGGAAGAGAATACTGTAGGAAGGTGTTTGATGGTGACTTCTGGAGTGTCACACATGCGAGGCTATACCACTGAAGGGGGACATGATGAAGATAAGGAGAGAGAAGACCGTTGTTTTGCAGCGAAACCTGTCAGTCAGCAGATCAACAAATGCGACGAGTTGATCCATAAGGTACAATCTATTCTTATCTCTCTAAAAATCCCTATCACCAACTATGAAAAGGAACTCAATGGGTTAAAATCCAAATTTTCTAGTCTAAGTGGAAGTTTAACTCAAACTCGCGTCACAAACTCTAACCTAACTGATCAAATCAGCAGGGTGTCATCGAAGAGTGAGGAGAGGCGAATGTGGATTGAGCAGAAGGAGAAGGAGTTGATTAGATCTAGGGACGAAACAATTTATTTGCAAAGAGATAATTTGAAGCTTTTAAAACAACGAAATGTTTTTTGCTTAATTGCTAAGCGTTTATATACCAATATTACTCAATTACATCTCGATTCTGAAATAGGGAAGAAGATACATCGTATGATTTTACCCTTCCTTGAGTTAAAGGAGGATGAAATCGATGCCGATGCATATGATTGCAAAAATGTTGTTTCTTCTGAGGATATTTCTCCTGCTTACAGAATTGGTCTTGACAACATAGAGTCCTTCATAAAGTCCAAAGACCATAAGGACATGCTCAAAAATTTGTTGGATGAAAATGACAAATTGAAAATCCAAACCGAAACTATACATAAATTTGTCTCGTTGAATGCTAAGTTGAGTTCAGAAAATAATATTGATGTTGAAAATACTTCTGAATTCGATGAGGATGATGATATGAGCGTCATTTCTGGGGAAGATGAGGTTGACTGTTCAGAATTTGTCAAAAGCGAACTCGAAACTAACAAAAATCTTATTTCTGAAAATTCGGTTGAGTTCGCTCGTTTATCCAAAGAAAGACCAAAGTCCTTAAAGAAAAGGCCGTAGTGTATCAAAAGGTCCAAACGACTCCAAATCAGGTGTACAAAGTTAATGGAGTTACTCAGCAACAAACAGCCGAACTAACGACAATAGTAGCAGAAGATAATGCTGAAGGATGTGATGAGTATTTCTGGTCAGCACCTATTGATAATGCCGATGAAACAGTAGGCCTGTCGCAGAAAACATCGCGGAGAGTAAAAGGAAGGTATGTGGTAGAACCACTTAATGATCCTTCTCGTTTTGATGAGCCTAGCACAAGTGGTACCAAAACGCCTTCAGATGAACAAGTCGTAGTGTCAAGCGAAACCTCCTCACTCAAGAGCGAAGCCTGTATTCAAAAATCTGAGAAAAAGGCCAACATCCACAGAAATCCTAAACAGGTGAAAGAACGAAAGCATCAAACGAATGTGAGGTACAAGAAAAACCTCACTTGAAGGAAGCAGTTCTGGCGATCTCAAAATCCCAACTACGTTCGCTATGAAAAACCTTCTAAGCAAAAGGTGGAAGGAAAAGAAAACTCCAGCATTCACACTCAGCATGGAGCAAACAACCGAAGACAGAGTTTCGGTTCTCAATATCAATCTAACCAAAAGAAGAGTTTCGGTCCATCAAAGAATATCTACCGAACTCAAGGTTTCGGTTCTCGAGAGGAGAAAAACCAAAAGAGTGGTTTCGGTTCTAGACTAATCAGCGAGAAGAACCGAAGGGAAAGTAATTATGGCTCTCATCCACAAAAGAGCTACATCCGAAAAGCTAACTCCGTTTCCAAATCTCATTTCCCTAGTTCTAACCATCACTCACAGAATGATCAAAAGGGAAAAGAAAAACTTTGTTCAGAAAATGCAAAGAATTCGTCAATCAAGCCTGATGTTGATCGAAAGTACGCTAACGTAAAATACACATATTCGGCAACACCACCTAAAGTGCTTAAATCAGATAAAATCAAAGTTTTCACCTTAAAAAGAAAAGATGAAACAACGTTAACAAAAAGAACCTTTTTAGTTGATGTTTCGCTTACAATTCCCTACTCTGTAAAAGTCTCACGAGGACCCAAGAAACTTTGGGTTCCTAAATCTGCTTAAATTTTGCAGGTTATACGTGACGAGCAGTTTGACGATGAATGGTACATAGATAGTGGCTGCTCGCGTCACATGACAGGAAGAAGGGAAGAACTGAGGGAGTTTCGGTCCCTTACAAATGGTGGAAGTGTCAAGTATGGTAACAACTCTTATGGCACGATCAAAGGTTATGGTATGATTACCAATGGCGAGTTCTCGATAAGAAAAGTGGCATATGTTGAGGGTTTGCAACACAACCTTATCAGTGTTTCTCAACTGGTAGTTGGTACTGGGCTAAAGGTGTCATTCGACGACGAGGGATCAGAGATTATTGAAAAGAAGTCAAACAATATTCTGCTCAAATCAAAGCGAAAAGGAGAGATGTACCCTCTGAATCTCAATCCCATACGGGGTAAACCGGCAATCTGCTTGCTGTCAAAGGCTCATTCAAACGAAAGCTGGCTATGGCACCGAAGACTTTCCCATCTGAATTTTAAAGACATCAACAAACTGGTACTTGGAGATCACGTTCGAGGTCTTCCTGTTCTGAAATTCGATACAGAACACCTGTGTGTTGCATGTGAAATGGGAAAGTAAAGTCGACAGAGTCATCCTTCTCGCATCAACACAAAAATTATCGAACCTCTTGAATTACTTCATGTTGATCTATGTGGTCCTTCATCAATCGAAAGTGTTGGTGGCAACAAGTATATACTTGTTGTAGTGGATGACTTCTCTCGATTTACCTGGGTATTCTTTTTGAAGCAGAAATCGGAGGCCACTCCTCAACTTAAACTCTTTATCAAGTGTTTTTGAAGTCCAGCTAAGAAAGGTCGTTCGTAACATAAGAAGTGACAACGGATTGGAGTTTAAGAATAAAGAATTTGAAGAGTTTCTTGCAGAGAAAGGAACCACTCACAACTTCTCGGCTCCGTATACTCCACAACATAATGGTATTGTCGAAAGGCGAAACCGATCTCTGTGTGAAGCAGCCCGAACTATGTTGAGCTTCGCTTCATTACCTCTGTATTTCTGGGCTGATGCCTTTGCTGCTGCATGCTTTACGCAGAACAGATCCTATCTCAACAAACGCTTTTCAATCACTCCATCTGAGATCTTAAACAACCGAAAGCCAAATGTCAAGTTTTTCCATGTGTTCGGTTCAAGATGCTTCATCTTTAATTCAGAAGGAACACTGAAATAAATTTGATGTGAAAGCAGATGAAGGAATCTTTATGGGTTATTCCTTAACCTCAAAAGCATATAGGGTTCTCAACAAACGTTCAAAGAAAATCGAGGAGACCTATTATGTTACCTTTGACGACAACTACGTCAGGAGACTCAAAACCACCGAAGGTTCTGTGGGGGATATATTTCCAAGTTCTGGTCAAGTTACAATACCTATTTTGAACCTTTTTGAACAATACATGCTGCTGTTTGATGAGCTCGAAAAGGCCATTCTCTCTGAATCCAAAGCTGCAGACAACAAGGTAGACAACTTGAAGAAAATAATCGATGAAGCTGCAGCGAATATGGAAGAAGAACAGCCTGTGAAATCCAACAAGCCGGACACAGGTGAACCTCAAAAGGATTGCTCTCAAGCTCAGGGGGAGGGTTCGTCTGATCTTCCCAACCAAGATCCAACATTCCAGGGGGAGTGCTCTGCAACCGAAAGCCAACTTCAAGGGGAAAATTCTGAGCCTGAAACTGAGGAAGAATCATCGTTCGAAGTGAAAGATTCTAATCCTGCAACTAAGGAAGTATCATCGTTCGAAGTGAAAGATTCTAATCCTGAAACTCAGGAAGTATCATCGTTCGAAGTGAAAGATTCTAATCCTGCAACAGAGGAAGTATCATTGCTCGAGGGGGAGAACGCGAACATAAACGATGATGATACTCAGTCGGAGTTTGAAGAAGAAGTAAACTCAACTGGATCCTTCATTCGATCTAAATTATCCTCCGCTCATTAAATGGACAAAAGATCATCCCCAATCGCAAGTTATTAGTGATTCCACGGAAAAAGTTCTCACACGATCTCAGCTAAAAGAGAAACGAACAACACTTTTCTCTAAAGTAGAATTTTGTATGTTTAACTCTTTTGTCTCAAAACTCGAACCGAAGACAGTCAAGACTGCACTTGATCATTCTGATTGGGTACAGGCAATGCAGGACGAACTACATGAATTCGAACGAAATAAAGTGTGGAGACTGATTCCAACACCAAAGGATGCCTCTGTTGTTGGTTTAAAATGGGTATTCAGAAATAAAATGGATAAGGAAGGGAATGTGATACGCAACAAGGCGAAGTTGGTCGTGAAAGGATACTGTCAAGAAGAGGGCATAGACTATGAAGAGACCTTCGCTCCAGTAGCACGGTAAGAATCGGTTCGCATTTTTCTTGCCTACGCTGCACACAAAAACTTTGAAGTCTTCCAAATGGACGTAAAGTGTGCCTTCTTAAATGGTGAACTGGAAGAAACTGTGTATGTAGAACAACCACCAGGCTTTGTGAACGAAAAATATCCAGATCACTGCTACATCTTGGACAAGGTTGTCTATGGTCTCAAACAAGCTCCACGGGCCTGGTATGAAACTCTTACCAGATTTTTGAAAAGGTCTAAATTTAAACAAGGTTCGGTTGACCCAACCTTCTTTCGCAAGAAAGAGGGTAACCACCTTATGATCGTTCAAATTTACGTTGATGACATCATCTTCGGCTCCACAAATCCTAGCTTAACTACTGAGTTTAGGAAGCTGATGGAAACTAAATTTGAAATGAGCTCAATGGGTCCTATTAACTTTTTCCTTGGTCTAAATATAAGACAGGGACCCGAAGGCATTTTCATTAATCAAGAGGCCTACACGAAGACATTGCTTGCCAAGTTTGGAATGTTGGGAGATTCAAAAGTGAAGGTTCCTATGGCGTTTGGCACAAAGCTAACACCTTCTCTGGACAAACCGGCTGTTGACGTGACTCTTTATCGTCAGATGATAGGATCTCAAATGTATCTCACTGCTAGTCGGCCAGATATAATGTTCTCTGTTTGTTATTATGCCAGGTTTCAAGCAAATCCTCGTGAACCACATCTGTTGGCAGTAAAGAACATATTTCGGTATCTAAAACGAACTACTTCTCTCGGGTTGTGGTACCCGGCCAACTCAGGATTCTTTGTCCAAGCATTCTCAGATGCTGATCTTGGGGGATGTGGTCTAGACCGGAAAAGTACCACTGGAGGATGTCAATTTTTGGACGGCAAACTCGTAAGCTGGCAATCTAAGAAACAAACTTGTGTTTCTCTCTCCACTGCCGAAGTAGAATACATTGCCGCAACATCATGCACATCTCAGGTCATCTGGATACAAAGTCAACTTCGTGACTTTGGCCTGAATATAAAGAAAATCCCATTATATTGCGATTCCGAAAGTGCAATTAGGATTTGTCACAACCCAGTGCAACACTCAAAGACGAAACACATAGCACTGAGGTATCATTTTATCAAAGATCATGTGGAAGACGGTAATGTTGAAATTCATTTTGTAAGAACCACTGATCAACTAGCAGACATCTTCACTAAGGCCTTGCCTGAAGCAAGTTTTAATAAAATATTGCATGGCCTAGGAATGATGGAAGCTGAATCCGTACCGAAATCTCCTGTGTTTCAATAAAAGTTAGAAGCGAAATAGAGCAAACGCTCAGTCCATTTCGGGTTCGGTTCTTCTGGAACCGAAATGCACCGAACGCTCAGTCCATTTCGGGTTCGGTTTCACCGGTCTCGCTTCGCCTCTAATTTCTGTCCTATGGTTTCGGTTGTATAGTATGTATACTATTTTCTTAGAACTTTCTTCACATATTTCTTTACGTATTTCTTTTATATTCTTCTAAAATCAAAAAATATTTTTGTTTCTGTTTTTAATTCTTTTTCAGAAAATCTCATAAAATCCAAAAATATTTTTATTTCTGTTTTTTATTCTTTTTCAGAAAATTTCCTAAAATACAAAAATATTTTTTTTGTCACTTCAAAAATTTGCTCTGTTTACTTTCTGTACACTACTTTCTCTCACTGATGGAGTTGGGGCAGGTATCAATCTTAATCTATGTACTAGCTAAGTGTCCCTAGAAGCATGCTGTTGTATGTTGACCAAAGCCTCGATCGATTTTGAGTAAAGCCTTAATGACTTGATATATACAAATCTTGTCTCCCCAATCAGGCTGTCAAATTTACTCTAATCATGAGCTGCCTTACTCTTCTCACATTGAGTTAAGAGTTTTTCTGCTTTGTCAATCCTTTATGGCAGAGGCACTTTCGGTTCTTTTAACCATCTTATTTTTCTCCATCACGGTTCGTTTCATATCTGGTAACCCTTGAGACTCTCAGCAATAACAACTGAGGTTTATGGTTACATAAATTTTGTGTTGATGATCTTACTTTCGTCCACCACGAATTAAGTGAAACCCAAAATCCAACTCCCATAATGAATTAACGGTGAACACTTCAACTTTCTAGCTATTACATGTCACCTTATGAAATCTCAATTTTCTTTTTGCGCGATCCTTATGAAATTGTTTTTCACCAAGACTTTTTCTTCCCAAACGGATCCAGTTTTTTATTTTTTTGAGATTTCCTGTTCTCATTTATCACCAAGTCACTGAATATGTTTCCTACCTACTTGTTTAACAGACCACATTGGTCTCACAAGTACTTCGTTCTGTTTCGGTCTTACATCAAGTATCGAAATCAAGAATTGAAGCGAAAGCCACCCTTAAAAGCCTTAATTAAAAAGATTCCTTTCAATGCTTCTTAACAAGTACTTGATCGTAATTCAACGGGAATCCAAACAAGCACTTTGAAGTCTCTCTTGACTTTGAAGGAAGAGATTCGTGCCCAGGATCCACTACTTTATGTCTTAATAGACATCATAACTTCCCACAAAGACTCTGCTTTATTTCTTTCTCATTTACACCCTTATGCACACGCATTCTATATTCTCAAAGAGGTCTTGTTCAGTTCTTAACAAGTTAATGCAAATGGTTTCGAAATTAAAAGCGATGGTTTGGTGTAACGTCTTTGAATTTTTATGGTACTAGCAATTTTATTGGAGATTCACCCGCTGACTCAGCAGGAAGTTTAAACGTCTGATTTGATTTATGGATAAGGTTGGAAGGCGCCAGAATTTGGATCGGTCATCATCCTGCGTCATCACTACTTTATCGGGGTTGCAAGCTGTCAAATCACGCCTTTTCAGGAGTCGTTTCCAAGATTCAAGCAATAATAACTTCTGATTTTCTCTCTCCAAGATCGTATATAAGGGCTGATTTCAGTGTGACTATTCCTTACCACACTTCAATCTTCTAGAGCAAAGGCAGGCGATCAATTTCTTACTGTTCATCTTCTTCCTTGACAAGCTTCATCAATGGCAGAGTCATCCTCAGTTCAAGAAACAACTGCACGCTCCACTCTTCTTGCCATCAAGCCCAATCAGAACTTGCTGATTGATCTCTCCCCTTTTCTTTACGATACCTACATGTATCAAGTGGTGGAATGCTTGAAATATTCCCCACTCGTTAAAGCCCTTACCACCGTCGAAGTCGTGCCGATGTCTTGTCTCTCACAAATCTACTCCTCTGCAACGTATGACAAGGGAGCAGACAAAATCTTCTTCGACCTTCTTAATCAGAAGGCCTCAATCTCCAGGAATCGTTTTTGTTCTCTTCTAGGGCTTGTGTATGAAGATTCCATGGTTAATCCCGACTCCGTTGCCACCCGTCAGCTCTTCTCTATGTTCTACAACATGGGGTATACTGAAACCCTAACCACTGTCACTATGTTCAAAAAGTCCTGCCTTCCTCCTCAATGGAATGGCCTCTTCACTCTACTGTTCAAAGGGCTTTCTGAACGGAGTGCCGGCTCTGATGGTGCGAGCAAGTCCTTCATGACTTTGCTTTACGGTGTGTACCACGGTCTTAATCTGGATTATGGAATGGTTTTATGGCTTCAACTCATTCATAGTTTATCATCTTTATCTCGCCACACCGAAATCTCTTGTGCTCGCTTCTGGACCATTGTTACTCAGTGGGCAATGGATCGTTTCCATGTTCCTATCATGGCGGACTCGATGCTTTCTTCCATTGCTACGTTTCATACTACCAACATCATCGTTACTCATCCTTCAAAATTTGCTTTTGTTGGGTCCATTCCTGAGTCGATGTTCGCCTTTGTGTGTCCTTCAAGCAAGATTATTCAGGAATACAAGAAGCTTCCCTCCTTTGGTCCAAGGGAACTCACTGCTGACATGGTGAAATCAATCGAAGACGCAGACAAACCTGCCAAAAGAGGCAAAAAGCCAGAAGTCAAAAAGGGAGATAAGGGGGGGCCAAGTCTCAAAAGTTTAAACCCCTAGGAAGCGAAAGTCAGAGAAAGCAGCGCCGGCACAGCCTAAGGCGAAGAAAGGCAAGAAACCTGCCCGCCGGCTAATTCTCCAATCCTCAAGTGATTCTGATTCAGAGTACGTGCCTCCTAATCAACCACCAATTCCTCCCAGTGAATCTGACAGCGAAAGCTCAGAGGATGCAGGTTCGGTTCGTGGTGATACACCACCTCGCTCGCCTACACCCGAGGAACCTGTTCGTTACAAAGCACCTTCGCCTCCACCTGTTTCTATTCCTGTCTCCATCCCTCCGATTTTTCCTATCATTTCATCTCAACCATCCTCTACTATTCCCATTCCTGCACCCATCTTCACTGAGTCTACTACTACCACCACTACTGGAGTTCAAACCAACATATCTGATACGGGCCCTCGTTCTTCAGCACCCGAACCCCTGGTCACTACCAAACCCCCTGTCACTACCGACCCTCCAGTAACTACCGAACCACCATCACCTACCCCATCTACCGAAACCAACACTGTTCTTGGAGGAGAGGACTTGGAGTTTGATTCCACTTACTTCAGTCCCTACCGTGTTCAAAGTGATGACGATGACGATGCTCCTGTTACTAAGCGCCATCTAAAGACGATTACTGACAAACTCGATCAACTACTTTCTTCCACATCAACTGGTGCTTACTCCGAAGCTGCTCTAAAGGCATTATTTTCTTCTGTTGTCAAAGAGCATGATGCATCTCTCTCTGCCGCAGCAAAGGCCATTGATGCCTCCACTTCCCAATGTCAGAAGGCCTCGCTTGCTGTTGAGGCCTTAACGAAAGAATGCAATGCGACCGCAAAAGTCGAAAAACTAATTTCTGAGGCTCAGTTATTCCTCGATTCGTTGCAAGCTGCCGCTCAAAAGAACTCTCAGACAGTGAATGCTTCGGTTGATAATCTCAAGCGTTCTCTTGAAACCGAAAGGACTAATCTTGAAGTCGCTCGACAGGCCATTGAAGCTTCCAATGAAAATCTTCATGATAATGTCAAGGAGCGTCTGACTCAGCTGGAAGCCGAACTAGCTGTTGAAAATCGAATTATGGATGAGCTTGACAAACGTACTTCTCAGCTCAAAATTCAAAATCTTAAGCTTCGTTCTGCCACAACTGAGCTTAATGATTTAAAGTCTGAAAGAGAAGAAATTAGAAGCTCCGTGGGGGACGTTCATTCCATTTTGTTACATCTTCTTGACGCCCATGACTCTATTCTGACTATATCCATCAGACGCCATTTAGCTGAAAAACTCAGACCTGCGTTAGATATCCTTAGTCGGATAGAGGGTGTTTCGGTGACTTCTGTCCAGCCGAAACAAGGGGGAGAAAAGGAAAAGGAAAAGGTTACTCAAACTGGCAGGGATAATACTCAACCTCCTCCCGAACCCAAATCAACAGTTGCACCGAAGGTTAATGTAGCTTCGGTCAGCAAAAGGGATAAGAAGAAGAAGAAAATTGGTGAAGATGATGTGGAAGATGATGAATATTTTGAAGATATCTTGGGTGAAAATCCCTGTAAGCTCTTTAGGAAAACTAAGCCTACTGATAAGGAGCTTCAGGAAAAGATCGAAAAGGAATCAGTTGAGCTCGAGAAGAAGCAAAAAGAAAAGGAGCTCTTGGAGAAAAAGAAGTCCATATTTCCGGAATGGACCATTGACTTGCTCCAGAGAGAAGCTATAGATGAACCGAGTGCTCATTGGCTCGAACCTGTTATCTCGTTCGGTCTTGAGAACTCGAAGGACGCTCAATTCGATATGCCAATCACACGAAAGGCATTTATCTTTCATTGCTTCAACTCAACTGCTGCAGTTCCCTCTCCAGACCCGAAGGTAGATCGGGATCTGTTGGAATTTTATCTGGAGTTCGCACAGCCACAGTACTTAACCTGGAACTCACAGAAGATTACTACGGTTAAGGTGCTGAAGCCTTATTCAGCAGGAAAATTTGTCAACGTTAAGTTTAAAGTGACCCGAGGCTCTGATAGCTCGGTTCATAATTTCTCCCTGGCTGATCTACCGAATCTTAACCCTCACAACTGGATACTCCTCAACAATATTCTGCTGTCAAATCCTCAGGAGTATCAGCCAATAATTGACCACATCAAGTGAATGCTTTTTTGCTACATTCATGAAGTAGCGAAGATGGATCAAGAAATCGCATCTGCCATTCACAAGCGACCAACAATCAAACCTATTGGAAGAACTGGCAATGTGAACCCAATGGTCAAGGGTAAAATCGACCCAAAATTTCACACGGTGATGTTCGTTAGAGGTGAAAGTCAAAAATGTCTCTTTGCTCTCATTGATAAGCACCTGTTCTCAACAGCTTGCTTGGAGCATATTTTGGAGATCATTCACCGTTGTGATCAGAATTCTGCAGCCGACAAGAAGTTGTTTACTGATATGCTACGATGGTACACTCAATTTCGGCAGACGCTTCTTGCTATCATTCCTCGGCTGTTCAAGGTTGTGAAGAAAGTGAAGGCTACACAACAGAAATAATCTCTCGCCTCATTTGACGCAAAGGGGGAGATTGTTGGGTTGAATAAGTGTTGCGTCATGGGCTCGGTCCTTAGCCCAGTTTTGCCATCCGGTTGGGCCTGTCTAATTGTGATTGTTTTTTTTTAGGGTTTAGTATTTAAGGTGCATGCATGCAGCCTTAGTAATTAGCGCTTTGATAATTATTGTTTTGATTTGTACTACAAAACCCTAGCTCGCCTCTACAGTGGAAGTTCTTTGTCGAGCTCTGCTGAGGCGTGACTACGTTTGAATCATTCAGCATTATTTGATTCCATATTCTGTTTTCTGTGTTCGTTTGATTTTATTGTTTAATCTGTTGAAGATCTAATCGATCTAAGAGTTTTTCAACTCTATATTAGCAATTCTTTTTTTAATTTCTAAATATATTTGGTACCATTTAGGAAAAAATTTATGGTGTTGGTATATGTGTGGAGTATTTTCATTTTGAGATAATCAGAGCTGAAGTAACCATGTTATAACCGAAGTTGATGTCTCCCTGATGAACAATAAGGATCTATTAATCATGGGTCTTGAGAACCAAGCCTTCACAAAAAGGAACGTGTTAGATAAGACTTGAGCATTGAATACATGAAATAGTTGAGGTGGAGTATTACGATCGCGATTCCTATGTGGCATTCCAGAAAGTGCTCCTAGTGAAGCAGGATGTACACCTGCCTTTTGAGGAGGCACTCTTGGCATGACTGGATGTGCTCCCATGGATAAATCACTCTTTAAATACGTTGGATGTGCCTTTGGGGTCCTACAATACGTTTCTAGTGAAGTTTACACTCAAACAATTGAATTGCCCTTCTCCGGAGAGGATGTACTCCTACATAGCCAAATGTGCTCCTGGCGATGTAAGGATTTTCTAGGTTGGTTTAAAGGTTCTCTTGGTTTTGAAAAGGTACTTTTAGATATACAAAGGTGATATATTGATGAAAAGGTGCTCTATTGGTGTAAAGGTGCTCCCTTGGTCTAAAGGTGCTCTTGATGAAAAGATGTTGCATGCATGAAGGATGCACTTTATGCATGATGAAGGTATCCCGGGTGCATGGTTGGTGGCCCTATACATTCCTCAAGGTAGAATTCTCTAGAAGCGACTACACAACCTCATGTTATTATTTCCATTCGGTTCGGACCTAAGAATGAATGATCATGTCCTATTAGAAGTTTAAGTCTGATCCTTTGTCTATATATTGGGATCCATATGGTAGTCATCTGATGGTCATAGAGTCTTGAGAGCATCTACCAAATGGACTTAGGTCACCTTGACTGAACCACATTAAATATTGTGTCTTTGTGTGTTTGTGTTTGTGTGATTTTGCATGCTTTCTCGTTTATTCCTTAACAGGATGCCAGATTCCTTTGTGCTGAATCAAGCAATCTTTGTTAAGTTATGTTATCAAAGTTGGTAGACAAGACAGAGATATCTATGATATATTTTTGGCAGACTATCCTATCCTTTTCCAAACAAGAGCTAGCCTACCAGATATTAACACCAGAAACCAAGGACTCACTAACACTCCTGAAGTTGATCTCATCATACTCAAGAATGGCATTAAGAAGTTCTTTAAATTCAGTATGAAACACTTGTATTTGACCAATGACATGAAGGGGATCAATAAAAGGGATCAAGACTCCGAGAAAGGATCATTAGAGTTGAAGATGAGACTTAATGATGAGGTTACTTGGTAGATAGTTGTTCAAGGATGGATCGAGAAAGTAATGAACTTCATTAAAAACAATGGCCAATAATGAAAAGTGATCACGATCACTTAAGATAGATTGTTGAAGCTCAAAGAAGTAACCTTTGCCAACTGAGGCTCTCAAGCCATGCGAGGTTGTTACCTTCTAAAGACATTTTTTAATTTGTGAACTGAGGACTTATGTCGCCAGTTACATAATCAACATAGGTATTAGTGTTCAATTAGAGTATCTCGTGTTAGAATAGTACTTTTATTAGTATATATTCACGTCAATATTGAAGGGAATTTCTAGTACTTGTTGTCCCCTAGATACTTTACATGGTTGCACTATAAATAAATAGGTCTTAACCCTAATGTATTATGTAGAAGTTTTCAAATCCAATATATTGTGAAGTGTTCTTCAAGTTCATCGTGTTCATACTTGTTCTTCATTTTATATTGGTTGAGTTTCTATATTTTTCTCATTAGTCATTATATCATTGTCCTATTTTGATCCTCATCAATGTATACAACAAATTATAAATAGACGCGCATGATAGAAGTATGTAACAACTTGCCTATGCTAATGTACACCATATGTCTAGAGGATAATAATTATCCAATGTCAATACCAAAGGAGCACTAGATGCTCTACCGAAACTTCGATAGAATGAAAATGTTCCATAATATTACGAATGGTGACTTCGCTAAAGAACAAATTGTCACTACAACTTATATCCCAACATCTATGAGATTAAATTGGGATTTTTGGATGCAAACGCATATGCATTGCATTCTATATTTTTTTGTTGTTAGGATTATTCTTTAACAATAAAAATACTTCGAAAAACTTTTTCTCCCATATATGAAATGTTACTAATGTTTTGAGCTGAGTTTTGAAAACCTTTTTGGAGGGTTTAACTTCAGGTGTTGGATTATTATCATATCCAAAACTATTATGGGTTAATCCTAGTAGTACTCATTATGCTTTCCAAACATAACCTATATATTTTAATATGTGTGCAAATTAAGTGATGTGTTTGAAGGATAAAGAAGGATGCATTTGGAGAACTAGAAGATGTTTATATAATACTTAATATGTATGTAAGAATGTATACTTTAAACACTTTTCTTTTAATTAGATTGTGAGACTCTCTCACTGGATTACCAAAAATATTACTTTGGAAAACTAAACTTTTGGAACCGTATTTCTACATAAATTGATTTTTACGCATTTTAAACTCTAAATATGGTGTTTGTTAAACCGTTTTTAAAAGTGCCCATGAGAGGGTTGATATAGTCATGTTATTATAAAGATTGAAAGATAAGAGAGACAAATGACTAGTATTGTATAAGCGAAGTAAGAAATGTTAGATGTTGAAACAATATGGGAGAGATAAAAAAATCAAATTAATATGGTAAAATATAAAATTTATCTTGAACCATATGAGCCTGATATATATATATATATATATATATATATATATATATATATATATATATATATATATATATATATATATATAGAGAGAGAGAGAGAGAGAGAGAAAGAGAGATACATACTAGGTAGGTTCTGGAGGCCATGATAAGAAGGTCAAAAAGTATAATTAAAGCGCCCATGAGATAGTTAAAGCGGAGTAAGAATAACAAAAGTAATATGACGTAATTGGGAGGTTTTTCAATGTATAATCTCTTTATAGGAACAAAATGTTTTTAAAAAAAATGCAAGGTTGTAACAAAAGGATTAGAAGAAACTAATGTAAATGTTGCAATACTAAGAAATGAAAGTAGGATGCCATAAAGAACAAATAAATGAAAGTATTTGTATTATTTCTTGCATTTACCCTTTTTGCAAATATATAATACTTCTATCAAAGGTAACAAATGCAAAGTAGTGCTAAAGAATGGAGAGAATTGAAGTCGATAAAAAGGTTTCGATCTATTTTAATAAAAGTGACATACATTTGATGTCTAAATTAAAAATGCATGTGCTTGTTATCATACTTCTAATACCATCTAAGTGTGTTTTCAATGTCTTTTTTAATGCTTCTCTTTCCACTTTGAACATTAGTTTACAGGTAACAAAATTTATAAGGAAGTGGCCATTTTGACCCAAAACAAACAACTAGATACAGAAACTAGTCAATTAGAAAACAGTTTATAGTAATAATATGCATAAATGATGGAATGGTGATAATCTTGTGTCTATGCATGTATGTGTGCGTTAAGAAATAGGATCAATATGCGGTTTCTAAAATGTTGGAACCGGTTATATGGTTCTTAAGAGTTTAATAAGGGTTGTTTCTTTTTGACTTAGTGGACTTAAAGGGTTATGAACTTGAACTGGACAACTATATATACTTGTTACTTTTAGAGTTAATCTGGACAGTTTGACTTAACACGTTAAGCCAAAAGTCATGGCTTAATGTATCACGCCACTTACTACTTACCAATTTGCCCTTCTTTTTTCCTCTCGAAAGCTCATGTTAACTGATTAATATTGTTAAAATTGATAAACACATTGAACTTTATTTTCTTGGAATGTAGTGATAAAGTGATCTGTTAGTGTCATTCTTTCAATTTATTTAGTCTAGCAAAGAAATAGAATTTATGTATACGTCATTCAATCTAGACATACATGATTACCCTTTTAACCACTTTCACTCAAACCGTACTTAATAGTTGTCCAGTTCAAGTGCATACCCCATTAAGTACACTAAGTAAAAACGTAACTACCCTATCCTACCAAACTCTTAAGAACCAAATAACCGGTTCCAACATTTCTCACGAACTACTAGAAAATTGGGTTATTACCAACAAATTTTAGCGACGGAAAAAATCCGTCAGGAAAAGCAATGAAATCACGACGGTTGAATGATTAGGATATTAGTACATTATTGTTATTACGACAATTTGGAAACATCATAATTTTTTCCGGTAATCCGTTACAATATACCAACAGTCTACCGATGAAAATCAACAAATTTGCAATTATGTCGATAATCCGTTGGTAAAATTACTATTTCTTTTTTTATTTATAATTGTAAGGTCAATTTGGTAAATCAGCAAATTAAAGGTTGTTAAACGGGGATGCACATCGAGTTAACCTAAGCTAATTCAAAGCCGGGCTCCACGTTCTCTATGAACGACGACCAACAACCACCACACATCACATTCGAAGCCTCGTAACACCGACGAACCAACACAATCATTTGCTTGAAGAATGACAAAACCCTAGCCGCCGTCGCCACTGTTCGTGTTTCACCTTCGCCGGAACCAAGAACCCCGACGTCCTCACATACTATGTCGATTGCACCGTCAATACTCTGTCATCACTCTACTGGGTGATTGCTTCATGTCCACCTCCTATTCGACATTCCCCCTGCACCAAAGCCACCGTATGCTGCTGACGATTGCTTTCGCTTCACCGACATTCACCTATGACACCAATCAATCTTACACTAACATCTAGGGTTCATACTGGTATTGTACCCTTCACCACTCTATTTTCTAATATTCTACCTTTCACTCTCTAATTTCTTGTGTAAATTTCGATCACCACAGTTAATATCACCGACTACCACCTCCGGTTTATTTCATGTTCACCAGAGCTACACCACCACAATTCTACAATTACCACCGGAGTTAAACCACCACCAGTACTTACTTCCGACGAACCACCTGTCACCACTGGACTTCACTTCCCATGGGTATCCTCCTCTGCAAATTACTGATGTGCACCTTTCTCATTAATCAACAAAACATACAAAAAAAATTGTTTGATTTCTTCAGTTTGTTTATTTGTTTTTTTTGTTGGTGGATTCCCTGCAGGTGAGTGGTCTCTCATGACTGTGTCAATCCCTACACTATGGAAAATTTGTGCTTTCTTAATTTAAAAAAATAAATAAATACAAAGGTTACAAAAGTTATCTTAGAATCATCCTACTATTTTGAAAGGGATCAAATCATCATATCATATCATATCATCATATCATATCATACTATATTATAAAGGAAACATTTTTCTTTTTACCACATTCATTTGAAGCTCTCATTCATTTTTTCATTCACCACATTCATTTGAAACTCCCATGACTTTTCAATTTCTTTCTAATAATAATTATAAGTTGGTTAATAAGGTTAAATAAATATCAAACCTAAAGTGTAATTATATATAAACTAAATTCCAATATTAAAATAATATATTTACTTCCACTTATAAAGTTACGTTTTTTAACTTTTAACATATTATACTTAATTTATTAGTTTTAATATATCATTGGATGTAAATCATTATCATTTTAAAGATAAAATTTTGGAACAATTTGTATAAAATACTTAAATTATTAATTAGAAACAACCCAAAAAATATTTTGTAAATAGTTAAAAGTGATTAATTGTATCGTCTTTCTAATAATGACCATAAGTTGGTTAATAAGGTTAAACAAATATCAAACCTAAAGTGTAATCATAAATATACTAAATTTCAATTTTAAAATAATATTTTACTTCTACTTATAAAGTTATGTCTTTAACTTTTAACATATTATACATAATTTATTAGATTTAAAATATTGTTGTATGTAAACCATTATCAGTTTAAAGATACAACTTTTGAATAGTTTGGACAAAATACTTAAATTGTTAAGTTAAATATAACATTACAGTGTCAACTTAAATATAATTTTCAGTTCCACGTAAAAAACCAAAGAATATTTTGTAAATAGTTAAAAGTGATAAATTGTAGTGATAAATGCAAAAACTAAATTGTAATCTCAATTTAACTAAAATATTTCCTAAAGATATTATTATAATCATTAAATGTTTTCAAATAAGTAACTTAAAATAACTTACAATACCAATAGTTTAAAATAATTTTATATAAATGATTATATTGTTACCTTTAAAATCAAAAAACAATGTTTGATGTTTTAAATAATTATAATGATAGAAATTAGAACATTAAACAAATAAATTTTAAAAGATTAATTAACAATAACAACAACTATAAATAACATTAACCCATATATTATACGGAATTTAATTTTATTCATGTATAACTCGTGGGTAGAAGTCATTCAAATGTATTTGGTTTCCTTTATATTCTTTCCAAAGTTGATACGTAATTAAGGCGATTAACATAGAAATAGATACAAGCAGAAAAGAACAAATTTCCGGTATATGTTTATTTATTGATTTGTTATTAAGTAGTTATTAGTACATAGATCTTTAAATATTACTTTTAAACGTAGGTTATTTACTTTAGAGAACATGGTATTCCAAGTTCAAACAAATTTCAATCAAACTGTATGTAATAAAAGGCCATTATATGCCCTTCTTTAGACACGATAAATGTCGACAATATTCCAGGCAATGCAAACCATTCTTCTTGCAACTGCTGATAAAAGTAAACAAGACAATAAGTCAACCTACTATGATTTTACCAATTATAGCAATTTTTAACCTGCTGAACCGATAACCGGTTGCCTTTTGATTTGTTTTTCAATTTTTTATTTTTTTGTAATCCTATGGCAATTATATATATTGCCATGCCATCATTGCTTCGATGCCACATAAGCATAAATTTGAAAAAATATTAACACTCAAGGTTAAAAATTGTTATAATATGTAAAAAAAATAGTAAGTATATTATGGATTATAATTTATAAAAATTTCCTATATCAGTAAATAAAAAAAAACAGTCTTGTTGTTTCTATTAATTTTCCTTAATAAAAAACCAAGACAGTGACTTTAATTCATTTTGGACATTGCACTTGCTCTTTGCGTTCTTTTCTATTTGGACCTCACGTAATCTTTATGTAGCAACTACAAGCCTCCTGATGACATCATCACTGATGCTCTTTGTTCCTTCTATTTCTGACAAACCCATTGTTTGGTTAAAGTATCCCAAGCACCACACTCAATGAATTTAAAGTGCTCATGTGGTCTAGAACTTGCTTAATACGTTCATTTTGAATATTAGAAGCAGTAAAAAGTAATTAGTAATATGTTTTGTGATTCTAGTTAACTTTAAGATAAATCACATCCATCCAATACAGTTTTAAAGAAGTTGCATAAATCTCCATTTTTTTTTTGAATATGTTCTGAAACTTCAATAAACTGATTCCTCTTGAACTTTATCTTCTTCATTTCCTTTAGTTCAGGAATAATGGCCGCTCTTAGTTCTGCCTTTAGGCTCCCAGAATTCTGATCAGAATGAAATAGTAGTATAACATAGATTTTTATAAGTAAAAATTAAATTTAAGAAAAACAAAAGAATATATCATTTTATTATCTAAAGCTACATCATAACCTATCTAATGTAGGTTGCTATTTCTTACTAGAAAGATTATATCACCAATTTCATCCCTCTATTTCTTACTACTAAATAAAAGCAGGTTGCTATTTCTTATAATACATGAAATTAGGTTGTTATTTCTTACTAGACAAAGTCACTTTGTTTCTTACTAATATATGAACGTATCGAAAAGATCTAAGAACAGATATTCAATTTTAAAGATTGAACATTATTTGGTATGAAGATTCAAAAATCAAATTTAGGTTTCCAGAAAAAAAAAAGATAATACCTCTCCTCTACTTTGATTACTGAATCACTAATTAAAAGCTCCTCTGCCAAACACTTCAAACCTTTTGTTCTTCGCCAAGCACTTCTTCTTTTAATCTCTTCTTCATGTTGCACACTTGCACACCACTTATACTATGATAAGGCCCACTTGATTCGGCTTTAAATTATTTCAATGGCTTGTTCATATTGCATATACCTCCATTGTTCAATGTCCCATTCTCGAAACGCACAGGTTAAAATGTCATAAGAAATGTCGTAAGGCGCTTAAACTGTTTACCTGCTCTAATATCACCACACAACAACAATAAAAAAAACTAAACAAAATTAACTTCAAGCAGATACAATCGATCCTGATGAAATCCATAAGTTTATACACTAACAAAATCAATACATGTTTGAATCTGATAAGGCGATAAAAGAGTAATCAACAAGTTGATTGTAGATGTAACCTGAAAATGGCAATTGATGTAACTTGAATAAGCTCTTATGTTATGGGGATTGTTTTTGCAAAATTTTATAGATTGAGCAGGGAAAATGTGTTGGATAATCATCAATCCAAATATTTAGAGTTGGAGATATTTTGTGAAACTCATAGAAAGAAAAGTAGTTATTTTAGTATCAATCTATTTTTTTTTTTGGCATCCACAGACAAAGTTGGTTTTGTGGAAAAATACTTGATTCTTGGATAATTTATGAAAAAATCTACACTGAGCATGTATTTGCTTAATATTTTGAGAAATCTAGTGGATTTGCATATTGGTTTATTAATTTGTCAATTCAGGATTAGTTAGAGGGTCGGTTACTAATTTCCTTTTTATATGTCAACGTAGTAATGTTAGAAGTAGGGTTTGCAACAATGGTGCAATTTAGGAGTATATGTTTGGATCAGTTACAAATTTCCTTTATATGTCAATGTACCAACGTTGAAAGTAGAATTTTTGTTATATATGTTTTTGGTGCATCGCATAGTTTATAGGTGCATTGTTATTCATCTCGCCCTAAGGTATGGAAAAGCAATAGACCATCTTGAATGTGTGTGTGAGAAGAGGGGAGGAGAAGGAGGAGGAGGAGGAGGGAGGAGATATGAGTGTGAGAATGAAAAAGAAGATAGAGAGAAAGAGAGCACATGGGATGAAATGATAGAGGGTATGTATGGTATATTTGGGAAAATATTAGAAAATAGTATGTTATAGACATGAACAATAAATGGGTTTTGGACCGGTCTCGAAGAAAACCGAGACCGAGCAAGTTAAAAATAAGACCGGACAAGCACTAAAAGTTTGGGATCGGTCCGAAAAATGGACAAGTGATTCCAACACCGGACCTAAAAAGGTCGAATAGTTTTGAGACCGATGCAAGTTCTGCACCATCCAGATCCAAATGACGACACAAACCATTAGCTGATCATCCTCTCCAAAGTTGCACTCCTCCTGTCGATCATCACAATCGCTTCCTTCATGAGTCATGCGACACAAACTGGTACTACATCGAACAAAACCCTTAATACCTTAGAACCAACCAACTCGCACAGGTATGCACCATTCATACCCAAATCTCCATGGCCACTTAGGCCCGAACAAATACCAAAATCATTATCTTTCCACCTAACCATAAACATACAACCAATTGTGTAACGACCCGAATTTTACTCATCTAATTATCTAGGGGAGTATCAGAGTTTACTAACAAATGTGAAATTCTAATTCATAAAAACACTTTACATCCCATGCAATATTCGGGTTTACAATAAAATCATAAATGTAATTTGCAACAAGGAATATACAAATAAATAAAACTACTCCTAATCTAAGTCCTTATGCTCCAACTTCCTCTAGTATAGCGGGTAACACCTGAAACCTACAAAACATGAAAAATATCTACAACATCAGACCATAGGACTGTGAGATATATTCTATCTATTTTCATGTAATCATATTCTTCCTCTTATCTTTCTTTCTTTACATACTCTAACATTCTTTTTCTCTTCTTACTCATACTTTGTTAATCTAACATCTTCTTTCTCTTAGCTTACTCATCTATTCTTTCTTTTTACATACTCTTCTATTCTAATCTTGTCTTCTCATTTTATACTCTTTTTTAGCCTCTTCTCAGACTCTTCTCATACCTTGTTCATACATTATCCTCACCTCTCATCATCTCATCTCGCATCCTTTGTATTCTTTATTTTCTCTATCTTTACATCTTTCATACTCTTCCCACTTCTTCTCTTTCCTTGTCCCTTACTCTTATCTGATCACACCTATCTTCTCTTCTCATACCCTACGCATGCTCTATTTAGACCGTTTACTATTAACATGTCTTCTTGTATTCTTCGTATACTTACCTCTCTATTCTCAACTTCTCATGCCTTAACTTTCTATTTTGAACTAGACCCAATGGTCCATATGACATCCCCATTTTCACGGTCAGAAAAAAACATTTTTATTTACGCTTATTCTCAAAAAAGAGTAGGACTAAACCCTAACCAGCCTCTATAGCCTCATATTGTCCCTTAATCTCAGATTTCCTTGTGAGTGTGGTTCTTGAGCTTAGAAGGTGTGTTGGTGGCCATTTTAGAGAGCATTCAAGAAGGAGAATGTGGTGTGCAAGCTTTGGGTGTCATTGAGCTTCTAGATCATGCATGTAGAACATCTTGAGGAACTTATGGAGGTATAAAGTCATAACCTTGTCATCCTTTTCATTATATTGAGCTAGGGTTTGTTATGGAGTCCCTTTTTGGCTTTTGGACATTCTCTTGTGAGTTCAGCAACTCCATAGACTAGAATAGATAGATCTGAACTCCTTGAGCTTGTTAGATGCATAAAGGTGACATCTTGATGATGGTTTAGACTCCATGCATAAGTTAGAAAATGGTATGTTCCACTGTCTACTCGTCGAGTTGGTGCCTTCCAAATCGTCGAGGAGACCCTAAGTCGCGACCAAGTTGATCTCTATTCCTTGAGTTGGGGCTCCCCAAATTGCCGAGTCCTAGTGCAAAACCCTAAAAACTTGAAAAATAAATGATACCTGGAACAAGCGTTACAAATCTCCCCCACTTGAACTAGAATTCGTCCTCGAAGTCCACTAACACAAACAAATCCGGGTAGTGATCCTGCATCTCCTCTTCCGGCTCCCATGTCCATTCGGAGCCTCTGCGGTGCTACCATTGCACCTTCACTAACTTCACTTCTTTTTTACGAAGGACCTTGGTCTTCCTATCCAGAACCACAATGGGCCTCTCAATGTAGTTCAGGCTCTCATCCACCTGAATGTCGTCCAGAGAAACAATTGCGACCTCATCTGTGACACACTTTCGAAGCTGGGAAACATGGAAGGTGTTGTGTATCTGGTTAAGCTCGTCCGACAGTTCCAAGCAATAGGCCACCTTGCCCACCCGGGCAGTAATCCTGAACGGTCCAATATATCGGGGCCCTAGCTTGCCCCTCTTCCGAAACCTAATGACACCCTTCCATGATGACACTTTTAGCAAGACGAAATCCCCCACCTGAAACTAAAGATCCGATCGGCGCTGGTCAGCATAGCTTTTCTGACGGCTCTGTGCAACTCGCATCCTGTCACGCACCTGCTGAATCAACTCAGTAGTCTTAAGCACCACCTCGGTACCCCCCATGACTCGGTGCCCTACCTCACCCCAACAAACAGGGGTTCTACACCTCCGACCATACAACATCTTAAACGGGGGTCAGTCGATACTAGCATGATAACTATTGTTATATGAAAACTCTGCTAATGGGAGGTATGTATCCCAACTCCCTCCAAAGTCCAGTACACACGCCCGAAGCATATCCTCCAGTGTTTGGATTGTCCTCTCACTCTGGCCGTCTGTCTGGGGGTGGTAAGTCGTGCTGAAATGTAACTGAGTGTCCAGTTCCTTGTGGAACTTTCTCCAAAATCTAGATGTAAATCGGACATCCCGGTCAGAGACTACTGACACTGGCACTCCGTGCCTAGCCACCACCTCTCGCACGTAAATATCCTCTAATTTCTCAGTGGAGATGCTCTCGGAGATTGGAATAAAGTGGGCATTCTTCGTCAATCTATCCACAATAACCCATATGGCATCCACACCCCTTGTCCTCCTTGGTAACTTCGTGATGAAGTCCATGGTGATCTCTTCCAATTTCCAGATAGAAATGGGTAACGGCTGAACCTTTCCATGAGGCCTCTGATGTTCGGCCTTGATCTTCCTGCAGGTTAAGCACCGCTCTACGAACCACGCAATCTCCCGCTTCATGCAGGGCCACCAGTAACTCAACCTCAGATCTCTATACATCTTCGTGGCCCCCGGGTGAATAGAGAACTTGGATCTGTGTGCCTCCTTCAGGATCTTCTGCATCACACCTCCAGTTACCGGTACCCACACCCGGCCATACTGTGTCAGAAGACCTCGACTATCCTGAACAAACAAGGGAAACTGACCTCGAATCTACTCTATCTTCCAATTCTCTTTCTTCACACCCTCTACCTGAGCTTGCTTGATCATATCCAATACTGGAGAGATCACCGTCATCCCCAATCAAACATTCCCAATTGGTGCACTTGCCGTTTTGCGGCTCAAAGCATCGGTCACCACATTGGCCTTCCGTAGGTGGTACAAGATCTCGCAATCATAATCTTTCAGTACATCCAACCACCTCCTCTGCCGTATGTTCAGGTTCTGCTGATCCATCAAATACTTCAAACTCTTGTGATCAGTAAAGATGGTGCATCGAACTCCATACAAGTAATGCCTCCAGATCTTGAAGGCAAACACAATCGCCCCTAATTTCGGGTCATGAGTAGGTTAGTTCACCTCATGAGGCTTCAACTGCCTCGAGGCTTACGCGATCACATGTCCCCTCTGCCTCAGTACTATTGGATTAGGTGTCTAAGCCCATAACTATAACTGGTATGTACTTGACCCAAGAGTAGCATGGTCCATTTCGGTTGCCTTCTCCAGAGCAATTTGATAGGATGGACTTTTGAGGAGAGGTTATTAATGATTTATTAATATATTATAAGTTCTAATATATTAATATGACATCATGTTATTTAATTAGTATTGATCAAGAATTAATTTGGAATTAATTTAGTGATCAAAAGAGACTAATTAAATTAATGAGGACTAATTGTGTAAATTAGTTATATATATATATATATATATATATATATATATATATATATTGTTTGGGCTTATGATACATGATAGACTGAGTTTATGATGTAATCCATAAAGAGTTGGTCCATATGGATCATGAAGAATAAGCCCAAGGGTATGGATTAGGGTTTAACCATGACTCTTAGAATCCTATACTATGTATATGACACCCCATAGCTCAAATCGGTTGCCACAAGTGTTCTAAGAGTTCATAAGAGCTGATTTTATGCAAGGATATTCTCTCTCAAGTCCTCCTTTGTTCATGGTGTTTGTGAACCATTTGAGGCATCACATTTGAGGTGCTAAGTTCTTAAAGGCCAAAACTACAAGCTACAACAAAAGGTAATTCTATAACTGAATTCTATGTTGTTTATGTCAATTGTATGCTAGTTGTAGGCTTCATGCTTTGGAAACAATATTGCATCTATAATTAGAGAAAACATAGATCCAAAGTATTTAAGATTGTATGTGCACCATAGTATGTTGTAGTATACCATAACCCAATAGTGGTATCAGAGACTAGGATTGTTTTCTATTATATTTCATGCATGGCTAATATTTTCAAAGCTGGAAAACTGTTATGACAGCACCTACTCGACGAGTACATTCTTGGACTCGAAGAGTAGGATGAATTTTGCCTTGAACTCGGCGAGTCCATAGTTGGGCTCGACGAGTTGGATGATCAGACAACAATTTTTCGGGTTTTTTTGGCCTTTTTTGGATTAGGATCATTACAACAAAATGTTTTAGTTCATAAAATTTGATTTTGTTGGTATGGTAATGATTATACTCATCCAATCAAAAGATAATTGTCAAAATTTCAATATTTGTATTAGTTTATGTGAGAGGCTAATTTTGTAAATTGTTGATATGAGTTGTCTTGACTTATGAGTTTAACTAGATCATAGATAAATTAAATGATAATTTTTATTTGTTAAAATATTGATCTAAATGTTCTTTAAAGTCTTCCATAACTTGTCCTCAAGTTATGGAACATGAAAAGTTTTTCCATAAAAACCACATTAAACTCATAAGTTATGGAAATCAAAGGTTACTCCGTTTGAAATTAAATAAAATGAGTAAAAATAAGAAATTCTAAAACCCCGAGATGTATAATATATTTTATTGTAGCTCTAAATCCATAATATCTTAGCGAGGTATTGGTTCGGGGAGTCAAATGTCATAATTTAGGATATTGGTGGTTAAAGTATAAATTGTCGGGGCGGTTTTGCAAAGAAATTAAGTAGGCAGGGGGTGTTTGGTAAAATTTGGAGTTAAATTGAAAGGGTTTGAGGAGTCAGGGACCATTATTGTAAAAATGAGACGAAGTTTGTGACGGAGGCGAGTTTAACCCCGTAACACCCTTCCCTCCCATCGTAATAAGCATAGATCGAACCCTAACCCTAAACCACTTCCAACCGCCACCACAAGAGCCTCTTCAGCCGCTACCCCCTTCGTTCGTTGTTCCGATCATACAGGGCCGCTAAGCGGTTGCCTTGCCGACGAGTGCCGCCACAACAACTCCCACTGCCGCCGGTGATGTCGAGAACCGCCGAAAAACCGCCAAAGACTGAAGGAGGTGTTGCGTCGTCGTGTGTCGGTCGTGAGCCACCGGAAACGCACGGTAAGTTCGCCCGCAACCCACCTTTTCTCTCTCTTTTGTTCCTTTCTGTGGGTGCGACGCCGGTGTCGCCATTGTTACCGCCGGTGGCCTTTGGCCACTACTTTCATGTCCTTCCGGCAACGACAGCCGCATGGAAGGTGGCTGGACGGGTGTATGTTTTCTAGTATATATGTGCTGTCGGTGTTGTGATTACTGTAGGAGCTATATTTTGGTCGGAAAGCAACCGCCACCACCGTGAGGTGGTGGCTGCCATTTCTTTTGCCGCCACCAGCCACCGTGGGAAGGTGGTTGTGTGCGTGATTTGGTGTGTGTGAGCCTAGTTCATGAGTTTAATGTTGTATGGATGTTCTTGGACAGGAAAAACGAAGAGAACTCGTCACCGTCACCTGCTGCCGCTGTTCCGACACCTGCTGTCGCCGTTCCGCCACTGCTAGCCACCATCTCGGGTGGCCGTGGACTTTCGGGTGCGTTTGGATTGATGTTTGGAGTGCTTTTGGGGTTGTTTTGGCCCAAGTACATGACCACCACCACCGTGAGGTGGTGGCTGCTGCCGTGAACCACCGCCAACCACCACTGCCCGAGGTGGTACTGGATGGTACTCGACTAGATTAGACTTTAATTAATGTAAAAATTGAACTATTGGATTAATTGGTTTTTGATTTGGTTGGAAACCCTAATTAGGGTTTAGAAAACCGTAATTTTGGGAATATGTATTTTGGATTTATCGGGACCCGCGTAGGACCATTGGTTTGGAATTTTGAATTATGCTCGACTAAGTTGGTCTAGTGGAATTAATGGACTTAATAGATTAAGTCCTTAATGGGTTAAGTAGAAACACTTAATCTTAATCATCATTTTATGTGAAAAAACCCTAATTGGGTTTGGGTTCTTATTGGGCCATTTATTGGACTAAGCTGTTGTGGGCCTTGGTGGGCCAATTGGGAACATATGTATGGACTAAGAAAATTATTAGGCTTTAGGATAAGACCCATTAGAGAGGCTTGGGCCCAATTTGGAAAACTGGGCCATAAGTGGGCCATAATTGGGCCTTGAGGATTATTAGCTATTGGGCCATCAGAATGCCAATTGTTTGGGCTAGAATAATTGGTTGGGCTTTAAAATAAGTCCATGTAGAGGTTTGGGCCCAATTTGGAAAATTGGGCCATATGTTGGGGCTTGGTTGATTATTGGGCTTTTGCGCCTTCAGAGTGTGAGTTTCAGCCTTGGTTTTGAACCAAGCTAGGTTAGGGGTAAAATGGTCCATTTACCCCAAGTGATGATTTATGGTTATGCATTGGAACCCAATTATTAATTGGGTGTCATTTTGATGTTGACAGTCCGGGAATCTGTCAACCAGCAATGGGAGTTTTATTCGCGGGACTTCCGCAGTGTCAGGTGAGTCTCCTCACCATACCAATGAGTCTAAGGCACCAAGGCCGGCCCATTTATTTAGTTGTGATGATTATTTTGAATGTGCTATCGGTACATTATGTATTTATGTGAAGACCATGCGGGGGTTCCTATGGAAAATAGTTATATGTGTTGTGTGGTATGCTAGCTATTATGTGATATGTGAAATGTTAGATATTTATGTGATATGCGGTATGCTAGTTGACTCTGTGTTACTTTCATGGAAGACCTCGAGGGGTTCCCGAGGCAGTTGGATATAAGGCCATGTGGGGGTTCCTATGGCATTCCAGACTAAGACCATGTGGGGGTTCCCATGCCAGTGAGCTAAGACCATGTGGGGGTTCCCATGTAAGACCATGGAGGGTTTCCATGGCATCTATATATGTTTGTATGTATGGATTATAGGGTTTGTATATGTGTACTGTTAATTGATTATGTGTTATATTGATATGATATTTGTATGGAAGAACCCTAGGGGTTCCCGTGGCAGTTAGTAAGACCATGTGGGGGTTCCCATGGCAGTGGGCTAAGACCACGTGGGGGTTCCAGTGGCACCCGGTATAAGGCCTTGGAGGGTTTCCATGGCATCCCATATGTTTTTATACATGGCTTATGTAATTGATATGGTTTATGTAGCTTTTATAGCTAATATGGATTATGTGGTTACGTGGATTGTGTGGGGTATGCTCTGGGGAACTCACTAAGCTTTGTGCTTACGGTTTACAGTTTTGCTTTCAGGTATCATCGATTTGGAAAAGAAGGGCTCAGATTGATCGCAGTGCACAAACCTATGATTTCCGCAATGAATGATTTTGGGATGAATTCTGATAAATGTTTTACTTAATGATGATTTGAAATGTTTGAAATAAATGGTATCAATGTTTTAGCTATATTAAAAATGAAATTTTTACCCTTGATTTTTGGGTCGTTACATACAAAACTTTCCCTCAAGTTTTGGTATTTGAAAAGTCTCAAGTTAAGAAACTCTTGTAATTAAAAAGGTCTAACTATTGTGTTCATAAATTAAAAAAATTAATTAAATAGTTTTAATTTTGAATTTTTTATATATAGAACCTTGAAGTATTTGAGTAGTTCAAATTGCACCTTATGGACTTTATTAAATTAATTAAAGTGTTTAATTAAAGGAGATTAATAATTCCATAATGACATGGTTTAAGTTTAATTAAACTAAGAGTATAATTTATTAATAGATTAAACCATCTAGTATTTTAAAAGTTTAAAATACACCCTTATACTATTATAATATTAAAAGTTTAATAATTATATATGTGTATAAGACATGTCAGTCTTACCGTTAGTAGGCCTCATTCACGAAGTCGGTCTATAAGGGGGGTATAAGGTTACTGCCTATAAAATGGTGGTTTAATGGGTGTCCACTCTCACCCACCGCTTCTTTGACTGGTGGAGGGTCGTTAGTCGAACGGGTATGATAGGACATTAATTCTTATTAAAAGTATAATGAAAATATCAAGTAACTAAACACTTATAAATTCCCAATCTTAGTTACTTAGGAAAAATGTGAATTTCGTGCTAACCCATGAAATTGCACTTTGCACCTTGCAAAGTTGTTAGTGGAGCGTGTGTGGTTAACTGGCACACTAACCTGGGACTAGCAAGTGTGGCAAAGGGTAGCTTGATGTTAATCATAGATCAATGGAGCGTGTGTGGTTAACTGGCACATTGATTAGGTGATTTGTAACATTAAGAGTACCAAGCACATTTGCATGGTTATTCACACCTTGTTTGTGATCCTCGGCATTCCAGTCACAAGCTTGAAGGGCACAATCGAGATTTAAACATGCCACTGAAAGTTCAATGAATCTCAAAAGAATCTAGGAATTTCAATTCATTTAAAACCTAAAGTTCTTTTTCGTTTTTCATGGTGGAAATTGGTAAATCGTCATTACCTACCTTCAAATATTTTGCAATTGGATTACGGCATCCCTCTTCCGAATTGTAAAATATTGTGTTGGGTCCTAGCCTTAATATTTCATTTGGGTGTTATATTAAGGACTTAAATCAACCAACTTGAATTTATCCCTTGTAGATGTCTAGTTCTGACAACTATGGTCTTCCCGAATCCTTTCTTTATAAAGATGATATTCCACAAGACGATCGAGGTGAAAGATTAATCCCTTTTTTGTGTTGTAGTGGAACTTCTCTTCCTCCACCTCCTCCAATAATTCTCCCTGACCCACAATTTCATCGACTTGAAAAGTTCAAGGTCAATGAAGCCATATTGGCTAGCAAACACCAAGATGGAAGGTCTGTGTGTCCACATGTCTTGGAGATGAAGTCACACATTGACAAGCTGGGAATGTTGGGTGTTGTTGTTTCAAGGAAGTTGATTGTTGACTTGGTTCTTTAATCACTTCCTAAGTCATATAGCGGGTTCTTTAAGGACTACTATATGGGAGATCACGACATGACCCTTATTGATCTAACATATTTGCTTGTTGCTGCTGAATCAACAATGATTTGGTAGACTGGTAAATCAATTTTGATTGGAAGATCTACTTACCAAACTTCCATGGACATTGACAATGGTAACATTAGAAGTCCAGAAAAGCTTTCTCTTCCCAATGGAAAAGGATCGGCCATGGTCAAGTCATTTGACCAAATGGTAAAGAGAAAGGCTAAGTCTGAGATAGTCTCATGTACCATTCCCAAAGATTCTATATGTTTCTGTTACCAATAGAAGGGGCATTAGTTGCGAAGCTGCCATATTTACCTGAAAGATCGCAAGGATGGTAAAGTCAAAAAGTTTGACTATACTTCAGGTAAGTTCACTATCTAACTCTATTAAGTTCCTATTTGGTTATTCTTAATACATGATGTAATGTAATTACATTTTGATGTTTTGTAGGATCAAAGGAATGAAAGGAAACTTAAAGGAAGGGTAAGATGATTCTGATCGTGAAGAGATGGATTTCGATCGCATGGTTCGATGATCAGAATTTTGAGTTGTTGCTTAAGAGTTATGATAGATCGCTTAGGAATAGATAACAACATAGTTTTCATTTGTATTTGCATTGTAAGGAAAGTTTTCCGCACTTTTATAAATAAAGAAATTTTTTTTCATTTTTGTCTTATTTTAAGATTCCTTACAATGGCATTTGTGAAAGTTGTTGTTTATATGTTTCCATTGATAGCAATATTGGAAAATGGATTTGATTCTTTCATTTGTGGTAGTGTCTAAATTTACCAAATAAGGAAAGATTCTCATCACCCAAGTTTCAATTGGATAGAAACTTAGAATCATGCAACTTGTATTGTGTGATGAATGAGAACCTTCGTCTTTAGGAAATTAAGACTAATTCCTTATTCACATGTATATGTGAGTCAAGTGAAGACTAAGGGAGCGGGTACAGTTGGTTGTACGCAGATCAGGTCCACCACAAAGAACGATAAGACTATTCGTTATGATTTACTAAAGTTTAGTAAATATGGTTATTCTTAAAAGATTAAGTGTAATTTTGAATCATTAGAAAAGTTTCAATGTATGGCAGAACGAGTAAGAAGAATCAAATTAGGCAGAGAGATAAAATGTTTCTCCAATCTAAGTAGAAGGGAGAGTACTTGAGTATTGTGTTTTATGATTATCTTAGTGATTATGAAACCATATCACAATTGATCATCTAAGGACATATTAGTGCATTTGTATGGCTAAGAAGAGGAATCGTGAATTGTTGAAATGGTTAAATCAAGAAGATAAATCATACTTCGTTCCAAAATCAAGTCTTAGAGTCGTACTCCAAGATTGTAACTTGAGTGACATGGTCTTAAGAAAGGTTTATAACACTCATCAAATGTAGAGTAAAATGTTTCTTACTCTTGTACATTTGAAATTGGAAATTTGTGATGTTTTGGATAAGACAAAGACCAACTAAGACCAATTGTGTGAAGTGTTTGTCTTGATAAGAAACGACACTAACTCTTGAATATTTGTTTTTCAAGTAATGTTCCTTGACAAAGTGAATCTTATATGTCAAGAGGTCAGTGGGAGTCTTCAAGATCTTGAAAAGTTTCAAGAACTAATCAAGAATAAACCAGTTGTTAATCACTAGCACACGACTTGAGGTTTGTAACCTATCATGTTGACATATTCTTGTTTCTGTGCCCATTCCAGTTAAAGTTGAATGTGCATGTGAGTTCTATGAGTGCTCAATTGTTTTCATAACAACTTGGAAGCAATGGTAGGCACTTGTGCTTCCAGGTGGCAAGAAATTAAGATTGAACAAGTTCAGTCCATATGAGTTTGGATTTGTCACTAACCTTCTCTTGTGATTATGGTTATGACAAATTCACATGGATAGGAACATATACACTATAAAATCTAAGTGTCATAAGGTTTCTCTCCGCTTCATGAAAATGATTGTGAGGAAACGCTTTCACTAAGTAGATCTTAAGGAGATAGCAATTGTGATATTTGCATTCTCAAATTCTATTATGATTACGACATCCCTCTTCATAGTTCGAATTGTGAGAAATGGAAAAATGTCTAAACATTTTAGACTTATTGTTGTAAGTTCTAAAATTGTTTAGACACACATGTGTGTTATCTAAGGAAAAGTTTATGAGTTTGAGAAGCTTAGATAAAGACTTATCAAAGCATCTCGTTTCAGAAATCTGAACTTTGGTAAGAAAGTCAACAAGTATTGATTTCTAGAAGTCCAGCTGATTTATGGGTACATGTCAAAGCTAGTGAGAGCATAAGTGTTATGCTAGTAAGATAATAGTTATTATGATAGTGGGAGCATAATTATTATGGTAAGTGTTGCGAGTTAGCAATGTTAATTATAGAAAACAAAAAATTTCAGTTCGCAAAGTTGCAGGGGTTGAAAAGTTGTTTTCCTATAATTAAGGGAGAGGAATTTATACTTCATTTCGAATCTAAAAGCTTAGATTGAGATTTTAATCGAATTTAGTCATGGACATATGTGAATGTTATGTTGAAATGATTCAACATAAGGAAATTCTATATGTGGAAATATTATAGCGAAAGACTGGCAAAGTATCATGTCTTTATGTGAGAATCATATTCCGTATGCTTCGGATATAGGATCGATTAAATATGCTATAATATTAACATTTTATAATATTCCAAATGCTTAGGGAATTAAGAGGGAAAAGGGACTAGAACGAGATATGACTAAAATGGATAAGCAGTTGTCGAGGACAATCTGAGGTTTACCAAAGATTGGTTGCTCATGGACAGTTGGAAGTAAAGTGTAAATTTTGGAAGGACCATGTTGACATACCCTGAGAAAAGGTAACTCTTGTTCATAAGTGATAGTCAAAATGGGAATATGGAAATGTTTCCATAAGTGGAAGTTATTCTTTAAATATGTATAAGATTAGAAAACTTAATGCAAGAAGGATGTTCAAAGGAATGTACTTTGAATGTGAGACTTTGTTTCCATGGAATTTCTCTCCATTGGAATACTTTGTAATGTCTGTTGCTAAGTCTCTATGACTTTTGTGCATAGTCATTACAAGAGGATCATTGCATATAAGTTTAGAATCGAACAGATTTTAGCAAATGGCAAGAATTTTGTATTCTTACATTTACGATAAAGATTTGGAATTGTAAAATAAGCATCAATGAAATGTTGTCCATTGATCTATTTCACAAAGAGAGGACCATAGGAAAACGTAGTGTGCATGCTTGGAGCATGGCATAACTATTGTTTTAATTCAATTATTATGTTGATTAATCTAAACATTATACAATGAATATTGTGTAATCAATATGGTGATTAAATAAAAGGTGTTTTATTTATATTCATAAGTTCTGAGACCATATTGGATTCGATTATTCTTGTGTTTCACTTTGCATGTTTTGACTTCCAGAATAATAAGATTATTCAAACTATCCACAGTCGATCATACTTTGGAAGTAGGTATTGAGGCAAGACTGTCATGAATCTGACTGTAGATTGTCTAGGTGTTTTAGACATAGCACAAGGTTGTTGCAGTGTTCATGAGTACTCCTGGAATAAGATTCGAGTATTGGATTAAACCCACGCTCATCTGAATCACTTCATGGATTTTATCACGAGTGATTGTGAGACGATAACATCTTATATTCTTGACACCAAGACATGTGAGTTGTAGTTTACAAGTCGGTTGCACATCGACATATGTAAACGCTTTTTTTTCACCAGTAACTTGGTGTTATAAAACATATTGTTATGTGTGATTCGATGAGTAAGTACAAGCGAGCATTTGAGTTGAAGTTTATCCATTCCTTTTACCTCTAAAGGGATAAAAGCGATATCTTTGGGCCCCTCGATGATTTAGTGATGACACCCTAAGCGCTTGGCCAAGCCTGGACTGATTTGATTTGTTCAATTAGTCCGTTGTCATAAATCGAGAATCGGGAAACAACAAATGGACAGAAAGAATGATTATAATTCATGTCTCGGTCCATATGATATCTTTTAGAATGGAGGGATATATGATCCCTTATCTAATGGACGCGTCATTAACTAGGTCAGAGTTCGACAACGGCTTTTAAGAGCTACGATTGCTAGTCGGTTTGTGGAGTCGTACTTGCAATAATAGTTATTAGACTTATCCAAGTGGGAGACTGTTGGATTAAGTGTCTAAGCCCATAACTATAATTGGAATGTACTTGACCCGAGAGTAGCATGGTCCATTTGGATTGCCTTCACCAGAGCAATTTGATAGGATGGACTTTTGAGGAGAGGTTATTTATGATTTATTAATATAATATAAGTTCTAATATATTAATATGAAATCTTGCTATTTAATTAGTATTGATCAAAAATTAATTTGGAATTAATTTAGTGATCAAAAGAGACTAATTAAATTAATGATGACTAATTGTGTAAATTAGTTATATATATATATATATATATATATATATATATATATATATATATATATATATATATATATATATATATATATATTGTTTGGGCTTATGATACATGATAGACTAAATTTATGATGTAATCCATAAAGAGTTAGTCCATATGGATCATGGATCATGGAGAATAAGCCCAAGGGTATGGATTAGGGTTTAACCATGACTCTTAGAATCCGATACTATATATATGACACCCCATAGCTAAAATCAGTTGCCAAAAGTGTTCTAAGAGTTCATAAGAGCCGGTTTTACGAAAGGATATTCTCTCCCAAGTCCTCCTTTGTTCATGGTGTTTGTGAACCATTTGAGGCATCACATTTGAGGTGCTAAGTTCTTAAAAGCCAAAACTACAAGCTACAATAAAAGGTAATTCTATAACTCAATTCTCTGTTGTTTATGTCAACTGTATGCTAGTTGTAGGCTTCATGATTTGGAAACAATATTGCATGTATAATTAGTGAAAACATAGATCCAAAGTATTTAGGGTTGTATGTGCACCATAGGATGTTGTATTATACCATAACCCAACAAGTACATCGCCTAACCCCGAGATAGACGCATCACAGTACACCACCAAATCGTCCAACGCATCGTGTAGTGCTAAAATCGGGGCCTCACATAACCTTTGTCTCAAGGTCTCGAAAGCCAACTGCTGGTCCGGGCCCCACCGAAAAGTCACATTCTTCTTGTTCAAACAGGTCAAAGGTATATCGATCTTGGAGAAATCCTATATGAATCTCCGATAGTACCTTGCTAAACTCAAGAAGCTACGAATCTCAGATGCATTCTTCGGTACTTCCCACCGCATCACCGCCTCAATCTTGGCTGGATCAACCAAAATACCCTCTTGGTTGATGATGTGTTCCAAAAACTGCACCTCTCTCAACGAGAAATCACACTTTGAGAACTTGGTGTAAAGACTTTTCATCCTCAGTGTCTCCAATACCTCCCTCGGATGCTGCTTGTGCTTCTCCTTGGTCTTAGAATAGACCAAGATATCATCGATAAACATGATCACCGACCGATCCAACATCGGCCTACACACCCTGTTTATGAGATCCATGAACGTTGTTGGGGCATTGGTGTGCCTGAATGGCATCACCATAAACTTGTAGTGTCTGTACCGAGTCCTTAAAGTTGTCTTATATATACTCATCTAATGGTGCCCCGACCAAAGATCAATCTTGGAAAACCAAGATGCACCCTGCAGCTGATCAAACAAATCATCGATCCTCGGGAGCGGATAACGGTTTTTCACCGTTAGCTTGTTTAGATCAGAATAATCAATACACATCCTGTGTGACCCATCCTTCTTTTTCACAAACAGGATCGGTGCTCCCCACGGGGAACTACTCGGACGAATAAACCCTCGGTCTAGAAACCCCTAAAGCTGCATAGACAGCTCCTGCATCTCGGGCGGAGCTAGCCGGTACGGTGCCTTGGCTATCAGAGCGGCACCCGGCACCAAGTCAATGCGAAACTCTACTTGACTCTCTGGAGGCACTCCATGTAACTCCTAGGGAAAGACATCCCGAAAATCCTACACAACCGGTACACTGCCCAAATCCGTCGGGGTCTCAACCCTCGTATCCGAGATATATGCCAAAAATCCCAAACAACCCTGCTGGAGAAGTCTCTTAGCCCTCGCAACTGAATAGAGGGTTGGCCCCTACGAGGCTCTCTCTCCATGAATAACCAGTTCTCCCCCACCTGGGGTTCAAACCCTCACCAACTGCTCCAGATCTCTTGGAACTTTACTTCCTCCACCTCCTCCAATTATTCTCCCTAACCCACAAGTTCAAGGTCACTCAAGCCCTAATGGAAAGCAAGGTCTATGTGTGATCACATCTTAGAGATGAAGTCCCATATTGACAAGTCGGGAGAGTTGGGTTTCAAAGCCTTGAGAAAGTTGGATGTTCAATCACTTTCTAAGTCACATAGTGAGTTCCTTTGGGACTACTATGATACAGACTATGACATGAACCTTAATGATCATATCTATTTGCTTGGTGCTGCTGAATCAGCAATGATTTGGAACGATAGTGAAGCAAATTTGATTAGAAGATCAAATTCCCAAAAACTTTATGGACAGTGACAATGGTGACACTAGAAATCCAGAAAAAGCATTCTCTTCCCAATGGAAAGGGATTGGCCATAGTCAACCCGGTTGACCAAATGGTAAAGAGAAAGGCTAAGTCTGAGATAGTCCCATTACCAAAGGGTCCATATGTTTATTTTGCCAAAGGAAGGGGCGTTGATTGCAAAGCTGCCAAATTTACCTAAGGATGTTAAAGTAAATAAGTTTGACTCTACATCAGGTAGAGCCCATTATCTAACTCTGTCAAGTTCTATTCTGAGATCCTCATTACATGATGTGACTGGGTCACATGTTGATGTTTTAAGAATCAAAGAATAGAGAGAAATCTTAAAGGAAGTATATGTTGATTCTGATCGCGAAGGTGGATTTCGATCGCATCAGAATTTTGAGCAGTTGCTTAAGAAGTTATGATATATTGCTAAGGAATAGATAACAAAAATTTTCCATGTGGATTGTAAGGATAAGTTTTTCCGCAAAGTTTTAAAATAAAAGAAAATTGTTTAATTTTGTTTATTTGAAGTATCCTTACAATGGCATTTGTGGAAAATTGTTGCTTATATGATTCCACTGACAGCAATATTGGAAAATGGATTTGATTCTTTCATTTGTGGTAGTGTCTAAATTTACCAAATCAGGAAAGTTCCTCATCACCCAAGTTTCAATTGGAACGAAACTTGGAATCATGCAAGTTGAATAGTATGATGAATGAGAACTTTCAAGCATTGGAAAATCAAGACTAATTACTTGTTCACATGGATGTGTGAGTCAAGTGAAGGACTAAAGGGATCGAGTACACATTCTTGTGCACTGGTCATGTCCACCACAAAGCTTGTTAAGACTATTTGATTTACTAAAGTTTAGTAAATATGGTTATACTTACAAGTTTAAGTATAATTCTGAAACATTGGAAAAGTCTCAATGTATGGCAGAACGAATGGGAAGAATCAAATTAGGCAGAAAGATAAAAGTTTCTCAAATCTGAAAAGATGGGAGAGTACTTTAGTATCATGTTTGTGATCATCTTAATGATTTAGAAATCATATCACAATTAGTCCTCTAAAGGTCATCTTAGTGCATTCTTATGACTAAGAAGAGAAGTCATGAATTGTTGAAATGGTTAGATCAGGAAGATGAGTCATACTTCGTTCCAAAACAATTCTTAGAGTCATACTCCAAGATTGTAACTTGAGTGACATATCTTAAAGAAAGGTTTAAAACACTTGTCAAATGTAAGAGTAAAAGTGTCCTACTCTTGTACATTTGAAATTGGTAAGTTGTGATGTTTTGGATAAAACAAAGACCAACTAAGGCCAATTGTGTGAAGTGTTTGTCTTGATAAAGAATCTGCACTATCTCTTGAATATTTGGCAAGATAGTCTTATATGTCAAGAGGATAGTGGGAGTCTTAAAGATCCTAAAAAGAATTTCAAGAACTAATCAAGAATAAAACCTGAGGTTCTTCACTAGCACACGACTTGAGGTTTATAACCTATCATGTTGACATATTCTGTGCCCATTCCAGTTAAAGTTGGCTTTGCATAGGAGTTCTGAAAGTTCTCAATTGGTTGCATAACAACTTGGAAGCAATGGCAGACCCTGTACTGCCAGGTGGCAAGAAGTTAAGATTGCATAAGTTCAGTCCATATGAGTTTGGATTTGTCATTATCCTTGTCTTGTGACTATGGTTTTGACGATTCACATGGATAAGAACACATACACCATAAAATCTATGGGTCATAAGGTTTCTCTCCGATTCATGAAAATGATGGTGAGGAAACACTTCCACCAAGTAGATTTGAAGCAGATGACAAAAGGTCTAAACAATTGAGACTATGATTACGGCATCCCTTTTCATAGTTCTGAAATTGTTTAGACACACATGCATGCTATCTAAGGAAAGGTGTATGATTTTGATAAAGTTTTATCAAAGCATCTCGTATCAGAAATCTGAACTTTGGTAAGAAAGTCAATAAAGTATTGATTTCTAGAAGTCCAGCTGATTTCTGAGTACATGTCAAAGCTAGTGGGAGCATAAGTGTTATGCTAATAATCATCTGTTGGGTTTTGAGCATTCTAACACTTCCTAAGTGTACATGCAACCCTAATAAACCTTGGATCTATGTTTGTCTAAGGTACATGCAAAATATTAATTTCCAAGGTTTATAACCTATCTAGCATGGCATGGGGTACTTTTAAACATAAAAGGACTAGATGAATTACATACCTTTTGTTGATTGTTGATTCCTTGGAGTTTGAGAGCCAAGCACCAATAATGTGAATGCCTCAAATGGAAATCACAAATCACCACAAACTTGGAAAATGTATGAGAGAGTATACTAACACTTAGAAATCGGCCACCACTATTACACACACACTAGGGTAGTATTTCATGCAACATGAGCTTGTTTATATAGTGTGCATGGTTAGGGTGAAACCCTAATAACCCATGTCTTTTCCTTTCCAAGGATCCATGGGTTAAAAGCTCCATGGATCATCCATGGACTTCCACATAAGCTTAGCCCATTAACAAATGAGTATTAGCCCACACCATATAAATATAATAGCCCATGATTTAATTAGTCTTCCTTTTAATCACTAAATTAATTCATAATTAATTCAAGATTAAAACTTATTAAATAACATGACTTTATATTAATATATTATAATTTATAATATATTAATAAATCGTAAGTATACAATTCTCATAAAATTATCCATAAACAGTTTGGGTGAAGTGCAACCCAAATGGACCATGCCGGGTCGGGTCAAGTATATACCAAATAAGTTATGGACTTAGACACCTTATCCAACAGTCTCCCACTTGGATAAGTCTAATAACTGTATTTGCGTATGTTACTTCAGGAACCAACCAGCAATCGTAGCTCTCGAAAACTCTGTTGAACTATGATGCGCCATTTTAGATAAGTGATCATATATTCCTCTGTTCTCATGATATCAGCCGGACAAATACATGGAACAACGTCGTACTTATTGTCCAACAGTTTGTTTCCCGATTTCCGATTTGTTTGACAAAGAACTAAATTGAACACATCAATTAGGTTCTGAACGGGCCCGGTACATAGGTCAAAACAAAATCATCGAGGGGCCCAGATATCGCTTCTAATCCTCCAAGGACTAGAAGGAACAGATAAACTTCGACTCATATACTTGTTTCTACTACTTGTTGACTTATACACAAAGGCACGTTTTATAACATCAAGTTACTGATGCGTTTACGTGCCATCAATGCACAACCAACTCATAGGTAACAACTCATATCTCTAGGTTTTAAGACTTATATGATATTACCGTCTCACGATCACTCGAGATAAATTCCATGAAGTGATACAAGTGAGCGTGGGTTAATTCCAATACTCATAACTTATGAGCACTCATGAGTGTTGTAGCCATGTCCAACATCTTAGACCTCTACAACCAACTCATGACAGTCTTGATTCATATCTACTTCCAACATATGACCGATTGTGGATGGTTTGAATAACTTAATCATTCGGAAAGAATAACCTAGTTATTATCGAAGTCAAAACATGCAAAGTGAAACACAAGAATAATTGAATCCAATATGGTCTCAGCCCTTATGAATATAAATAAAACATCTTTTATTCATCACCATATTGATTCCACATTATTCTGTTTCGATTTAGCAACTTAACACTTGAATTAAAACAATAGTTGTCCCATGCTCCAAGCATGTACACTATGTTTTCTAAACAATAGTCATGCCATACACCAAGTATGCACACTATGTTTGTCTATAATCTTTACTTTGTGAAGTAGATCGATTGAACATGATTCCAATGATGCTCATTTCACAGTCCCAAATCCTTACCGTAAATGAAAGAATACCAAATTCTTGTCATTTACTGTAATCTGTTAGATTCCAAACTTATATGCATTGATCCTCTTGCAATGACTATGCACAAAAGTTACAAAACTTGTCAACAGTCATTACAGAGTATTCCAAAGGAGATCACTTCTATGGAAACGAACTCTCATATTCAAAGTACATTGCTTTGAACATCCTTCTTGCATAAAAGTTTCTAACTTTCTCATAGATTCTTAATATCCAACTCCCAATATGGAAAATTTCCATATTCCCATTTTGATTATCATATCTGAACAAGAGCTACCTCTTTTCAGAATATATCCATATGGTCCTTCCAAAATTTAACACTATACTTCCAACTGTCCCTGAGCAACCAATCTTTGGTGAACCTTAGATTGTCCTCGATAATTGCATAATCATTTTAGTCTTATCCAATTCTAGACTTTTCCCTTCTTAATGCTCTGAGCATTTGGAAAATTTAGAAAGGATGAATATTATAGCACATGTGACCGATCCTATACCCGAAGCATATGGGACACGATTCACGATGTCTCACATAAAGACCTGATACTGGAACAGTCTTTTGCTACAATATTTTTTTATTTTCCATGTTTTCAAAAATCGACTATGAAGAGGGATGCTGTAGTCATAATCGAATTTGAGAACGCAATATATATAGAATTTCCTTATGTTGAACCATTCCAACATAAAATTCATATATATATCCTTGACTAAAGATGATTAAAACTCAATCTAAGCTTTTAGAATTGAAATGAAGTATAATTTCCTCTCCCTTAATTATAGCAAAACAACTTTTTCAACCCCTACAACTTTACGAATTGAAACTTTTGTTTTTCTATAATTAACATTGCTAACTTGCAACACTAAACATAATAATCATGCTCCCACTAACATGATGATTATCAGCATAACACTTATGCTCCCACTAGCTCTGACATATTTCCAGAAATCAGCTGGACTTCTGAAATTTAGATTCGTACACCCTTTCTTAGATAGCTCACATGTGTGTCTAAACAATTTCCAGAACTATGAAAAGGGATGTTGTAATCATAGTCTTAATTGTTTAGACCTTTGCCATTTCTCACAAGTCCATGTTAGTGTGCCGGTTAACCACACACGCTCCACTAACGACTTTGAGAATGCAAACATCACAATTGCTATCTACTTAAAATCTTCTTAGTGAAAGCATTTCCTCACCATCATTTTCATGAATCGGAGAGAAACCTTATGACACTTAGATTTTATGGTGTATGAGTTCCTATCCATGTGAATTTGTCAAAACCATAATCACAAGACAAGGTTAGTAACAAATTCAGCCTTACATGGATTGAACTTGTTCAATCTTAATTTCTTGTCATCTGGTAGCACAAGGCCCACCAATGCTTCCAAGCTGTTATGCACACAGTTTAGAACTAACAGAACTCATATGCATAGTCAACTTAATAGGAACAGACACAGAAACAAGAATTATGTCAACTTAATAGGTTTCAAACCTTAAGTCGTGTGCTAGTGATAAAACTCAGGTTTTACTCTTGATTAAATCTTGAAATCCTTTCAGGATCTTTAAGACTCCCACTGTCCTCTTGACATATAAGTTTCCCTAGTCAAGAACCATTCCTTGACAAAACAAATATTCAAGGGATAGTGCAGATTCTTATTAAGATAAACACTTCACACAATTGGTCTTACTTGGTCTTTGTCTTATCCAAGACATCACAACTTACCAATTTCAAATGTACAGGAGTAGAAAACATTTTACACTACATTTGATAAGTGTTTTAAACCTTACTTTATGTCACTCAATGTTACAATCTTGGAGTATGACTCTAAGAGTTGTTTTGGAACGAAGTATGATCCATCTTCTTGATTTTAACCATTCCAACAATTCATGACCCCTCATCTTAGTCATAACAATGCACTAAGATGTCCTTAGAGTATGAATTTGTGATATGGTTTCATAATCATTAAGATGATCATAAAAACATGTATGATCCATCTTCTTGATTTTAACCATTCCAACAATTCATGACCCCTCATCTTAGTCATAACAATGCACTAAGATGTCCTTAGAGTATGAATTTGTGATATGGTTTCATAATCATTAAGATGATCATAAAAAACATGATACTAAAGTACTCTCCCATCCATTCAGATTTGAGAAACTTTTATCTTTCTGCCAAATTTGATTCATCTCATCCGTTCTACCATACATTGAAACTTTTCCAATGTTACAGAATTATACTTAACCTTATAAGTATAACCATATTTACTAATCTCTAGTAAATCATGACGAATTGATCTTTGTGGTGGACCTTGACCAGCACACACCCAGTGTACCTAATTCCTTAGTCCTTCAATTGACTCACATATGCATGTGATCAATGAATTAGTCTCAATTTTTACAAAGATGAAAATTCTCATTCATCATACAATACAACTTGTATGATTCCAAGTTTCTGTCTAACTGAAGCTTGGGTGATGAGAACCTTTCCTCATTTGGTAAATTCAGACACTACCACATATGAGAGAATCAAACTCATATTTCCAATATTGCTAGAAACATACAAACATCAATTTCCATAAATGCCATTGTAAGGGGATATAATATAAAATAAACTAAACAAAACTTTTATTTCTTTATTAAAATGCGAAAAAATATTCCTTACAATGCATCTTCAAATGAAAACTATGATATTACATATTTCCTAGCAATCTATCATAACTTTTAAGTAGTAGCTCAAAAATCCGATCCTCGAACCATGCGATAGAAATCCATCTTCGTGATCAGATTCAGCACACTCTTATTTTAACCTTCCTTTTGCTCGATCCTGCTAAACATCAAGATGCAACCTAGTCACATCATGTAATAAGAATCAACAATTAGGAATTTTAACAAAGTTAGATAGTGGACTTACCTGAAGCCGAGTCAAACATTTTGTCTCTACTTGCTTTCAAATATTTCAGGTATTCAGGGCAGCTTCGCTTCCAATGTCCCTTCTCATGACAATAAAAACATATAGACTCTTTGGGAATGGTACACGAGACAATCACAGACTTAGCCTTTCCCTTTACCTTTTGGTCAACCGGGTTGACCAAGGCCGATCCCCTTCCATTGGGACGAGAAAGCTTTTCTGGACTTCCAATGTTACCATTGTCCATGTCCATGGAAGTTTGAGAAATAGATTTTCCATCAATATTTGCTCGACCATTGCGCCAAATCATTGTTGATTCAGCAGCAACAAGCAAATAAGAAAGATCTATTAGGGTTATGTCGGGATCTGTCATATGGTAGTCTTTAATAAACTCACTATATGACTCAGGAAGTGACTGAAGAACCCAGTCAACAGCGAACTTCCTTGAAATAACAGCACCCAACATTCTCAACCTGTCTATGTGTGACTTCATTCCTAAGACATGAGTGCACACAGGTCTTCCATCTTTATGTTTCATTTCTAGTAGAGCTTGAGTGATCTTGAACCTTTCAAGTCTTCGGGCTTGTGGGTCAGGGAGAATAAATGGAGGAGGTGGGGGGAGTGAAGCATGATGTTAAGGGACATCATCTTCAAGAGGAAAGCTTGTTTCAAGCGATTTGGGAAGATCATAGTTGTCTGAACCAGACATCTACAATGGGAGAAAATCAAGTTAGTTGATTCAAGTCCATAATATAACACCCAATATTAAATATTAAGGCTAGGACCCAACACAATATTTTATAACTTGGAAGAGGGATGCCGTAATCCAAGCTATAAAATATTTGAAGGTAGGTGAATGACGATTCACCAATTTCCACCATGAAAAACGAAATAATTTATTAGGTTTTAATTGGATTTGAAACTCCTAGATCTTTTGAGATTCATTGAACTTTTCAATGGCATGTTTCAATCTCGATTGTGCCCTTCCGGTTTTGTGACTGGGATGTCGAGGATCACAAAACAAGGTGTGAATAACCATGCAAACTCACTTGGTACCCTTAATATTATCACCTAATCGATGTGCCGGTTAACCACACACGCTCCACCGATCTATGATAAACATTAAGTCACCCTTCGTGATCCTTACTAGTCCAAGTTAGTGTGCCGGTTAACCACACACGCTCCACCAACGACTTGGTAAGGTACAAAGTGTGAATTTCATGGGTTAGCACCATATTCACATTTTCCTAAAGTAACTAAGATTGGGAATTTATAAAAGGTTTAGTTACTTTATAATATTCATTATACTTTTAATGAGAATTTAAAGTCATTGTCCTACCCATTCGGCTAACGACCCTCCACCGATCAAGGAAGCGGTGGGTGAGAATGGACACCCATTAAGTTGCCATTTTATAGGCAACAACCTTATACCCCCCTTATAGACCGGCTTCGTGAATGAGGCCTACTAACGGTAAAACGACTTGATCTTATACATATATATATATAATAATTAACCATTAATGTTATAAATAGTATAAGGGTTGAATTTTAACTTTTAAAACTCTAAGGGTTTGGAATTAAAGTTTATTAAAGTGTGTGAAACTTTACAAATTCCAAAACTTGAGGGCAAGTTTTGTAACTATCCAAAACTTTTCATTTCATAACTTATGAATTAAAGGTTCATAAAAATGAAGACTCTTCATTTTATGTAACTTATGTGTTTTAAGTGTGTGTTTAAAAGAAGTGACCTTTGGATATCCATAACTTAATAGACTCCATTAAAACACATAAATGATCAAGAATTAATCCTAAACAATTCAGCAAATAATTCCTATCATCTTCTAAATTCATAAGAACATGAACATGATCATCAAAGTTTCAAGAATTATATGAACACATACAAAGCATGAAATTTTGATATAAGCTATTGTAAATGGATTAGAACTACCATTACACCAACTAAAACAAGTTTTAAAACACCAAAACAGTTTAGGGTAATGTTTCTAGTCCATTTCCAGCAGCAAAAGTCGAAAATCTGCATTCTGAGGCTCCTACTCGCTGAGTGCACGAACCTACTCGGCGAGTAGGATGAGTTTACACATGAACTCGGCGAGTCCCCCCATGGACTCGGCGAGTTCATTAGTCAGACAGCAAAAAATCGACTTTTTATCACTATTTTGCATCAAGTATCAAACAAACAAGCCTAGGCTCTGATACCACTGTTGGGTTTTGAGCATTCTAACACTTCCTAAGTGTACATGCAACCCTAATAAACCTTGGATCTATGTTTGTCTAAGGTACATGCAAAATATTAATTTCCAAGGTTTATAACCTATCTAGCATGGCATGGGGTACTTTTAAACATAAAAGGACTAGATGAATTACATACCTTTTTGTTGATTGTTGATTCCTTGGAGTTTGAGAGCCAAGCACCAATAATGTGAATGCCTCAAATGGAAATCACAAATCACCACAAACTTGGAAAATGTATGAGAGAGTATACTAACACTTATAAATCGGCCACCACTATTACACACACACTAGGGTAGTATTTCATGCAACATGAGCTTGTTTATATAGTGTGCATGGTTAGGGTGAAACCCTAATAACCCATGTCTTTTCTTTTCCAAGGATCCATGGGTTAAGAGCTCCATGGATCATCCATGGACTTCCACATAAGCTTAGCCCATTAACAAATGAGTATTAGCCCACACCATATAAATATAATAGCCCATGATTTAATTAGTCTTCCTTTTAATCACTAAATTAATTCATAATTAATTCAAGATTAAAACTAATTAAATAACATGACTTTATATTAATATATTATAACTTATAATATATTAATAAATCGTAAGTATACAATTCTCATAAAATTATCCATAAACAGTTTGGGTGAAATGCAACCCAAATGGACCATGCCGGGTCGGGTCAAGTATATACCAAATAAGTTATGGACTTAGACACCTTATCCAACATCATCATGTTAGTGGGAGCATGATAATTATTGTTAGTGTTGCAAGTTAGCAATGTTAATTATAGAAAACAAAAGTTTCAATTCGTGAGGCTGCAGGGATTGAAAAAGTTGTTTTGCTATAATTAAGGGAGAGGATATACTTCATTTCAGCTCTAAAGGCTTAGATTGAGACCTTAATCATCTTTAGTCAAGAATATATATATGAATTTCATGTTGGATTGGTTCAACTTAAGGAAATTCTATATATTGCGTTCTCAAAATTCGATTATGATTATGGCATCCCTCTTCATAGTCAAATTTTGAAAACATGGAAAATAAAAATATTGTAGCAAAAGACTGGTCTAGAATCATGTCTTTATGTGAGACATCATGAATCGTGTACCATTTGCTTTGGGTACAGGATCGATTGCATGTGCTATAATATTTGTCATTTCTAAATTTTTCCAAATGCCCAGAGTCATTAAGAAGGGAAAAGGTCTAGAATTGGATATGACTAAAATGATTAAGCAATTGTCGATGACAATCTCAGGTTTACCAAAGATTGGTTGCTCAGGGACAGTTGGAAGTATAGTGCTAATTTTGGAAGGACCATATTGACATATTCTGAAAAGAGGCATCTCTTATTTAGAAGTGATAGTCAAAATGAGAATATGGAGTTGTCTCCATAGGTGGAAGTTATCTGTGTAAGATTAGAAAACTTAATGCAAGAAGCATGTCCAAAGCAATGTACTTTGAATATGAGACTTAGTTTCCATGGAGTTGATCTCCATTGGAATACCTTATAATGACTGTTGACAAGTCTTTGTGACTTTGTACATATTCATTACAGGAGGGTCAGTGCATATAAGTTTAAAATCTAAACAGATTTCGATAAATGATAGTAATTTGAAATTCTCACATTTTTCGATAAGGATTTGGAGTGTGAAATTAGAATCATTGAAATTATGTTCAATTGGTTTATTTCACAAAGTAAGGATCATAGACAAACATAGAGTGCATACTTGGTGTATGGCAAAGCTATTGTTTAAGAAAAACATAGTGTACATGCTTGGAGCATGGGACAACTAGTGTTTTTAATTCAAGTATAAAGTTGATAAAACCGAAACAATGAATAATGAGTAATCAGTATGGTGATAAATAAAAGTGTTTATTTATATTAATAGGGTTTGATACCATATTTGATTCATTTATTCTTGTGTTTCACTTTGCATGTTTTGACTTCCAGAATAACTAAGTCGCTCTTCCTGAATGATTAAGTTATTCAAACCATCCACAGTCGGTCATATGTTGGAAGTAGATATGAATCAAGACTGTCATGGGTTGGTTTGTAGAGGTCCAAGTTGGTGGACAAAGTGGTGCTACAACACTCATGAGTGCTCATAAGTTCTGAGTATTGGATTCAACCCACGCTCATTTGAATCACTTCATGGATTTTATCACGAGTGATCATGAGACGATAATATCTTATATTCTTAAAACCTAGAGATATGAGTTGTTACTATGAGTTGGTTATACATTGATTGCACGAAAACGTATTGGTAACTCGATGTTATAAAACGTGTCTTTGTGTATGATTCAACAAGTAGTAGAACAAGCCATATGAGTCGAAGTTTATCCATTCCTTTTACCTTCGGGATAAAAGCGATATCTGTGGGCCCCTCGATGATTTAGCGATGCTTGGCCAAGCCAGGACTGATTTGATTTGTTCAATCAGTCAGTCATCATAAATCGAAAATCGGGAAACAACAAATGGACAGAGAGAATGATTATAATCCATGTCTCAGTCCATATGATATCTACAATGGAGGAATATATGATCGCTTATCTAATGGACAAGTCATTGACAAGGTCAGAGTTCGACAGCGGCTTTAAGAGCTACGATTGCCAGTTAGGTTTTGAAGTCATACTCAATAATAGTTTTAGACTTATCCAAGTGGGAGACTGTTGGATTAATGTCTAAGTCCATAACTATATTTGGTATGTACTTGACCCGACCCGGCATGGTCCATTTGGGTTGCACTTCACCGGCACAATTTATATGGATAGTCTTTTGAGAATAGTATATTTATGATTTATATTAATATATTATAAGTTCTAATATATTAATATGGAATCATATTATTTAATTAGTATTGATCAAGAATTAATTTAGAATTAATTAAGTGATCAAAAAGAACTAATTAAATATGGACTCTTATATATATGGAATGGGCCAAGTTCATTTAGGTTGGGCTAAGCTTTCATGGATGGTCCATGGAGCTTTTAATCCATGGATCCTATGTAAATGAAAGGTCATGGGTATTAGGGTTTACATGGATGTAACCCTAATCCTCCATAATATATAAAGGGTCATTGGCTCACAAAATTGGCACAAGTGTGTGAAAATAAGAGTGGGCCGATTTTAGTGTGCATACATATTCTCTCAAGTTCTTCCAAGGTGTTTTGGTGATTTGTGATTCCATTTGAGGCTTCCACACTATTGGGGCTAAGCTCTTAAAGCTTGAAGACATCAAGCTACATCAAAAGGTATGTCATCTAACTAGAACTTTGTAGTATAGGTGCTTCATAATATGCTAGTTAGGATGAAACCTTGGAATAGTTAATATTTTCATGTATAATAGAGAAAACATAGATCCAAGGTTTATAGGGTTGCATGTACACCATAGGAGTGTTAGAATGCACAAAACCCAACAGTGGTATCAGAGCCATGGGTTGTTTTCTGTTATATTGATGCAAATGTTTTATTTTCAAGTTGGAAAAAAAAGGAAAAAAACATGACGTTTGTCAAATTTTAAGATAATTACTTATTTTGTGAAAAACGAATTATTTGTAAAATTTGAATCATTTGTTATATGAGTTGAATTAGGTCAAATTTAGTAAATGATAAAATGATATGATTATTTTATTAGTTTTAAAAGTTTGATCTAAATGTTTTAAGGAGTTACATATTTTGTCATAAAATTTTGGAGCTCAAAAGTTTTTTTTTTTAAAGTTGTGATCTTAAGGGTTTTTGAAACTTCCATAAGTTATGGATATGAAAGTTTTTTTTTTAAAAAAAAAAATTTGATTCAAAGTTTTTATGGAGTTACAAAATTTGGTGTGAATGTTTTAAAGAATTCCATAACTTGTTCTTAAGTTATGGAACATGGAAAGTTTCATCATAAAACACCATTAATTCCATAAGTTATGGAATCCAAAGGTTTTCAAGAATTACAAAACTTGCCCTCAAGTTTTGGAATTTGAGAAAAGTTTTTTATGAAACAAAGAATTGAATTCTAAAACTCTTGGGTTCATAACTTAAACAATTAATTAAATGGTTTTAATTTTTGAGTTTAATAATTGGAATTATGATGTTTTATTGAATAGTTCAAATTAACTCTTATGGACTTTATTAATAGTTAATTAAAGTGTTTAATTAAAAGAGTATTATTAATCCGTAAATATATGGTTTGAGTTCAATTAAATTAAAAGTCTAGTTTAATTAATAGATTAAACCCCCAAGTATTTTAAATGTCTAAAATACACCCTTATATTATTATAATATTAAAAGTTTAATATATTATATGTATAAGAGCAAGTCGTCTTACCATTAGTAGGCCTCATTCACGAAGTTGGTCTATAAGGGGGGTATAAGGTTATTGCCTATAAAATGGCAGTTTAATGGGTGTTCACTCTCACTCACCGCTTCCTTGACCGGTGGAGGGTCGTTAGCCGAACAGGTAGGACAAGGACTATAATTCTCCCTTCATTATAAATATAATGATAAATACTAAGTAACTAAACACTTATAAATTCCCAATCTTAGTTACGTAGAAAAATGTGAATAAGGAGCTAATCCATGAAATTACACTTTTCACTTTGTTTAAGCTGTTAGTGGAGCGTGTGTGGTTAACCGGCACACTAACCTGGACTTAACAAGGTAGGCAAAGGGTAACTTAATGTTTATCATAGTATCGTTGGAGCGTGTGTGGTTAACCGGCACATCGATTGAGGGGTAAATATTAAGGCTACCAAGTATATTTGCATGGTTACTCCACACCTTGTTTTCTGATCCTCGGCATCCCAGTCACAAAACCTGAAGGGCACACTCGAGATTGAAACATGCCATTGAAAAGTTCAATGAATCTCAAAAGAATCTAGGAGTTTCAACACCAATTAAAACCTAATAATACATTTCGTTTATCGTGGTGGAAATTGGTGAATCGTCATTCACCTACCTTCAAATATTTTATTGCTTGGATTACGGCATCCCTCTTCCAAGTTATAAATTAGTTTGTTGGGTCCTAGCCTTAATATATCATATTGGGTGTTATATTAAAGACTTTAGATCAACTATCTTGAATATCTCCCAAAAGATGTCGAGTTCAGACATCTATGATCTTCCCAAATCTCTTAGAACTTTACTTCCTCCACCTCCTCCAATTATTCTCCCTAACCCACAAGTTCAAGGTCACTCAAGCCCTAATGGCAAGCAAGGTCTATGTGTGATCACATCTTAGAGATGAAGTCACATATTGACAAGCCGGGAGAGTTGAGTTTCAAAGTCTTGAGAAAGTTGGATGTTCAATCACTTTCTAAGTCACATAGTGAGTTCCTTTGGGACTACTATGATACAGACTATGACATGAACCTTAATGATCATATCTATTTGCTTGGTGCTGCTGAATCAGCAATGATTTGGAACGATAGTGAAGCAAATTTGATTAGAAGATCAACTTCCCAAAAACTTTATGGACAGTGACAATGGTGACACTGGAAATCCAGAAAAAGCATTCTCTTCCCAATGGAAAGGGATTGGCCATAGTCAACCCGGTTGACCAAATGGTAAAGAGAAAGGCTAAGTCTGAGATAGTCCCATTACCAAAGGGTCCATATGTTTATTTTGCCAAAGGAAGGGGCGTTGATTGCAAAGCTGCCAAATTTACCTAAGGATGTTAAAGTAAATAAGTTTGACTCTACATCAGGTAGAGCCCATTATCTAACTCTGTCAAGTTCTATTCTGAGATCCTCATTACATGATGTGATTGGGTCACATGTTGATGTTTTAAGAATCAAAGAATAGAGAGAAATCTTAAAGGAAGTATATGTTGATTCTGATCGCGAAGGTGGATTTCGATCGCATCAGAATTTTGAGCAGTTGCTTAAGAAGTTATGATATATTGCTAAGGAATAGATAACAACAATTTTCCATGTGGATTGTAAGGATAAGTTTTTCCGAAAAGTTTTAAAATAAAAGAAAATTGTTTAATTTTGTTTATTTGAAGTATCCTTACAATGGCATTTGTGGAAAATTGTTGCTTATATGATTCCACTGACAGCAATATTGGAAAATGGATTTGATTCTTTCATTTGTGGTAGTGTCTAAATTTACCAAATCAGGAAAGTTCCTCATCACCCAAGTTTCAATTGGACCGAAACTTGGAATCATGCAAGTTGAATAGTATGATGAATGAGAACTTTCAAGCATTGGAAAATCAAGACTAATTACTTGTTCAGATGGATGTGTGAGTCAAGTGAAGGACTAAAGGGATCGAGTACACATTCTTGTGCACTGGTCATGTCCACCATAAAGCTCGTTAAGACTATTTGATTTACTAAAGTTTAGTAAATATGGTTATCCTTACAAGTTTAAGTATAATTTTGAAACATTGGAAAAGTCTCAATGTATGGCAGAACGAATGGGAAGAATCAAATTAGGTAGAAAGATAAAAGTTTCTCAAATCTGAAAAGATGGGAGAGTACTTTAGTATCATGTTTGTGATCATCTTAATGATTTAGAAATCATATCACAATTAGTCCTCTAAAGGTCATCTTAGTGCATTCTTATGACTAAGAAGAGAAGTTATGAATTGTTGAAATGGTTAGATTAGGAAGATGAGTCATACTTCGTTCCAAAACAATTCTTAGAGTCATACTCCAAGATTGTAACTTGAGTGACATATCTTAAAGAAAGGTTTAAAACACTTGTCAAATGTAAGAGTAAAAGTGTCCTACTCTTGTACATTTGAAATTGGTAAATTGTGATGTTTTGGATAAAACAAAGATCAACTAAGGCCAATTGTGTGAAGTGTTTGTCTTGATAAAGAATCTGCACTATCTCTTGAATATTTGGCAAGATAGTCTTATATGTCAAGAGGATAGTGGGAGTCTTAAAGATCCTAAAAAGAATTTCAAGAACTAATTAAGAATAAAACCTGAGGTTCTTCACTAGCACACTACTTGAGGTTTATAACCTATCGTGTTGACATATTCTGTGCCCATTCCAGTTAAAGTTGGCTTTGCATAGGAGTTCTGAAAGTTCTCAATTGGTTGCATAACAACTTGGAAGCAATGGCAGACCCTGTACTGCCAGGTGGCAAGAAGTTAAGATTGCATAAGTTCAGTCCATATGAGTTTGGATTTGTCATTATCCTTGTCTTGTGACTATGGTTTTGACGATTCACATGGATAAGAACACATACACCATAAAATCTATGGGTCATAAGGTTTCTCTCCGATTCATGAAAATGATGGTGAGGAAACACTTCCACCAAATAGATTTGAAGCAGATGACAAAAGGTCTAAACAATTGAGACTATGATTACGGCATCCCTTTTCATAGTTCTGAAATTGTTTAGAAACACATGCATGCTATCTAAGGAAAGGTGTATGATTTTGATAATTTTTTATCAAAGCATCTCGTATCAGAAATCTGAACTTTGGTAAGAAAGTCAATAAAGTATTGATTTCTAGAAGTCCAGCTGATTTCTGAGTACATGTCAAAGCTAGTGGGAGCATAAGTGTTATGCTAATAATCATCATGTTAGTGGGAGCATGATAATTATTGTTAGTGTTCCAAGTTAGCAATGTTAATTATAGAAAACAAAAGTTTCAATTCGTGAGGCTGCAGGGATTGAAAAAGTTGTTTTGCTATAATTAAGGGAGAGGATATACTTCATTTCAGTTCTAAAGGCTTAGATTGAGACCTTAATCATCTTTAGTCAAGAATATATATATGAATTTCATGTTGGATTGGTTCAACTTAATGAAATTCTATATATTGCGTTCTCAAAATTCGATTATGATTATGGCATCCCTCTTCATAGTCAAATTTTGAAAACATGGAAAATAAAAATATTGTAGCAAAAGACTAGTCTAGAATCATGTCTTTATGTGAGACATCATGAATCGTGTACCATTTGCTTTGGGTACAGGATCGATTGCATGTGCTATAATATTTGTCATTTCTAAATTTTTCCAAATGCCTAGAGGCATTAAGAAGGGAAAAGGTCTAGAATTGGATATGACTAAAATGATTAAGCAATTGTCGAGGACAACCTGAGGTTTACCAAAGATTGGTTGCTCAGGGACAGTTGGAATTATAGTGCTAATTTTGGAATGACCATATTGATATATTCTGAAAATAGGCATCTCTTATTTAGAAGTGATAGTCAAAATGAGAATATGGAGTTGTCTCCATAGGTGGAAGTTATCGGTGTAAGATTAGAAAACTTAATGCAAGAAGCATGTCCAAAGCAATGTACTTTGAATATGAGACTTAGTTTCCATGGAGTTGATCTCCATTGGAATACCTTATAATGACTGTTGACAAGTCTTTGTGACTTTGTACATATTCATTACAGGAGGGTCAGTGCATATAAGTTTAAAATCTAAACAGATTTCGATAAATGATAGGAATTTGAAATTCTCACATTTTTCGATAAGGATTTGGGAGTGTGAAATTAGAATCATTGAAATTATGTTCAATTGGTTTATTTCACAAAGTAAGGATCATAGACAAACATAGAGTGCATACTTGGTGTATGGCAAAGCTATTGTTTAAGAAAAACATAGTGTACATGCTTGGAGCATGGGACAACTAGTGTTTTTAATTCAAGTATAAAGTTGATAAAACCGAAACAATGAATAATGAGTAATCAGTATGGTGATAAATAAAAGTGTTTATTTATATTAATAGGGTTTGATACCATATTTGATTCATTTATTCTTGTGTTTCACTTTGCATGTTTTGACTTCCAGAATAACTAAGTCGCTCTTCCTGAATGATTAAGTTATTCAAACCATCCACAGTCGGTCATATGTTGGAAGTAGATATGAATCAAAACTGTCATGGGTTGGTTTGTAGAGGTCCAAGTTGGTGGACAAAGTGGTGCTACAACACTCATGAGTGCTCATAAGTTCTGAGTATTGGATTCAACCCACGCTCATTTGAATCACTTCATGGATTTTATCACGAGTGATCATGAGACGATAATATCTTATATTCTTAAAACCTAGAGATATGAGTTGTTACTATGAGTTGGTTATACATTGATTGCACGAAAACGCATTGGTAACTCGATGTTATAAAACGTGTCTTTGTGTATGATTCAACAAGTAGTAGAACAAGCCATATGAGTCGAAGTTTATCCATTCCTTTTACCTTCGGGATAAAAGCGATATCTGTGGGCCCCTCAATGATTTAGCGATGCTTGGCCAAGCCAGGACTGATTTGATTTGTTCAATCAGTCAGTCATCATAAATCGAAAATCGGGAAACAACAAATGGACATAGAGAATGATTATAATCCATGTCTCAGTCCATATGATATCTAGAATGGAGGAATATATGATCGCTTATCTAATGGACAAGTCATTGACAAGGTCAGAGTTCGACAGCGGCTTTAAGAGCTACGATTGCCAGTTAGGTTTTGAAGTCATACTCAATAATAGTTTTAGACTTATCCAAGTGGGAGACTGTTGGATTAATGTCTAAGTCTATAACTATATTTGGTATGTACTTGACCCGACCCGGCATGGTCCATTTGGGTTGCACTTCACCGGCACAATTTATATGGATAGTCTTTTGAGAATAGTATATTTATGATTTATATTAATATATTATAAGTTCTAATATATTAATATGGAATCATATTATTTAATTAGTATTGATCAAGAATTAATTTAGAATTAATTAAGTGATCAAAAAGAACTAATTAAATATGGACTCTTATATATATGGAATGGGCCAAGTTCATTTAGGTTGGGCTAAGCTTTCATGGATGGTCCATGGAGCTTTTAACCCATGGATCCTATGTAAATGAAAGGTCATGGGTATTAGGGTTTACATGGATGTAACCCTAATCCTCCATAATATATAAAGGGGTCTTTGGCTCATAAAATTGATACAAGTGTGTGAAAATAAGAGTGGGCCGATTTTAGTGTGCATGCATATTCTCTCAAGTTCTTCCAAGGTGTTTTGGTGATTTGTGATTCCATTTGAGGCTTCCACACTATTGGGGCTAAGCTCTTAAAGCTTGAAGACATCAAGCTACATCAAAAGGTATGTCATCTAACTAGAACTTTGTAGTATAGGTGCTTCATAATATGCTAGTTAGGATGAAACCTTGGAATAGTTAATATTTGCATGTATAATAGAGAAAACATAGATCCAAGGTTTATAGGGTTGCATGTACACCATAGGAGTGTTAGAATGCTCAAAACCCAACAAATCCCACCTTTGCCGCATCAGAAAAAGAACTCGTTTGCTGGGTGTTCTCCATGTGTGCCACCCAATGTCGGCTAACTATAGGGTCCATGACCCCGAAGAACTATGGCGCCCTGCACGCCTTGAACTCCCGGAACGAGGGAGTTTGGGCCCCGATCTGGCCCGTAGCAATCTCGGCTCTGAACGACCTGAGCCTCTCCTCCATGATCTCCATCATCCATTCCTTGACCATCCCAAAAATCATTGGGGTAGCGTCAAGGATATTTGCCTGATGATGACAGTGATTACTCTGTTGTTTCAGCAGATTAGAGAGGCGCGGGTTGAGGTCCTGAAGGAAGAGAGCCAGAAGTGCGAGCGGATCGTTGGCCGAGTGGCCTCATTTGATTACAACAGCCGAGGGTTGTTGACCCTGCATGGGAGGGTCTAGGTTCCGTACTAAGGTAGAGTACGACAGGTTCTGATGGATGAGGCCCACAAGTCCAGATTCTCCATCCATCCTGGGGCGATAAAGATGTATCGGGATCTTCGCCCTGATTACTAGTGGCCCTGCATGAATCAGGACGTAGCATCATATGCAGAGCGGTGCTTGACCTACAGGAAGGTCAAGGCTGATCACCAGAGACCACACGGCAATATGTAGCCGCTAGACATTCTCGTGTGGAAATGGGAAGATATCACCATGGATTTCATCACCAAGCTTCCCAGGACCGCACGTGGGGTAGATTCGATATGGGTCATCGTGGATCGATTTACCAATAGTGCTCATTTTATCTTGATCCAGGAAAGCATATCGGCCGAGAAGCTGGCTGAGATATACGTGCATGAAACAGTGGCACGACATGGAGTGCCTGTCTCGGTGGTGTCAGACCGAGATGTTCGTTTCACTTCTAGATTTTTGAAGCGGTTTCACGACGAGATGGGCACTCGTCTCCACTTCAGTACCGCTTTCCACCCTCACACAGACGGACAGAGTGAGAGGACGATACAGACTCTCGAGGACATGCTACGCGCATGTGTTTTGGATTTTGATGGCAGTTGGGATACGTATCTTCCTTTAGCGGAATTTTCGTATAACAATAGTTACCATGCTAGCATCGACTGACCTCCCTTCGAGATGCTCTACGGGAGGAAGTGTAGGACACTAATCTGTTGGGGTGAGGTCAGTCAGAGATTCATGGGGAGTACTGAGGTAGTACTCAAGACTATAGAGCAGATCCAACAGGTCTTGAGCAGGCTCCAGACTGCTTAAAGTCGGCAGAATAGCTACGCCGACAAGCGGCATACAGACTTTGAGTTTCAGTTGGGCGATATGGTCCTCCTGAAGGTGCCACCTTGGAAAGGTGTCATCCGGTTCCGAAAGTGGAGCAAGCTGGGCCCCAAGTATATCAGCCCTTTCTGGGTTATAGCTCGGGTGGTCAAGGTGGCGTACCGATTGGATCTTCCAGCAGAGCTCAGCCAGATCCACAACACTTTCCACGTTTCTCAGCTGCGGAAGTGCTTAGTGGATGACTCAGCGGTTGTGCCTCTAGAGGACATTCAGGTTGATGACAGCTTGAATTACATCGAGAGACCAGTAGCTATTCTCGATAATAAGACGAATGAGTTAAGGAACAAGAGGGTGGAGCTGGTGAAGGTGCAGTGGCAGCACCGCAGGGGTTCAGAGTGGACTTGGGAGCCCGAGGAGGAGATGAGAGAGCACTACCCAGAGTTGTTTTTCTAAGCAGCAGACTTCGAGGACGAAGTCTAAGACAAGTGGGGGAGAATTGTAACGCCTGGTTTCTGGTACGCATTTATTTATAATATATTCATTTTAGTAGATCTACTCGACGAGTTGGGAGCCCCAGACTTGTCGAGTAGAAACGAGATTTGGACGCGGGGTTTAAGCTATCAAGTCGACGAGTTGAGAGCCCTCGAATCAGCGAGTAGATCTGCCAGAGTGAAACCCTAATTTCGGGGTTTTGCACCCTATTTAAGCATCTTAATCCCCACCTTTTCGCCTCATTTCCAGCCTCCAAGTCCCAAACCCTAATCCACGAAACCCTAGAGCATTATGTGAGTGTGTGAGCCATTTTTGAGTGATCTTGTGTGATTTGAATCTTGTAGAAGAAGAAGAAGCTAGAGGACTCCAAGAGAAGATTGTAGATCCAGAAGAAACATCTCATTCCCTTCACTTTCTGGTAATCAAGTCTTTTACTTGTCTATTAGTTCATTAGATCTCCTTATTTCCACTTTTTGAGGGTTTTGGTTCAAGAAGCTTGACCTTTGCGATATGGACGTCTCAAGCAAGGATCCTTTCAGATATGGGATCATTAAGGGTTGTTAAGGCATAAAGGTGCAAACTTTATGCCATCAAAGTCCCCATGCAAGCTCTAAGGTGTTGGTATGGCCTTTTTAAGCCCAAAAGGCCATGCATGGAAGGAAAGTCTGAGACTTTACGTGTTCATTTGGTGTCTAGGACTTAGATCTTAGTTTTCATGCTTTGGGTTGGAGTAATAAAGCTTTTGGACAAAGATCTATGTCCTAAAAGAACTAGGGGTTTAGCTAAACCCATTAAGAAGGATTATCAACTGGAAAAGTTGGAAACTTTACCCTTAAAAGGGCATTTCCAGTATGTAGATGAAGTATGGACTTTGGATTTGGAGAGCAGAGGCTTGATCTGTTAAGATGGCCAAACAGACAGAAGAACTCGTCGAGTCCATAGAGGAACTCGACGAGTTGGTTCGTGTTGTTCCGTTTTTGCTTAAGGTAGAACTCGACGAGTCTGTGAAGGGACTCGACGAGTTGATTCGCCAAATCGTGACTATGAGTAGCCAGGGAAATCGGCGAGTCAGGGGGATGATTCGACGAGTTAGATCGTGATTTCAGGATCTAGGACTCGGGGAGTTGATGGAGCAACTCGGATAGTTGGGTCAACCCAAAAGGTTGACTTTGACCAGAATGTTGACTTTGACCAGGGGTAAAATGGTCATGTTACGCTTAGAAGGATTCTCAAATTTTGACTAAGTGATTATTGTGATAATGATAGACGGGGAGTCGTTGGAACAGCCATCAGAGATTCCTCACTCGAGATTTTGGTAGCCAGCTTGAGAGGTGAGTTTCCTTCAGTAGGAACGGGTCGAAGGCACCAATGTCGGCCTGTGTAGAGTTTCTAAGTGTGGGCTGGGCCCGTATATTAGTATTACCTGAGTATGATTATGAACTGGTATATTATGTTATACTTGTTGTCTGTGTGATACTTGTATGTATGTTTGGTTAAGCGGAGTGTAGGAGGGGGCCCGTATCTCTCGGATAACAGAGCTGGGCGAGGCCCGTACCTCCCAGCCAGCTAAGTGTGGGTGAGGCCCGTATCTTGTAGTTAGCAGAGTGTGGGCGAGGCCCGTATCTCTAAGATAGCTAAATGTGGGTGAGGCTTGTAACTCATAGTTAGTCGAGTGTGGGCGGGGGCCCATATCTCTTTGAGTGTGGGCGAGGCCCGTATCTCCTAGCTGCATGTTATATGTTATGTGTATGGTATGGGGTAGTTTGGGGGGACTCACTAAGTTTCGTGCTTACAGTTTTCAGTTTTGGTTTCAGGTACTTCCAGGAGCAAAGGGAAGAGCTCGGGATGATTGCAGTGCACACACCATTCGTTCAGCCTGGGATGTTTAGACTCTGATATTTGGAGACATGATTTTGATACAGCATTTTGCATGATGATTTGTGTTACATAATGTATGGTTTTTATTGATGATTGATGGATTATGGCTTTTCTTAAATGATTTTTAAAATGAAATTTTTGGACCGTATTTTTGAGATGTTTCAAGTTGGTATCAGAGCCTTGGTTTGAGGGATTCGGGCACACTCTCGGGTGTGTCTGAACTCAAACTAAGGAATTGATATAGAAATCTTCAAAAAAAAACATTTTTACAAAAAGAACTTTGAAAAGAGAAAGGAATTTTAAAAAGAGAAAGGGGTGTGGTCCATGCAATCAGCCGAGCTCAAGTAAGTACTCCCAAATTACCCATACAAGTTTATGTTATGATATGTTTATGAGAACTGCATGCTAGATTAGGACTAAGGATCTAGGAAGGATGCCTTATATGAATGTTATATGTGTATCATCTTTATGAGAACTGCATGCTAGATATGGACTAAGGATCTAGGAATGATGCCTTATGTGCCTGTTATATGTATCTCAGCTTTATGAACTGCATGCTAGTATAGATTAGTTAGGGATGGCCTAAATGAGATATCCTTGATTATGTTTACTCAATGCTCGAATGCTGCTTGCTTTGTGCTTTTAGGAGTTCTACTATCTTTTACTAACTAGTAAATGAATATGTTAAGTTACATATTGCAAGGACTAAATAATTTCAGAAAGTTAGGTCTAGCTTTATTTCACAGCTCTTGTTTGAGTCCAACCGTTGTAGGGTAGGACCTCTCATTCGAAGAATTATCTAGTCTTAGTGATATGTAATGGTATTCGCGAGCTAGTTAGGGGGAGATAGCATGGACTTCTTATGCAGCTTATAGCGGAGAGTGGGTTGGTGATTACTAGGATGAGATTAGCATGAGAACATCAGTAGTAGTAGATGGGACTTGGTGGAGTCAAGGCAGTTCTTGAGGAAAGTACAGATAGATGTGGAAGGTAGTATGGGCCCGTACTACTGAAAGCAGAGAACCCATACTCGAATCAAGGAAGGCTAAGATGAACCTAGGAAACTTGTAGTATGTGAGATCCCTCGAGTTATGATGAGTATACTGATGTTTGTTATGGTGTATTTTCAGTATGGTGATGCTACGCACTAGGCCAGTCGGCACTTCAGGCACTGGTGAGGGATTAGTCTCAGGCTCTGGAGTCGGGCAGCTTGATGAGCAGACGAGAGAGTTCATCTCGTTTGAGATCACACGCAAAATTCTAGACTAGACTCCTGTGATCTTTGGTTCGTTCTAGGAGGGCATCTTGGAGATACTTGATGAGAGGTTGGGTGCTTTCCGCACTGAGATGGCGGCCATGCTAGGGGAGCACACATTGACATTCAAGGAGTTCAGAGCTTGTGGAGCTCCCAATTACCATGGGGGTCGGGACCCCATTGCGAGTACCAGATGGTTGGCAGATGTCGCCAACGCTTTCCGCACCAACAGATGTCACGAGGGGGACAAGGTTAGACTTGCGTCCTGTCTTCTGAAGGACAGGGCACGTGACTGGTGGGAGGAGGTTGGGAGAGCTATTGGAGATGATGCCACTATTGATGCGATTACTTGGAGTGATTTATCGGCCAGGTTTAGGTCCGAGTTTGCACCAGCGATAGAGGTGCAACAACTTGCGAGGGAGTTCCAGGATCTCCAGCAAACTACGGAGACGGTGGCCGAGATCACCGCTATGTTCAGGGAGAAGGCCCTTCTCGTTCTGCAGTATGTGGTGGACGACGAGATCAAAAAGGCCCGATATCATGAGATGCTGCAGAGTGATATCTGCCAGTTTGTGAGCCGCTCCAGCTGTAAGACGCTGGAGGACATGATTGCTAGGGCGAGAGAGAGAGAGAGAGAGAGAGAGAGAGAGAGAGAGTTGTATTTGGAGATGGAGAGGAAGAGGAAACCAGAGGGGGTTCAGACAGGGAGTGCGAGCAAGAAGCCCAAGGTAGATTCCCGAGGGAAGGGCCAACAGGGTTGAGGCCACTGTGGCAGGACACATGATGGGATATGCAGGACATGTAGTTCGGGCTATTTTAAGTGCGGCCGAACTGGACATTTGAGTAGGGATTATACAGCCACTACCACCACCATGACAGTATCAGACCTAATTTGCTTCCAGTGCAATCAGAGGGGACACAAGCGGTCCTAGTGCCCAAGTTTAGCAGCAGCAGGGCAGGTGGCAGCACCCGCTCCTGCTACATCGAGGATTACCGACGGCCACGAGGGCCAGGTGGATGCGCCTGTGGTGAAGAGCAGAGCCTTCCAGTTGATAGCAGAGGAGGCACGAGCAGCACCCGACGTTGTGACGAGATCTTTCTTAGTGAACGGTATATCAGCCTTGGTACTGTTTGATTCGGGTGCCACCCGATCTTTTGTGTCGCTCGCGCTCAGCAAGTGATTCACAGGGGCTCCTGGAGAGCTAGATTGCCCGCTTGATGTGGAGATAGCATACAATAGGACCGTCATGGTTATGAGAGTTCACCGAGGATGTACGTTGCAGTTATTTGATGAGCAGTTTTCTGTGGATCTAGTCCTTATTCCCCTACGAGGGAATAAGGTTATAGTGGGTATGGATTGGTTGAGTACCAATGGGGCAGTGATTGACTGTGAGCAGAAGCTAGTGAGGGTTCAGACTCCTAGTGGGGGAGGATTAGTGATTCAGGGCGAGATGTCGCAGGGTGGATTGACTCTATGCTCAGCAGCGAGAGCGAGGCGCTACCTTCAGCAGGGTTGCGCGTTTTATGTCGCCTATGTCATGGATACCCGAGATAAGGGTAAGGCGAAAGTCGATGACGTACCGGTAGTGCGAGAGTACCCGGACGTATTCCCGGAGGATTTACCTGGGATACCTCTGGAGAGACGGGTTGAGTTTAGGATTGACCTAGTCCCTGGTGCGGCTCCGATAGCCAAGGTACCATATCGGTTGGCTCCTCCCGAGATGGAGGAGTTGTCTACGTAGCTGCAGGAGCTGCTAGACAAGGGATTTATCAAGTCGAGCAGTTCGCCATGGGGAGCCCCCGATCCTGTTTGTGAAGAAGAAGGACGTGTCACATCATATGTGCATAGACTACCGGGAGCTGAATAAGGTAACGGTGAAGAACCGTTATACCCTCCCGAGGATTGATGATTTGTTTGACCAGCTACAGGGTGCATCTTGGTTCTCCAAGATTGATCTGCGATCGGGTTATCACCATATGCGAGTCAGGGATGAGGATGTGCAAAAAACAGCTTTTAGGACTCGCTATGGTCACTATAAGTTTGTGGTGATGCCATTTGGGCTCACTAATACTCCAGCTGCGTTTATGGACCTCATGAACCGCGTGTGCAGACCGATGCTGGATCGGTCTGTGATAGTCTTCATTGATGATATCTTGGTCTATTCCAAGACTCGGGAGCAGCATGAGGAGCACCTGAGGGAGGTGCTGGAGACACTAAGGAGGGAGATACTTTTTGCAAAGTTCTCCAAGTGTGAGTTCTGGTTGCGCGAGGTGCAGTTTCTTGGCACCTTGTCAACTAGAAGGGCATTCTGGTCGATCCGGCCAAGATAGAGGTCGTGATGCAGTGGGAGATTCTGAGGTCTCCAACTGAGATTCGGAGTTTCCTTGGTCTAACGGGTTATTACCGGAGATTTATTCAGCACTTCTCCAAGATCGTTGTTCCTCTGACCTGACTGACCAAAAAGTCGGTGACCTTCCTCTGGGGGCCTGAGCAGCAGGCAACTTTTGAGACCCTCAGACAGAGGTTATGCGAGGCACTGATTCTGACTTTGCCGGAGGGCGTCGATGACTTCGTGGTTTACTGTGAGATCACGGGCATGGGTACGGTATTGATGCAGCGAGGTCACGTAATAGCTTACGCTTCAAGGCAGTTGAAGCCTCATGAGGCTAACTATCCGACGCATGATTTAGAGCTACGGGCTGTGGTTTTCGCCCTCAAGATTTGGCGGTATTACCTCTTTGGGGTCCGTTGTACCATTTACATGGACCACAAGAGTTTGAGGTACCTCATGGATCAGCCGAATATGAACATGAGGCAGCGTCGGTGGTTAGATGTGGTGAGGGATTATGATTGTGAGATCCTTTACCACCCGGGCAAAGCCAATGTGGTGGCCGATGCCCTGAGCCGCAAGGCAGTGACGGCTTCGATTCGATATATTTTCCTGAGGATGACAGTGATTACTCCATTGCTAGAGCAGATTAAAGAGGCGCATGTTGAGAGCCTGAAGGAAGAGCCCTAGAAGTACGAGCGGATCGTAGGCGGAGTGGCCTCATTTGATGAAAGACCCACACTTTCATACTTGACAATTGTTACTCAAAAACATGCTACATGCATATTCATAAAAACAATATTTTATATTGATAAAGTGATTACAAACTACTAGATACAAACCGACTATTTCAAAGTGTTATATGTTACATAACTTCCCAGGATTCTATAGTTTTATACATATAGGAGTGTAAATCCAATAGTTTCAAACTATTCGAAAATTCATAACTTCTTCATCCGACATCCGTTTTCGTCAAACTTTTTACCGTTGTACTACTATTGACGAGATCTTCAATTCTCATTTAGGTTGTGTCGGCTAAAAATCACTTGATCTAAAATTTGAGTTTTTAGCTGTCTACTGCTAAGCTGAAACTTAGAAAAATCATAACTTTCTCATACGAAGTCAGATTTTGGCGTTCTTTTTATCGAACTTCTCGGTTTAACGAATACTACGACTTTCATTTAGATTACTAAGGATAAAAAGTAGTTTATCAAAAACTTACTTTTTACGTCATTCGGCGCTATGCCGGTTTTGTCGTGGATCTTCGATTGGTCATAACTTCTTCGTTATAACTCGGATTTCGATGAGGTTTTCGCCTAAATGTTTCTAACGAGATTATCTACAACTTTGAATAATCAAATGTTACTTATTTCAAATTTTATATTTTCGTTAAATTTCGATATTTATCTTTTAATTGGAATCTCATAAGACTTCCAATATTTTCCGAGTGATTCTAAACATAGTTTTACTTCATTTCTAGTAAAAACTATCCGTTAGAACTCAATACTCAATATCACATAATATTTCATAATATTATTTACTTAGAACATGATTTCAAAACGTGTATGTTACAAATACCTCCTCCTTTTGAGGATATCGTCCCCGAAATTACATCGATTAAAATAGATGGGGATATTTCGCTCTTATCTCATTCTTATTTTCCCAAGTATAATTTGGGCCTCGATGGTGTTTCCACTTGACAAGCACCAACTCTACTTCTTTATTACGTAGATTAGTTGTTCTTTCATTCACGATCTCTTCCGGCTCTTCTACATATCTTAACTTATTATCGAATTTCACCACGGATAATAGAACTGCCTCATCATAGATGCTCAAGCATTTGCGCATATAGCTCACATGAAACACATCATGAATACCTGCCAAATCTTCCGGCAATTCCAAGCGGTATGCTTGTTTACCAATTCTCTGGATGATTTTGAAAGGACCAACAAATCTAGGGCTTAGTTTTCCTTTCTTCCCAAATCGCATAATGCCTTTACACGGGGATACTTTTAGCATTACGAAATCACCCACCTGGAATTCTATGGGTCGTCTCCTCTTTTATGTATAGGACATCTGTCGATCCTGGGCCGCTTTCATTCTTTCTCGTACAATTTGAATCTTGTTAGTGGTGTCTTGAATCATTTCAGGGCCTCCAAGGATCTTATGTCCTATGTCTCACCAATATAATGGCGTACGGCATTTACGACCATATAATGCTTCATATGGTGGCATTTTGATTGAAGCGTGGTAACTGTTATTATACGAAAATTCGACAAGAGGTAAGTAAATATCCCAGTTACCACCGAACTCCAAGACACATGCACGAAGCATATCTTATACTGTTTGGATTGTTCTCTCTGTCTGACCATCTGTCTGGGGATGATAAGTTATGCTGAGAGCAACTCGGGATCCCAATTCACGTTGCATACTCGCCCAAAAGTGAGAAGTAAAGCGATTATCACGATCAGAAATGATCCTTAGTGGCACACCATGCCTTGCAACAATTTCATCCAAGTATACTTATGCGTATTTCTCCATTGGAGCTGTTTCACGCATGGCAAGAAGATGAGTGCTTTTAGTCAGGCGGTCGACGATTACCCAAATGCTATCATGCTGTCTAGCAGTCTTTGGCAATTTGGTAATAAAATCCATGGACAATTCTTCCCATTTCCATACAGGAACACTAAGACTTTCTGGGGTTCCATAAGGCTTTTGGTGCTCTGCTTTGACTTGTAAGCATATTAAGCATTCATGTACATATCTTCCAATGTCTCTCTTTAATCCAGGCCACCAATAGTCAGCTCTTACATCATAGTACATTTTACTTGTACCAGGATGTATTGACAGTTTAGATTTATGGGCTTCATCTAAAATATTCTTTCTTAATCCACCAATCTTTGGAATCCATAGCCGATTCTTGAACACCTTCAATCCTCGTGGATCATCAAGCAAAAGATCGGTATAATGTACCATCCCTTCTTTCTTCACATTTTTTGGCTTTAGGGCCTCTACTTTCCATTTCTCTAGTTCATCTAGAATAGTGAACTTTACTGTAGTGTGAGTAATAGCATAACACATACTATTACGATAAACCTTTCTGCTAATTGCATCGGCAACTACATTAGCATTTCCAGGATGATATAGGATTTCACAGTCATAGTCTTTGATCAGCTCCATGGCTTGTTGTTGTCTCATATTCAGAGTTTGCTGACTGAATATATACTTGAGACTCTTATGGTCGGTATACAATTGACATTTTGTACCAAAAAGGTAATGTCTCCAAAGTTTTAGGGCAAATACCACTGCAGCGAGTTCGAGATCATGAGTGGGATAATTATTTTCATAATCTTTCAGCTGTCTTGAGGCATAGGCTATCACTTTACCACGTTGCATCAACACACAACCGAGTCCCAATCTTGAAGCATCGCTATATACAGAGAAATCATCATCACCTTCTGGGAGTGATAAGATTGGAGCATGAGTCAAAAGATCTTTTAGAGTTGAGAAAGCCTTTTCTTGGGCTTCACCCCATTCGAACTTCACTTCCTTCCGTGTAAGACTCATGAGAGGTACGGCTATACGAGAAAAGTCTTTAAAGAATCTCCGGTAATATCCCGCGAGACCCAAGAAACTGCGAATTTCGGAAGCATTACGGGGCACTTCCCAATTTTGAATAGCTTCGATTTTGATAGGATCTACGGATACACCGTCACTAGAAATAACATGGCCGAGAAATTAAACTTGGCGAAGCCAAAATTCACATTTCGAGAATTTAGCATATAGTTTCTCCTTTCGAAGAAGTTCCAATACCGCACGAATATGAATAGCATGATCAGCTTCAGACTTGAAATAGATTAGAATATCGTCAATGAATACGATGACAGATTTATCGAGCATTGGACGGCATACCCGATTCATCATATCCATGAATACAGCAGGAGCATTTGTAAGACCGAAAGGCATGACAAGGAATTCATAATGCCCATATCGAGTACGAAAAGCAGTCTTCGGTACATCCTGCTCGTGAACTTTCAACTGATGATAGCCAGATCTCAAATCAATCTTTGAGAAATAGCTAACACCCTGAAGTTGATCAAATAAATCATCAATGCGAGGTAGTGGGTACTTGTTCTTGATAGTCACCTTATTCAGCTCACGATAATCAATGCACATCCGCATCGATCCGTCCTTCTTCTTGAAAAACAATACCGGAGCACCCCAGGGAGAGGTACTCGGTCGAATAAAGCCTTTGTCCAGTAATTCCTGCAGCTGGATCATCATTTCTTTCATCTCTGCTGGCGCGAGATGATAAGGAGTCTTTGCAATCGGAGCAGCACTAGGCACAAGGTCAATTCGAAATTCTACTTGCCTGTCCGGAGGAAGTCCATGCAATTCTTCGGGAAAAACATCTGGATATTCGTTAGCAATGGGAACATCATTCACCGTTTTCTTTGTGTAGGCCAGATAGATAGAACACCCCTTCGATATGAATTTACGAGCTTTGAGAAAAGAGATTATTTTTAAGATTCTTTGTTCACCGTAGACATAGATATGATTCTCCCCTTCAATGGGAATACGTACTATCTTTTCATAGCACAAGAGTTCTACGTGGTTCTTTGACAACCAATCCATGCCGAGAATAATGTCAAAGTTAGGCAAGGAGATAGGAATCAGATTAGCAAGAAAATTATAGCCTTCAATTTCTATAACACAATCCCTATAGACTTTATCAGCAAGTAATGATATACTTCCCGCAGTATCTACATGAAATGGTTGCGCGAGTACATAGCAAGCAATTTGAAAGGAATGCGCAAATTCATAAGACACAAAAGAATCTGAGGCACCAGAATCAAATAAGATGTGAGCATGTCTAGAGTTGACAAGAAATGTACCCGTCACAACATTCGGGTCCTCGCGTGCCTCCTCTGAGGTAATCTGGAATGCACGGCCCTTAGCTTTTGGCACCTCCTCCTTTTTAGTTGGAGTACCCTTTGATTGTTGAATAGGAGCTTGACTTCTCGCCGGTTGTTGAACAGAAGCTTGACTTCCTGTCATCTGACTAGTAAGAGTAGGGAAAAAACGCTTCTTGTGGCCAGTAATACCACATGCATAGCAAGTAACATCCTTTCTTGGGCAAGCTGGCTTTATATGACCCTTTTCTCCACATCCATAACAGACAATGGATTCCTTGTCTATTTTGCATTGGCCCGGATGATTCCTTCCATAAACACGACATGAAGGCGATTGAATAGAAAAAGATTGTGATCTACCGCGTCCACGAGAGGCATTTTGAGTTTGCACTTGATTACCAGGTTCAGTCCGAACGGATTGAGTTGGTAGAAAAGAGGGAACAGGAACAGTTCTTTCAGTACGTGGATGCTTCGGAACAGTAAAAGTGGCACCACGTATTTCTAAGTCATGCTCGCGTCTTCGAGCATACTCAACGGCTTTATCGAATGACATAACTTCTCGATTGGCAACGAAATCGTGGATTTCGTGTCGTAGTCCCTCCATGAATAACTAAATTTTCTCGTCTTCAGTTGGAATATACTTTGTAGCAAACCTTGCTCTTTGATTAAACTGAGTTTCATACTCATTCACAGTCATTCCTCCCTGTTTAAGTTCGAGGAATTCCTTCTCCAATCTCCTCCTCATGTCTAGAGGACAATACTTCTCTAGCAAACGAGTTTTGAACATTTCCCAGGCTAAATTCTCCTGGTCAAACCCGTTGAGAGTTCATATGTTGCTTCCCACCAGACCAAGGCTTCTCCGAAGAGCATTGCGGAAGCATAATTAGCCTTGTCTTCATTATCCACATGATAAATACGAAACACTTTCTCTGTGTTCTGGATCCAAGTAAGAACAACAATGGGATTAAGAACACCGGAAAACTCTGTAGCACCACTACTCTTGAAATCTTTGAACGAGGGACGCTTCACCTCTCCTTTTGAAGATTCTCCAGTGGCTCTCTCTTTTCCTTTATCACCATTCTTTTTGTGTTCTTCGAGAGTCTATCGAATAACACCGGTAAGTTTACCCAAGAGTCGCTCCTCACGAGGAGATACTGGAGTATTCACTTCCTCAGGTTGAGGACCTCCACCAACCTCAGGGGTATGGCTACTAACCTATTCAGCCATTGCTCTGCAATATGGAGTAACATTGTATTTTAGAATATATTAGGGTTTATCCTTACCTAATACTTTTACTTAAATATTTCCTATGGTTTGTATCCATATACTTACAATGAATACGTTCATATATTGAACTTCTAATAGTTTAAGTCTAAATGCCAATCCGTGGAATTTAGTTCACTTAAACCACTGCTCTGATACCATGATTGAAAGACCCACACTTTCGTACTTGACAATTGTTACTCCAAAACATGCTACATGCATATTAATAAAAACAATATTTTTTATTGATAAAGTGATTACAAACTACTGGATACAAACCGACTATTTCAAAGTGTTATATATTACTTAACTTCCCATGATTCTATAGTTTTATACATATAGGAGTGCAAAATACAATAGTTTTAAACTATTCGAAAATCTTCTATCAATACAAGAGTTTCAAACTATTCAAAAATCATCTATCGGTATATAACTATATTGGATGCTTATCTCCTGCAATTTGTTAAACATTGAGAGGGTAAGCGGTGACGCTTAGTGAGTTCAATAATAGATACAATATAACGTTATGCCATATATATACTTCAATATGGCAGAAGCAAAGAGGAACAAGGAACAACAAAGGCATATGTGAATCATGTGACAAACTTTCCATATCAATCATTGATTTGATTCAAAGATATACTATCAATGAGACATAACAATTTCCATACTTGATATACATCAATAAAGCTTTGGCCCAAATGTCACAGAAGATATACAACTTCAGATTAACATTTTGGTAGATTTCAGGCTTATAGCCCTGTCTAACCTTCTGCCAATACCATATAATAGAAGTCATTCTCTTACGGAGACATGTTCTACATGGCCAGAGGCTACATACCGATACCAATGTGAATCAAAGTCCTTTCACTGATCACATGGTCAAAGGTATTACTTTGCTATTAAAAATAGCGAATAAAAATAACATGGGAAAATAACCCGGAATAATAACACTGAAAAGCACATAGCACATATAACACATAACATATAATTGTTCCTATATATTGAAACTCACTGTGAAATAACCGGGGGCTAAAATAGTAAATTGGGCAGCACTTCGGCTATAAATATAACTTCCTTCGTTGAAAACCGAAAGATTTATTGAAAACCAGGCTCTGCGAAGGTAGAGCTTCAAAACCGAAAAGATAAACTTTTCGGGCTTCTCGGGAACTTCGGGACGTGTTTCGGGTGATAAAATTGATACCGGGGCTTCGGGTGATGTCAAAATAGTGAAAATATTGAAAAAGGGGTGTAAAATGGCAATTTCTCAAAATTACCCGAGAAGGCTCGCGGGCCTTGTATTTATAGGAACGAAGTCCGAAGATCAGCGGTTGAGAGGACTCCACGCGTCAGCAGATGCGAGGCTCGGATCCGGAGGGGAGGCAGCTGGCTGCGAGGTTCGGAACACATGGCAGAAGGGCGAGGCTCGGATGCGAGATGGGTACGTGCCGGCTTCGGATTGGTCCAACACTTCGGACACGGGGCGGAGTCAGTAGCGAGGCGCGTCGGAAGGCCATTGGACCACTTCTTCGGTCAAATCAGCAAGCGACACGCGTGTCGGGCACGGGGTATGCATACGAGGATCCGATGACGTGGCCTATTCCGGACCTTATCCTTGCGAAATTCCTCGGAAAATGAGCCCAAATCTTCTAAAATCCATAACTTTCGCATACGGGCTCCGTTTTTGACGTTCTTTATATGAACGCGTAGGCGGGAATATATTCTACAACTTTCGTTTAGACTTCGTCGGCTAATTTTGACTTTATTTTTAATATTATTATTTTTAACATACCGGGTCTGGAAAATCCGTTAAAAATTCATAACTTCTTCATCCGACATCCGTTTTCGTCAAACTTTTTACCGTTGTACTACTATTGACGAGATCTTCAATTCTCATTTAGGTTGTGTCGGCTAAAAATCACTTGATCTAAAATTTGAGTTTTTAGCTGTCTACTGCTAAGCTGAAACTTAGAAAAATCATAACTTTCTCATACGAAGTCAGATTTTGGCGTTCTTTTTATCGAACTTCTCGGTTTAACGAATACTAAGACTTTCATTTAGATTACTAAGGATAAAAAGTTGTTTATCAAAAACTTACTTTTTACGTCATTCGGCGCCGTGCCGGTTTTGTCGCGGATCTTCGATTGGTCATAACTTCTTCGTTATAACTCGGATTTCAATGAGGTTTTCGCCTAAATGTTTCTAACGAGATTATATACAACTTTGAATAATCAAATTTTACTTATTTCAAATTTTATATTTTCGTTAAATTTCGATATTTATCTTTTAATTGGAATCTCATAAGACTTCCAATATTTTCCGAGTGATTCTAAACATAGTTTTACTTCATTTCTAGTAAAAACTATCCGTTAGAACTCAATACTCAATATCACATAATATTTCATAATATTATTTACTTAAAACACGATTTCAAAACGTGTATGTTACATTTGATTACGACAGTCGAGGGTTGTTGACCCTACATGGCAGGGTCCGGGTTTCGTACTAGGGCAGAGTACGACAGGTTCTGATGGATGAGGCCCACAAGTCCAGGTTCTCCATCCATCCCGGGGTGACGAAGATGTATCGGGATCTTCGCCCTGATTACTGGTGGCGCCGCATGAAGCGGGACGTAGCATAGTATATAGAGCGGTGCTTAACCTGTAGGAAGGTCAAGGCCGAGCACCAGAGACCACACGGTAGGATGTAGCCACTAGACATTCCCGTGTGGAAAAGGGAAGATATCACCATGGATTTCATCACCAAACTTCCTAGGAACACACGTGGGGTAGATTCAATATGGGTCATCATGGATCGGTTGACCAAGAGTGCTCATTTTATCCTGATCCAGGAGAGCATATCGGCTGAGAAGCTGGCCGAGATATACGTGCGTGAGATAGTGGCACGACATGGAGTGCCTGTCTCGGTGGTGTCAGACCGAGATGTCCGTTTCACTTCCAGATTTTGGAAGCGGTTTCACGATGAGATCGGTACTCGTCTCCACTTCAGCACCCCTTTCCAACCTTGGACGGACGGACAGAGCGAGAGGACGATACAGACTCTCTAGGACATGTTACGCGCATGTGTTTTGGATTTCGGTGGCAGTTGGGATACGTATCTTCCGTTAGCAGAATTTTCGTATAACAACAGTTACCACGCCAGCATAGACCGACCTCCCTTCGAGATGCTCTATGGGAGGAAGTGTAGGACCCCAATCTGTTGGGGCGAGGTCGGTCATAGATTCATGGGGAGTACTGAGGTAGTACTCAAGACTACAGAGCGGATCCAAAAGGTCTGGAGCAGGCTCCAGATTGCTCAGAGTCGGCCAAAGTGCTACGCCGACAAGAGGCGTACAGAATTAGAGTTTCAGGCGGGCGATATGGTCCTCCTAAAGGTCTCGCATTGGAAAGGTGCCATCCGGTTCCGGAAGCGGGGCAAGCTGGGCCCCAGGTATATCCGCCCTTTCAGGTTTATAGCCCGGGAGGGCAAGGTGGCGTACCGATTGGATCTTCCGGCAGAGCTCAGCCAGATCCACAACACTTTCCATGTTTCTCAGCTCCGGAAGTGCTTAGTGGATGACTCAGCGGTTGTGCCTCTAGAGGACATTTAGGTTGATGACAGACTGAATTACATCGAGAGACCAGTAGCTATTCTCAATAAGAAGACGAAGGAGTTGAGGAACAAGGGGGTGGAGCAGGTGAAGGTGCAGTGGCAGCACCGCATGGGTTCAGAGTGGACTTGGGAATCCAAGGAGGAGATGAGGGAGCACTACCCGGAGTTGTTTTCCGACGCAGCAGACTTCGAGGACGAAGTCTAAGACAAATGGGGCAGAATTGTAACGCCTAGTTTCTGGTATGCATTTATTTATAATATATTCATTTTAGTAGATCTACTCGACGAGTTGGGATCCCCAGACTCGTCGAGTAGAAACGAGATTTGAAAGCGGGGTTTAAGCTATCAACTCGATGAGTTGAGAGCCCTCGACTCGGCGAGTAGGTCTGCCAGAGTGAAACCCTAATTTCGGGGTTTGGCACCCTATTTAAGCATCTTAATCCCCACCTTTTGGCCTCATTTCCAGCCTCCAAGTCCCAAACCCTAATCCACGAAACCCTAGAGCATTGTGTGACTGTGTGAGCCATTTTTGAGTGATCTTGTGTGATTTGAAGCTTGTAAAAAGAAGAAGAAGCTAGAGGACTCCAAGAGAAGATTATAGATCCAGAAGCAACATCTCATTCCCTCCACTTTCTGGTAATCAAGTCTCTAACTTGTCTATTAGTTCATTAGATCTCCTTATTTCCACTTTTTGAGGGTTTTGGTTCAAAAAACTTGACCCTTGGGATATGGACGTCCCAAGAAAGGATCCTTTCAGATCTAGGATCATTAAGGGTTGTTAAGGCATAAAGGTGCAAACTTTATGCCATCAAATCCCCCATGCAAGCTCTATGGTGTTGGTATGGCCTTTTTAAGCCCAAAAGGCCATGCATGGAAGGAAAGTCTAAGACTTGACGTGTTCATTTGGTGTCTAGGAATTAGATCTCAGTTTTCATGCTTTGGGTTGGAGTAATAAAGCTTTTAGACAAAGATCTATGTCCTAAAAGAACTAGGGTTTTAGCTAAACCAATTAAGAAGGATTATCAACGGGTAAAGTTGGAAAATTTACCCTTAAAAGGGCATTTCCAGTATGTAGATGAAGTATGGAATTTGGGTTTGGAGAGCAGAGGCTTGATCTGTTAAGATGGCCAAACAGACAGAGGAACTCGACGAGTCTGTGAAGGGACTCAATGATTTGATTCGCCAAATCACGGCTATGAGTAGCCAGGGAACTCGGCGAGTCAGGGGGATGACTCAACTAGTTAGATCGCGATTTCAGGATCTAGGACTCGGCCAGTTGGGTCAACCCAGAAGGTTGACTTTGACCAGAATGTTGACTTTGACCAGGGGTAAAATGGCCATTTTACCCTTAGAAGGATTCTCAGTTTTTAACTAAGTAATTATTGTGATAATGATAGTCAGGAGTCGTTGGAGAAGCCATCATAGATTCCTCACTCGAGATTTTGGCAACCAGCTTGAGAGGTGTGTATCCTTTAGTAGGAACGGTTCGAAGGCACCAATGTCGGCCCGTGTAGAGTGTCTAAGTATGGGCTGGGCCCTTATCTTAGACTTGTTTATGATTAGTAGCTAAGTGTGGACAAGGCCCGTATCTTAGTATTACCTGAGTATGATTATGAACTGGTAGATTATGTTATACTTGTTGTCTGCATGATACTTGTATGTATGTTTGGTTAACTAGAGTGTGGGAGGGGGCCCGTATCTCCCGGATAGCCGAGCGTGGGCGAGACCCATACCTCCCAGCCAGCTGAGTATGATCGAGCCCCTTATCTCGTAGTTAGAAGAGTATGGGTGAGGCCCATATCTCTGAGATAGTAGAGTGTGGGCGAGGCCCGTAACTCATAGTTAGCCGAGTGTGGGCGGGGGCCCGTATCTCTTTGAGTGTGGGCGAGGCCTGTATCACCTAGTTGCATGTTATATGTTATGTGTATGGTGTGGGGTAGTTTAGGGGACTCACTAAGCTTCGTGCTTATAGTTTTCAGTTTTGGTTTCAGGTACTTCCGGTAGCAAAGGGAAGAGCTCAGGATGATTGTAGTGCACACACCATTCGTTCAGCCTGGATGTTTAGACTCTGATATTTGGAGACATGATTTTGATACAACATTTTGTATGATGATTTGAGTTATATAACTTATGGTTTTTATTTATGATTGATGGATTATCGCTTTTCTTAAATGATTTTTAAAACGAAATTTTTGGACCGTATGTAACATCCTGTTTCGGATCGTTCGTGATTAGGGTTCGTGGGCTGCAACCCGGGCATGAGGAAGCCTCGGGGTTACAACGAGTTGCTAGAGGCATAGGGCATCTCGTCACCTTTCCGAGGATATGAGGTTTATTGGAAACGGAGTTATATCGAGGAAGCTATGGAAGTTTGACGTTTTGGCAGGATAAGTCCCTTATTAGAGAAAGGTGGCAGTTGAGTACACTGGCCGTACGTGTGTGTACGCTTAGCGTACTGATGTGCGTGATTTTTAAGTGGAGCCACCTAGTACGCAGGGCGTACCAGAGGGTATGCTGGGCGTACCATAGGGTCCAGCTGAGTTGTGGGACCAGAGGGTCCCACTGACACACATTGACCGGAGGGTCTTATCTGAGTATAGCAATGAGAGGCTAATGAGATATGTGTGGTATTTTGGCGAACTCACTAAGCTTCGTGCTTACCGTGTTATGTGATATGTGTTTCAGGTTCTTTTCAGGATCGCGGGAAGGCACCGGCTTGATTGTATACACCAGAGAAAAAGTTATGTTTTGAAGATCCTGGATTATTAATTAAATAATTATGGAGTTGTATTTTGTAAATTAAATAAATGGGATTTTTGTGAAATGTGTTATGAGAATCATGTGATTTTTAAACGAAAAATTTGTTTAAAAATTTACAGTGTTACAAGTTGGTATCAGAGTCTTGGTTTGAGGGATTCGGATGCACCTCCGGGTGTGTTTGGACTCAAACTGAGGATTTGAGAAAAATTTTCAAAAGAGATAATTTTTTCTAAAATGAGAAAGAGTTTGAGAGAAAACGAGTTGGAGCCATGTGTACAATCATCCAGAGCCTGAACGGTGATTTCCCAAAATACCCTTACTTATTTGTGTTATGAGTTATTATTGAGATATTAGTGATGCATGCTAGAAGATAGGCTAGGTATTTCATATTTTAGGGCTAGAGTTGCGTGATCTGTGATGCCTTACCTAAGGAATTGTTGCTATCTGTGATGTGCTTTGAGTATGTGCGGAGTAAGAGTATCCAACAGGAATCTTTTAGAGAGAACTTTCAGTAGAGGAGTAATCTAGGAGAGATACCTAGATGAGCATTGGAGGAGCCTACTGAGGGAGTAGTTAGCTACTCGCGAGGGGTAGAGTTGCTTGAGTTTGGTGATACCTTTTGAGTATGAGTAGAGCAAGTGGAGTTGTAACCTAGAGTGGTTTTACGTGTTGGTAGAGATTATTCGATGCCCGAATGTTGCTTGCTTCGTGATATGTGGAACTCTTGATGATGGGAATCAGCTACTAAGTGAATATGACGATATTCAGGAGGTAGAGGGCTGGCATCATAAGGAGTTCTTCAGCAGCTGATGGCAGAGAAGTGAGAGAACCTAGGAAGAGCCTAGGGAGTGACCTTAGTCATATGAGTACGCTGATAGAGGAGAGTATTCGCTGGGGAGCGACCAGGTTTAACGGGATTGGTGATCGAGAAGGTTGAGCAACTACTTAGGAAATCTGGGATGATCCGTACGGAAAGTATGGGTAGATGTGGCAGGTAGTATGGGCCCGTACTACTGAAAGCATAGGACCCGTACTCGAAACAGGGAGAATTCCAGAGGTTCTAAGTAGCAGATTGAGAAGTGATAACATGGTTCGAGTACCATGATTCGTAGCAGATTGAGAAGTGATAACATGGTTCGAGTACCATGATTCGTAGCAGATTGAGAAGTGATAACATGGTTCGAATACCATGATTTGTAGCAGATCGAGAGGTGATCACATGGTTCGAGTACCATGATTCGTGGCGGTTAGTGCTTCTGGTTTTACCAATTATCCATTGTGATTAATTAGACTGAGATCATATGTGATAGAGTGTAGGGCCAGAGGTCCATGTCGAACGAGTTTCAATGGAGCATACCTTGAGGCGGAAATCGAGTTAGTTTCCGAGAGATTTTTGGTGAGATGCCAGTTGGAGTCGCGAGACTCAGGGATAAGTAGAGATGATGCTTATTGGAGGATCGCGGTCTGAGTTGAGCAATCGACTGACATATGAGACGTCACCTTCCGTGGCAAGAGTTGCGTTGTCCCCGTTTCCTGGGATAAGCAAAAGAGATAACGAGCTTCCGGTTTCAGAGTTTGGAGGTAAACCTCGTGGGGTAGCATAGGGTTGCAACCTTTTCACCAGAGTATTTTGGGCGGTATGTTTGCTGCAAGCTATTTTTATACCATGAGAGAGTCATTAGTGGGACTAAGGTGGAAGAGAACAAGGAGGTGCTTTATTGAGGGAGTCATACTTTTAGCAGCAATTTCAGGTGGTTAAGAGGAGTATATCGGGGCGGTGGCCCTCGATGTCTACGTTGTATATTGATTGTGAGAGTGAGGTCTCTTGCTTTTATGATGATCCCCACGATGGGAGGCTGGTCAAGGAATCAGAAACGAGGTGCATGATAGTGCATTATTTCCGGACCGAGAGTCAGGACTAATTCAGAACAGTTGGAGTATCCGGCAGTATATCGGTCTGAGGTTTCGAGATGACTAGAGGCAGTCACATTGGGAGGATTCCGAGATTTTTGTCTGAGTTACGGGATATTTGGAGTTGCTTGGTTCCCATCGGGAAGATCATTGAGTGATATTTTGGTACGTTCTAAGAGTCAAGTGTGATATATCTGGTGAAACAGTCGATGGAGTAGATTGTTGGTATGCCAATTGGTGATTGTTCGAACCCTGAGTGGGGGAGAACTGGGTATTCTATCGAGTGGATCAGCGATCCATTCAAGTGCGGTTAGAGAACTGGTTATGGAGATCTGCGATGCGGACACATGAGACCTGGGTTATTGGTGGATGAGGCGAGATGATGTATGTGTATGTGCTTAAGAAAGGATGAGTGAATCCACGGCAGGTGGCCGTTGTTCAGAGAATTTATTGTGACCAGGGATTTTTTTTTTCAGGTTTGCAAATGTTGAGTTCGAGGTGGTTGGGTCGCTGAGTCAGGGTGTAATAGCTGAGATTTGCGGGTATAGGTATAGATTATGATCTATACTCCAGGAGGGGCAGTAGTTGAATTGTCAACCAATTGCGGAGTCGGTATCAGCAGTATCGTATGGGTGGTGATCAGTAGAGGGTGGAGCTTTGGATTTTCGTCAATGTTTTTTCAGTCGTTGACGATTTCCTCCGTGTTTCAATTTGTGAGATGGGAATATTTCGAGGTTTCAAGTTGCATAACTAGAAGATCAGTGGTTGTGGCAATACATTGCGAGATATTGTGATGGTGTACCGAGGTACCCGAGTGATTTTATTGTTCCAGTGGGAACCCATCAGTTAATTGTCACTGGAGTGGGACTGTCTAAGGGTGCATCTGTGCTGAGACTAGTGCCTTGCCTACGGGAACATACATCAGGAGTGGTGGTGCATAAGTTGGGTGGGTGTAAGCACCTATCTATGTTGAGCTTCGGAGCATGAGTTAGAGAACTCGGTGTAGCGATGACTTGATGATGAGATTATGGGGTGATAAGAGAGCAAGTGGATCCGGGTGGGAGTAATCGCTTGGGATTATCAGGAGAAACCATGGAGTGAGCCCATGGTGAGTCAGTGAGTGAGAGAGTGTTGTAAGACTACGGGGAGCCGTAGCATCCATGAGTCAGTGGGAGAGGGTATCGTGGTACTACGGGGAGCCATAGTACTCACTGGATAGCGGGAGAGTGTTGTAATACTTTGGGGAGCCGTAGTATTCGCTATTCAGCGAGAAAGTGTCGTGATACTGCGGGGAGCCGTAGTATTCACTGGTTAGTGAGAGAGTGTTGTGATACTACGGGGATTCGTAGCATTCACGAGTCAGTGAGAGGGTGTCATAAGTCTGCGGGGAGCCATAGCATTCATGAGTCAATAAATTAGCGTTTTAAGACTACAGGGGGGACCGTAGCACTCAGTAGTCGATAAGAGAAAATACTGTTCAGCGGAGAGCTGTAGTATTCACTAGTCATAGTATGACGCAGAGGAGTTCTTAGGCTTGGGTAGCCTTACCACTTGAGTCTTCAGTAACCTGGTTGCCAAACCAGGGGCGAGACTGGAGTCTCCGTGATGGTCGGGAATCGTCATATCCCTAGGATGAGGAGGGATTATCATAATCGGAAGGATTTGGGGAGATGGTGTGTGCATAAATTCGCGAATCTTGGGTCATGAGTTGAGTACCAGATTGGAAATGAGTGGTTCCAATTCTGTTTTTGAATCAGCCTCTCGAGCTTGAGTCTGGATCCATTCGTGTATTGAGTAGGCAAGATGAGGTTTTAGATTCGTGGATGGGTTTCATTTTGAGGGGTATTGATCTCCATCTGATGTCTTAGATCGTAGTGGGTCAGTTTCGTAGGTATGGAAAGAACCGTGAGATGCATGGAACCAGTAGGTGGTAGACAACAGAGGTCAGAGGTGAGACGATTTCAGATGGGGTTGTAGTATTTGCTTGGGGTAAAGCGAACTTCGTGACTTATGTGTCACAATGAGTCGGGATAGTTGTTGTGAGAAGAAAGTCGGTAAGTCGTTTTATTGGGTGTGCAGTGGGTAACCTTTGGAGGTTCAACTATTAGGTCGGAGTTGACCTGATGCTCAGTGTTGGAAGGGACAACTGAGGGGAGCTGGGGCTTATGATTAAGGGTGTCAGAGGATCATTTCGAGCTGACTTGACCGCTTTCTTGTGCCTGAGGACGGAGTTTTGAGGATCATTCCTTCTGAAGAGTTCTGATAGTTGTTCAGGCGGTGGGTCCTTAGTGGGATATGACCTTTCCGTTCCTCTTGAGTTCGACAGGGATTGATTAGAGAATCAGAGTTGGTAGAGTGTTCTTAGATTCTGTTATTCGATGAGCGATTAGTATGATGATATTTTGCGAGGGTCGTCTGGCAAGGAGACAGACCACTAGAGTTTTCAAGTTTTGGTGAGTCACATCAAGTACCGCAGCGGCAGAAGGTTCTGTCCTTCTTCAAGGTCGTGAGTTCCTGTTGGGTTCAGGTGCTTTTAGACGAGATTGTTATATGAGATGAGGTCCTTTCGGTGGTGCTCCTCGGGTTATTGGATTCGATCTATGTGTGATAAGTAGTGATTTCATGGGCGAAATCTAATTCAAGTGGGGGAGAACTGTAACATCCTGTTTCAGATCGTTCGTGATTAGGGTTTGTGGGCTGCAACCCAGGCATGAGGAAGCCGCGGGGTTACGATGAGTTGCTAGAGGCGTAGGGCATCTCGTCACCTTTCCGTGGATATGAGGTTTATTGGAAACATAGTTATATCAAGGAAGCTATGGAAGTTTGAAGTTTTGGCAGGATAAGTCCCTTATTAGAGAAAGGTGGCAGCTGAGTACGATGGGCGTACGTCTGTGTACGCTTAGCGTACTCATGTGCGTGATTTTTAAGCGGAGCCACCTAGTACACAGGGCGTACCAGAGGGTACTATGGGCGTACTAGGCACAGAATGAAAAACCCTAATTGAGGGGTGTCCTTATATAAAGACTGAGATGGCCTTATTCCTGGCCACCATCCTCAGTCAATGAACCCTCTCAAACCCTAATCCTCGTTCTTGAGCTTCTGTGTGTCCATTTAAGAGCCTTAAGTGATTTTGTGTGCTCTTAAAGTGAAGAAGGAGCTTTGAAGAAGAAGGAGTGAGAGTCCAGGCCTTGGATTTGAGCATATCTGAGTTGGGAGCTTCATCTAGAGGTATAAAGCTCCGAGCTTTCTCACTCTTTTGTTCTATGCATCATAATAGAGTATTTTAGGGTTTTGTCCCAAAAGTTGCAGACTTTATGTTACATTTGAGCTCCAGAGTCTATGATCAACCCCTTTGAGTGTATTTAGTGGTGTAATGTCATAAAAATCAAGACTTGGACGTTGGAATCAAGCCATGCATGAGATATGAGCATTTTGAGATAAGAGAGTGAGAGTTTTGTGTGTTTGTGACCTTATCAGCCATGCAAAGGCTTAAAGTCACTGACTTTATGGAGTAAGAGCTATTAGGGAGTCCAAATCTGAGAAATCAGCTAAGGTCTTAACGGGTTAAGACCAAGAGAATGGACTAAGCAAAATTGGGCGTACGCCCAGCCTAATTCCAGTACGCCCCACGTACCGAGTTGGTGTCCTCGATCAGATTCGTGTATGCTAGTGTACGTTGAGCGTACCAAGGGAGGTACGCCCCGCGTAACCTCACTGTGAGCTTTTTGTGCTGAATTTTTGTAATGGGCCTTAAGGGTTGGGCCTGGATCTTTGGGCTTGTGAATTAGAGACTTTGAGCAGAGAAATATTATATTATGCCTTGGACCCTTGTGTTGGGCTGGTCATTTGGACTTGAGAGTTGGGCCTCGAGAGATCCCATTCATTATTGGGCCTTGGTGGGCCCAATGAGTTTTAGGTTATTAATGGGCTAGTTAGTGGACTACCTTTAAGACCTAAAGAGCGAGGAGTTGGACTTAGATCTTAATGGAGTAAATTGTGGATTTTGGTCCAGTGTTAGAGGCCGGTGCAGCAGTAGCATCTATAGGAGCTGTTCATCATCTGACGTGAGTCTACTCACTATACTTACCTTGAATGGTAATCTATGTGTGACTGGAGGGTCTTATGTGCATATACTGCGTATTGAGATATCCCGCTTGTTGTCTTTGTGATATATATCTTGTGTATTATATTGAGTTACCGAGTTGAGGGACCGGAGGGTCCAGATGAGTTGTGGGACCAGAGGGTCCCACTGAGACACATTGACCAGAGGGTCTTATCTGAGTATAGCCATGAGAGGCTAATGGGATATGTGTGGTATTTTGGGGAACTCACTAAACTTCGTGCTTACCGTGTTATGTGATATATGTTTCAGGTTTTTTTCAGGATCGCGGGAAGACGTCGACTTGATTGTACACATTAGAGAAAGAGTTATGTTTTGAGGATCCTGGATTATTAATTAAATAATTATGGAGTTGTGTTTTGTAAATTAAATAAATAGGATTTTTGTGAAATGTGTTATGAGCAACTTTATGTCCATGGAGGCCTAGAGGTGTCTAGATCTGGAACCATATCCTCATGACAAGTCCAAATCCGAGTATGATACCATTTTGCACGAAAAGTGACCATATACTTTCATAAGATAAGATCTAAGCAAATAGAGATCAGGGTAGCAACTTTTTACCTCCAATTGGATGCTAACACCAGGTAGATGCCGGATCTAAGGCCCTCTCCTCACTTCAATCTCTTCAATCTTCAAGTTTCCTTCCAAAAAGCACAAGATTCACTCTCCAAAGCTCACGTATACTCAAGAAGGAACTAAAGTACGACTAGGGTTTCTCTCTGGACAGTAATGACGGTGAGGGAGGCCACAAATGATCCATAAGTTCCTTAAATAGGGTACAAACCCCTGAAAATTAGGGTTTTCCTTTCAAGTGTCTACTCGTCAATTTGGGGCCTTCCAACTCATCGAGTAGACCCTAAGTCCCGCGCCCAAGTTGATCTCTAGTCGTCGATTTGGGGCTCCCCAACTCGTCGAGTCCTAATGCAAAACCCTAAAAACTTGAAAAATAAATGATACCTGGAACAAGCGTTACAATAGGGTTGTTACAAATTGGTATCAGAGCCTTGGTTTGAGGGATTTGGGCACACTCTCGGGTGTGTCAGAACTTAAACTGAGGGAATGGTAAAAAAATTGCTTTTCAGAAATCAAAAGTTAAAAACTTTTTGGAACCAATTTCTTTGTAAGAAAAAGGGAGATTGCAATGCGCGTAATCGGCCGAGATCAAGTAATTGTATCCCTAATGTGTTAGCCATGCAATAGTTATATTTGGAAACTGAAAATTTGATGGATTTTACAATGTGTATGTTTTCAAAGTTGTATACATTTAGGATTGCATAGCCCTAGAATGATGAATTTTGCCTTATTACTGTTCCTTGTCTGGATTGTGGTCTAAGGTAGAAGCTTATTTGAAAGTCTATGTGATTCTATTTGTGTATAACTTGCATGCATAGGGCAACCTATTATGATTGATTTGAGTACCGGTTAATGGGAATTGAGAAAATCTTAGGATAGCCTAGGATTTGAGTTATGCATTAACATGTGAGTCACGTTATTGTTTTGGGCGAATTAGAGTCTTTAGGTAGAGCCTTGGGGAAAGTACAGGTAGGTGTGGAAGGTAGTATTGGTCCCATACTACTGAAAGCACAGGACATGTACCCGCACCAATGTTAGACCTGGAAGCTCTAAGGAGACCGGTGAGGACGAGGGATTCCCTTTTTGAATATCTTTATCATTCTGTTTTGTGGTATTTTCAGTTGAGGATGGTGATGATCACACGAGGTTCAGGATCAGGATTGAGATCTGGGTCAGGCTCTGGTGCAGAGACCATGGATGAGAGGTTGTGCGATCTTATCGCAGCCAAGGTGACGTGTGGCATTCTTGACGCTACCCCGGTGATTTTTGGGACCGTGAAGGAGGGTATTCTGGAGATCATGGAGGATCGGCTCAGGTCTTTTCGAGCCGAGATTGCTGCAGGTCAGGTTGGAGCCCGAGCTCCCTCATTCCGGGAGTTCAAGGTGTGTGGTGCGCCTGAGTTCTTTGGGGTTAGGAACCCCATCACGCGCCGACCTTGGGTAGCAGACATTGAGAATGCCCAGCGCACGAGTTTTTGCCCCGAGGCGGCAAAGGTTGGGTTCGCATCGTGTATGTTGAGGGACCGAGCTCGAGATTGGTGCGAGGAGGTTACCCGCGAGGTGGGGTCAGCAGGTGTGGCTGAGATGACTTGGCAGGAGTTTGTGAGCAGGTTTGGTTTGGAGTTTGCACCCTCCATTAAGGTGTAACGATTAGTGAGGGAGTTTCAGGATTTACACCAGACCACCGAGACTGTGGTGGAGATCACCTCCAAGTTTTGGGAGCAAGCATTGTTGATTCCACAGTACGCTACGGATGAGGAGATGAAGAAGACGAGGTATCATTCCATACTGAAGGGTGATATCCGGGAGTTTGTGAGCTTTTCTGGGTGCAAAACCCTGAATGACATGGTGGAGAAGGTCCGGGAACGGGAGATTGAGTTGGAGCTCCGCACCAAGCAGAAGGTAGAGCAGGTGCAGACATCTGTGGGAAGAAGCCTAAGACCTCCGATTCTTCCAGCATAGGCCAGTAGAGCTATGGCCGTTGTGCCAAATGCGGCAGGCAGCATATGGGAGCCTGCTAGGTGTCAGGTTCATTATGTTATACGTGTTGCCAGCCAGGCCACATGAGCAGGGATTGCCCCAAGAAGGGCTTGATTTGTTTCCCTTGCAACCATACCGGTCATAAAAAGGCCGATTGTCTGAGGTTTCCAGGAGGAGGAGGAGCAGTCACGGCGCCTACGCCCGCTACCTAAGGATCACTGATGGCCACCCGGTTAAGGCGGAGGCTCCTGCGGTGAAGAGTCGTGCATTTCAGCTGACCACGGAGGACGCCAGAGCAGCGTCAGACGTCATGGATGGTCTGTGATCTATTTCTTGTCTTATTTATTTTATTGTTATGCTTATGCTATTATGATCTTGTATAGGGACCTTCTTGGTCAATGGTTTGTCGGCTCATGTTCTTTTTGATTCGGGTGCTACCCGCTCATTTGTATCTCTTGCGCTCAGCAAGAAGTTTCGGGACACTCCGGGGACTTTGGATTCCCCACTTGAGGTGGAGATTGTAGATGACCGCACAATGAGTGTTGTTAGGGTATATCGGAGGAGTATCCTGAATGTGTTCGGGGAGAGGTTTCATGTCGATCTGGTTCCGATTCCATTGCGAGGATTGAAGGTGATCATCGGGATGGATTGGTTGGGGCCCAATGGGGCCATGATAGACTATGAGCGTCAACTGGTTAGAGTTCAAACCCCAAGTGGGGGAGAACTGGTTATTTATGGAGAGACAGTCTCGCGTGGGCCAACTCTCTGTTCGGCCGCGAGGGCTAGGAGGCTTCTTCAGCAGGGTTGTTCGGGGTTCTTGGCTTATGTTTCAGATGGAAGGGTTGAGGCCACACACGAGTTGAACAGTGTTCCGATTGTGCGATATTTTCATAACATGTTCCTTGAGGAGTTGCCAGGGGTGCCCCCGAAGAGGCAAGTGGAGTTCCGTATTGACTTAGTGCTTAGTGCGGCTCTGATAGCCAAGGAATTGTATCGTCTAGCTCCGCCTGAGATGCAGGAGTTGTCTACGCAGCTTCAGGAGCTGCTAGACCGAGGATTTATTCGTCCGAGCAGTTCCCCATGGGGAGCACCGATCTTGTTCGTGAAAAAGAAGGATGGGTCACATAGAATGTGTATTGATTACCGGGAGCTGAACAAGCTGACGGTGAATAATCGTTATCCGCTTTCGAGGATTAATGATTTGTTCGATCAACTTCAGGGTGCATCTTGGTTTTCCAAGATTGATCTTCTGTCAGGTTATCATGAGATGAGGATTAGGGATAAGGATATACCGAAGACGGCTTTCAGGACTCGCTATGGTCATTATGAGTTCGTGGTGATGTCATTCGGGCTCACCAATGCTCCAGCAGTGTTCATGGACCTCATGAACCTGGTTTGTAGACCGACGTTGGATCGGTCTGTGATTTTCTTCATTGATGATATCTTGGTCTATTAAAAGACCAAGGAACAGCATGAGCAACATTTAAGGGAGGTGTTGGAGACCTTGAGGATGGAGAGGTTGTATGCCAAATTCTCCAAATGTGATTTTTGGCTGCGGGAGGTGCAGTTTTTGGGGCACATCATTAATCAGGAGGGTATTTTGGTTGATCCGGCCAAAATCGAGGCGGTGATGCGTTGGGAGGTTCCAAAGAACACATCCGAGATACAGAGTTTCTTGGGTCTTGCAGGTTACTATCGGAGATTTATTCAGGATGTCTCCAAGATCGTCGTGCCCTTGACCCGATTGATCAAGAAAAGCGCGACCTTTCGGTGGGCTCCAGATCAGCAGACGACATTCGAGACCTTGACGCAGAAATTATGTGAGGCCCCGATTCTAGCACTACCTGAGGGATTGGATGACTTTTTACTATATTGTGATGCTTTTATTTTGGGATTAGGAGCGGTTCTGATGTAGAGGGGGCATGTGATTGCTTATGCTTCGAGGCAGTTGAAGCCTCACAAGGCGAATTACCCCACTCATGAATTGGAATTGGGGTGGTGGTTTTTACCCTCAAGATTTGGAGGCACTATTTATATGGAGTTCGATGCACCATTGTCACTGATCACAAGAGTTTGAAGTATCTGATGGATCAGCAGAATCTGAATATGCGACAGAGAAGATGGCTTGATGTAGTAAAAGATTATGAGTGTGAGATTTTGTACCATCCCAGGAAGGCCAATGTAGTGGCCGATGCCTTGAGCCATAAGGCGGAAAGTGCTCCGATCCGAGATATTTGCTTGAGGATGAGAGTGATTTCACCGCTATTGGATATAATCAAGGAAGCCCAAATAGAGGGACTAAAGAAGGAAAACTGGAAGGTTGAGCGGATTCGGGGGCATATTCCACTATTTGTTCGAGACAGTCGGGGTTTATTGACTCAGTTTGGTAGAGTTTGGGTACCGACATTCGGGGGTGTGAGACAAAAGATCTTGCAGGATGCGCACAAATCCAAGTTTTCTATCCATCCGGGGGCCACGCAGATGTATCGAGACTTGAGGTTGAGTTATTGGTGGCCCTGCATGAAGCGGGAGGTTGCATGGTTTGTTGAGCGGTGTTTGACCTGCAGGAAGGTCAAAGTCGAGCATCAGAGGCACCACGGCAAGGTTCAGCCCTTGCCTATCCCCATGTGGAAATGGGAAGAGATTACTATGGATTTTATCACGAAGTTGCCTAGGACGGCTCGGGTGTGGATTGCATTTGGGTTATTGTGGACAGACTGACCAAGAGTGCGTATTTTATTCCAATTTCTAAGAGAAATTAGCATATATTTATGTTCAGGAGGTGGTGGTTAGGCATGCGGTGTCGGTATCTGTGGTCTTAGATCGTGATGTTCGATTCACCTCCAGGTTCTGGAGGAAGTTCCATGAGGAATCGGGTACTTAGTTACATTTCAACACCCCCTATCACCCCCAGACCGATGGTCAGAGCAAGCGGACGATCCAAATGCTCGAGGATATGCTTCGGGCTTGTGTATTGCATTTTGGAGGGAGTTGGGATACTTACCTTCCACTAGCAGAGTTCTCATACAACAACAGTTATCATGCTAGTATCGACTGACCCCCGTTTGAGATGTTGTATGGTCGTAGGCGTAGGACTCCAGTTTGTTGGGGGGAGGTTGGGCATCGAGTTATGGGAAGTACCAAGGTGGTGCTTACAACCACCGAGTTGATTCAGCAGGTGCGCGACAGGCTGCGGGTTGCGCAGAGCCGTCAGAAAAGTTATGCTGACTGGCATCGTTTGGATCTCGAGTTCTAGGTGGGAGATTTCGTGTTATTGAAGGCGTCACCTTGGAAGGGTGTCATTCAGTTTCAGAAAAGGGGCAAGTTGTGGCCCCGATTTATTGGTTCGTTCAGAATTTCTGCCCGAGTCGGCAGGGTTGCTTATCGATTAGATCTCCCAGATGAGTTGAGTCATATTCATAACACATTCCATGTGTCTCAGCTTTGGAGGTGTGTCACAGACGAGGCTGCAGTTATTTCTTTGGATGACATTAAAATGAATGAGAGCATGAACTACATTGAGAAGCCCGTTGCGGTTTTGGATAGGAAAACTAAGGTTCTTCGTAACAAAGAGGTGAAGCTAGTGAAGGTGCAATGGCAGCGTCGAAAAGGCTCGGAATGGATATAAGAGCCGGAGGATGAGATGCGAGAGCATTACCCAAATCTGTTTGCGTCTGCGGACTTCGAGGACGCAGTCTAGTTCAAGTGGGGGAGAGTTGTAACACTCCAAATCAGGTAACCATTTTATTCCTTCAAGTGAGTTAGTTTTGCAAAAATGACCCCTTTTTGGTACGATGGGCGTACTTAAGTGTATGCTTAGCGTACTATGGAGGAAGGATCGCGAAGGAATATCGAGTACGCGGGGCGTACGTGAAGGTACGTCAGGCATACGCGATGGACAACCAAAACCTAATTTTTGGACTTGTCACCTATATAAGCATCCTTAAGTCATTGGGACTAAACCCTAACGAGCCTCTATTGCCTCATATCGTCCCTTAATCTCAGATTTCCTTGTGAGTGTGGTTCTTGAGCTTAGAAGGTGTGTTGGTGGCCATTTTAGAGAGAATTCAAGAAGGAGAAGGTGGTGTGCAAGCTTTGGGTGTCATTGAGCTTCTAGATCCTGCATCTAGAACATCTTGAGGAACTTATGGAGGTATAAAGTCATAACCTTGTCATCCTTTTCGTTATATTGATCTAGGGTTTGTTATGGAGTCCCTTTTTGGATTTTGGACAGTCTCTTGTGAGTTGAGCAACTCCAGAGACTAGAATAGATAGATCTGAACTCCTTGAGCTTGTTAAATGCATAAAGGTGACATCTTGATGATGGTTTGGACTCCATGCATAAGTTAGAAGTCTTAAATGATGTCTTAATGGAAAATATGGACTATTGGAGTCATTCATGGCATGCAAGGGCATAAAGTTGCCAACTTTATGCCCTAGGACATCTTATTAAGCCCAAATATGAAGTTGAACATTGAGAACTGAAGTATTAAGCACTTAATGGTCGTTTAGTGCATAACATGTTTGTACGTCGTACGTAACAAGTTGTATGATGCGCGTACAGGGGCATGGTCAGTACGTTGAGCGTACTGGAGTGGTACGCAGGGTGTACGCACTCCAATTGGGCTTTGGGGCTTTCTTTTATGGGCTTGTAGGTTAGTGGGCTTTAGCCAGTTCTGGGCCTGGTCCCATTTTAGAGTTGTGGGCTAATATTCTGAATTGGGCTATGTGGCCCATTAATAGCTTTAGTCATGGGCTTTGGTCTATTAGCAAAGGGAAGACTATTGGACCATTATGGAAAGACTTGGGCTTAGGTGTATGGACTCTTTAATTAGATTGTGTTTAATCCTAATTTAGGGTTAATTGTATTATTGTTCAGTGTGTGGTTTCAGACTGTTAGGCGAGTATCTTTCGTGTTCAGCAGACTGAGGTGAGTCTTCTCATCATACCAATGGGTCGAAGGCACCAATGCCGGCCCATCAGCTGATGTGTAGTGAGTATTTGATATGCATTGAATGCTTAGTTGTATTGATTGATTTATGTGAAGACCATGGAGGGAGCCCATGGCACCTGGTTATCAGACTCTGGGGAGAGCCCAGGGTATTCCAGGTAAAGACCATGTATTTTGGGGAAAACTCACTAAGCATTAGCTTACAGTTTGTTGGTTATTTCATGTACTTCGGGATCTAAGGGCAAGGGCCCGACATGATGGCGCAGCACGCACTCTCCAACAGTTTGATATGGACACTCTGATCTTTTGAATAATTTAATTGATGTAATGGATTTTTGAGAAACACTTTATGGCTGGAACTTACAATTAAGGAACATAGATTTCTTTTTAAATGAAAAGTTTTATTTGAAAAATTGGGTTGTTACATTTCAGGGATTTCTCCGTAATACATATTAGTAGGTTTTCTTTTATATTTATTCCTAAGGATCTATCCTAAGGATCATCAAATTCATCATTGCTGACAATACTGGTTCAGGGATTTCTCCGCAATACATATCAGTAGGAAGTATAGCACATAAAATGGACGCATAGTCCATTGCTTACAGGTTATAAACTTGTCTGCGTTTCTCGGGACTATCGTCAATAGTCTGGTGGTCGTCATCTATACTCTATTAGATGACATTGCTTAGTACAGTAGTGCTAGTAAGTCAAGGCCTATTATTATTGTTTTCATCTCTCATAGTCCATCTCCTTCATTATTCTATTCATCCCTCATTACCATCACCACCCAATATATTATAGGTATGAAAATACATATATAGTAAATCATATAAAAATCATCTTATATTATTTCATCTAACACAGAACATTTTTGCACATAAAGCACATATATCATTTAATTATATAAATACTATATATATATATATATATATATATATATATATATATATATATATATATATATATATATATATATATATATACTAGTAGCGTACCCGCGCGATGCAGCGGCGACAATTTGTTTTATTCCGGCAATTTGTTCCTTTCGATGATCAGATGTGTATAAACGGGCAGCAAATAGTAATTTCCATCTATTACTCTTTGTCTGCAGCAGACGGTGATTAGTTTCATTTAACGAATAATGTTAAGATGATAATAAATTTCCATTTTATTTTTTTCATTTCGAATTAAAAAGGTAAAATATGTTATATTATATATAATAATATAGAACTGTTGTCTTTTTTGCGAGAGTATACATGACATAAACATGTAAAAATTTAAATATTAAATTTTATATTGTTTTTCCTTTTTTTTCATTCTTTTGCGTTTTTTTTTCCTGTATGTAAAGTTCATTTCTTTTATAATTGTATTAATAAGACTTATTAATAGCAAATAATAGAATGTGTCGTAAGAAATGGTAATATAACTGTAGACGCTAATTAATAAATATTATAATATTTAAGGTTAATTATAAATACAATTTTAAATTGGAAGTTTAACAAAAAGTACCACATTTATCTAAAAGGTCATTTGTAGTAATTTTTCATTTCACGTATAAAAAAATAATATATTTTTTTTCATTCTTATATTTTTCTATCTAAAATAATAGCTAATATAATGATTAAAACATAAAATTATAAATGTTATGTCAGAAAACTTGAATTAGATTCTTGCTATAAATGTTAATAAAATAATTAAATGTTATGTTGTTAAATGTTTAACTTTAATAACTCAATTAACAATATTATTGTATTCAAAAAATTATATAAATAATATAAAGTGAATCAATTTAAGATTATCTAGATGATTCACCATATATAATACATTTCATGTAAAGTTTGTATTTTACAATCATCTAGATCATATGCATAATACAACATAAATTAATGCTTTTATTAATAGCTATAAAGGAGGTAGAGTGTTTCGTTACTGAATTTCTTTTAACTAGCAATCTACGATATCTTCTTCAAGATATAATTGTCCTTTGATATATTTTTAATTGAACAATAACCCACATACAACTTTACTTATGTTGAAATGTTAATAAGTCATTTTAATTTCTAAATTTACATCTAAATCTTATACATCTAGTTTTGAAGTAAACTATATTTAACAACAGTTACTTTTGCTTTTTATATATTTTTGTAGTTTGGATTGGTTCTTTTATCTCACGGCATGATTATTTTGACAGCCATTAAAAATTCTTGTCTCTTCATATTTAAGATAGTAATATTAACTTATGAATATGAACATTTATAATAAGTTAATTTTTATAATTTAAACATAACCCATTACTATTTTGGATAATCATCTAAAGTGCAACCTAACTTTTTCTTTTATAACTTAGTTTAACATCCATTATCAGTAAATTCTAAAAAAAATATTGTTTTTAGATCATTGTCCCTGAACAACCAAAAATATCAAGTTCTAATTTTTTTATTAGACTTTTTTTTTCAAGATTCCACCCTTCATAAGAGTTTTAATTCTCAAACTATCACCATTCATTATTAAAAAAACTAAATAAAAAGAATAGTATATAATAAAAAATGAGTAGAACCTTCGTAATCGAAACAGTGGCCACATTTTGTTCATTTACAATAACCTTAAAAATAGAAAATACAAACCTCTTGAAATCCTTCAAAATTCAAATATCAAAGTTGAATAAAAAGACCATTCACAATTTGTAAACACACATTCAAAAAGTAGATAAAATCGAGCATTTGAGCCATTGTATAACTTGATTATATTAAGAAACCTACATCACAAGAATGATTCATCCAGTTATACATCCAGTACATTTGTCCATCTTCATAGTGTGTTTCGTCTTCCTTCCAAATTTTCCCTTAAAATCTACCCAAATCCAGTCAAACAACATATGTAGTAAACAATCCTACAAACAAAATGTCAATATCAGACTCAGCTTCATCATAACATTACAAATCAATGGGTTCAAGAGGAAACAAAAAGACTTAATATGTGTTAAGATATAAAATAATATTTTTACTTGAAGGCCTTTCCTTGAAGCAATATCCTAACAGCTGCCAAAATAACAGTTTAACTCATTGTTTAAAACTAAAATGTCGTATACATAAGCCAAATTAACATAAAAATGAGCAAATTAAAGTGTTTTTTACATTATATTACTTGAAAACACCACCATTTTCTTATTTGTAGACAACATTTAGGAAATGACAGCTTTAGGTGGAGATTTACCTTCATCTGGTTTGAAAGAGACTGAGAGAAGGAGAAGAGGTGTGATAAACTGAACTCATGGCCTTGCATAAACCATAGTACCCTGTTGCAACTTTCGTCTCCATCTCATTCTCTCATAATGTCGGCTTTATCTAATCTCCACCTCCAAACACAGTTCTAATGAAGCGTTTAACAACTGTCATTCACTTCATAAAAAAAACTCCAGATTATAAAGAAAGAACATAAAATTAAATTAAAAAAAGATTGTATTATTTTTTTATTTTTGTTTACATGTAAAGAAGTCGTACACTCGAGCTCAACCAGGCCGATGCATTTTGTACCACCCACGCCCCCAAAGGATACCTAGTCTCTAGCCCTTTAACCAATGAATTTAGATCCAGATCTCCAACTCAACACTATTGGCAGTTTTTCACACTATGAACCACCACCAAGATTGCCATCAAAACTAAAGAAATCAAAATCACAGAGAGAGAGAGAGAGAGAGATGCATTTAGGGGTTCCCACGAATTTTCAAGCGATTGGTGGTGTTCAGATCTGTAAAAATCATATACATAACCACAAAAGAAATTCATCAACATCAAAACTCAAAGAAAAAATTCACAGCAAGCATATTGTAATTGGTCAGATGGTTTAGGGTTCTTACCATTCACAGTGGTGATGGGAGACGGTCAGATGACTTAGACGGAAAATGTTGACCAACACCATCGATTTTGTTGTAGAAAGTGCTTATCTATTGCGATTGATGGTGACGGCGATTTTGTTGGATTCACGTTTCAAGAGAACCCTAGTTAAGAGAAAGAGAGAAAACTTTTGGGTTTGAAAGCTGTGACATCGAGATACTTGGAAAGGAATGAGTGTTTGAGTTTGTGTTTGTTCATATATCTTTGTATTCGTTAGATCAACTTTGTCTTATTTCAACCATCCGATTAGCAAGCCATGTTGGCAATCCAGGATGTAAATCGGTGTGAATGCAGAGATGATAAAAGAGTCATGCTTTAATAGTGGTACCTCTTAAAATGTTGTCTTAAAATTAAGATTTCATGCACATAAGGCTTGTACAATTATGTATGTATTATATATATATATATATATATATATATATATATATATATATATATATATATATATATATCTGTGTGTGTGTGTGTGTAAGATGAATGTAACTATGCACTCACTTGTTAAAAGTGGATGCCTCGACTTTTGGAAAGAACTACGCCTTAGCAATTAGCTTTCCTCTAATGTGACCTATATACAAATTGTTGGATAAGATGTCTAAGTCCATAACTTATTTGGTATATACTTGACCCGACCCGGCATGGTCCATTTGGGTTGCACTTCACCCAAACTAGTTATGGATAATTTTATGAGAGTTGTATACTTACGATTTATTAATATATTATAAGTTATAATATATTAATATAAAGTCATGTTACTTAATTAGTTTTAATCTTGAATTAATTATGAATTAATTTAGTGATTAAAAGGAAGACTAATTAAATCATGGGCTATTATATTTATATAGTGTGGGCTAACACTCATTTGGGAATGGGCTAAGCTTATATGGAAGTCCATGGATGATCCATGGAGCTTTTACCCATGGATCCTTGGAAGAGAAAAAGACATGGGTTATTAGGGTTTCACCCTAACCATGAACACTATATAAACAAGCTTATGTTGCATGAAAAAACACTAATGTGTGTGTAAGTGTGGTGGCCAAAATCAAGAGTTAGTATACTCTCTCATACATTTTCCAAGTTTGTGGTGATTTGTGATTTCCATTTGAGGCATTCACATTATTGGTGCTTGGCTCTCAAACTCCAAGGAATCAACAATCAACAAAAGGTATGTAATTCATCTAATTCTTTTATGGTTAAAAGTACCCCATGCCATGCTAGATAGGTTATAAACCTTGGAAAATAATATTTTGCATGTATCTTAGACAAACATAGATCCAAGGTTTAATAGGGTTGCATGTACACTTAGGAAGTGTTAGAATGCTCAAAACCCAACAGTGGTATCAGAGCCCAGGTTTGTTTGTTTGATACTTTATGCAAAATAGTGATAAAAAGTCGATTTTTTGTTGTCTAACTGATGAACTCGCCGAGTCCATGGGGGGACTCGCCGAGTTCATGTGTAAACTCATCCTACTCGCCGAGTAGGTTCGTGCACTCGGCGAGTAGGAGCCTCAGAATGCAGATTTTCGACTTTTGCTACTGGAAATGGACTAGAAACATTACCCTAAACTGTTTTGGTGTTTTAAAACTTGTTTTAGTTGGTGTAATGGTTGTTCTAATCCATTTACAATAGCTTATATCAAAATTTCATGTTTTGTATGTGTTCATATAATTCTTGAAACTTTGATGATCATGTTCATGTTCTTATGAATTTAGAAGATGATAGGAATTATTTGCTGAATTGTTTAGGATTAATTCTTGATCATTTATGTGTTTTAATGGAGTCCATAATTTGTCCTCAAGTTATGGATATCCAAAGGTCACTTCTTTTAAACACACACTTAAAACACATAAGTTACATGGAAATGAAGAGTCTTCATTTTTATTCATTTTTATGAACCTTTAATTCATAAGTTATGAAATGAAAAGTTTTGAATAGTTTCAAAACTTGTCCTCAAGTTTTGGAATTTGTAAAGTTACACACACTTTAATATACTTTAATTCCAAACCCTTAGAGTTTTAAAGTTAAAATTCAACCCTTATACTATTTATAACATTAATGGTTAATTATTATATATATGTATAAGTTCAAAGTCATCTTACCGCTAGTACGCCTCATTCACGAAGCCAGTCTATAAGGTGGGTATAAGGTTGTTGCCTATAAAATGGCAACTTAATGGGTGTCCACTCTCACCCACCGCTTGCTTGACTGGTGGAGGGTCGTTAGCCGAACGGGTAGGACAAGGACTTATAAATTCTCATTAAAAGTATGATGAATATTATAAAGTAACTAAACCTTTTATAAATTCCCAATCTTAGTTACTTTAGGAAAATGTGAATATGGTGCTAACCCATGAAATTCACACTTTGTACCTTACCAAGTCGTTGGTGGAGCGTGTGTGGTTAACCGGCACACTAACTTGGACTAGTAAGGATCACGAAGGGTGACTTAATGTTTATCATAGATCGGTGGAGCGTGTGTGGTTAACCGGCACATTGATTAGGTGATAATATTAAGGGTACCAAGTGAATTTGCATGGTTATTCACACCTTGTTTTGTGATCCTCGGCATCCCAGTCACAAAACTTGAAGGGCACAATCGAGATTGAAACATGCCATTGAAAAGTTCAATGAATCTCAAAGGAATCTAGGATTTTCAAAACCAATTAAACCTAATAATTCATTTTGTTTTCATGGTGGAAATTGGTGAATCGTCATTCACCTACCTTCAAATATATTATAGCTTAGATTACGGCATCCCTCTTCTAAGTTATAATATATTGTGTTGGATCCTAGCCTTAATATTACATTTGGGTGTATTATTAAGGATTCGATATATCTAATCTAAACTTGTTTTCTTCTTTTCAGATGTCTTCCAACAACAAAGCTTCGGGCTCTAACCCTACTGGCTCCTTTTCCCTCATGAACCTTTGTGGGAGGGTCATCTTTGATGGTTCCAACTTCATGGATTGGATCCGGAACATCAGGATGGTTACTCGTTACGAGGACAAGGAATATGTCCTCGATAAGGAGCTAAAGGAGCTTGATGAGTCCACTGCTACTCCTGAGGAGGTCGCTGAGTATCAGGCACATGAAAGAGATGCCACCAAGGTGGCATGCATCATGATGGCCACCATGACAGCTGAACTCCAAAAGTCCTATGAGGACTATTACCCTTTTGAGATGCATCAGGATCTGATGGAAAGGTACCATCAGAGTGCTCGTCAAGAGCGGTATGAAATAATCTCCTCCATGATCACTACCCGTATGAAGGATAGCGAACCAATCACGAGCCACATGCAGAAAATGCAAAGGTATTTGGACAGTCTAATGAAACTGAATGTGAACTTCCCTGAGGAGTTGGCAATTGATATCATTTTGCACTCCTTGCCATCGTGTTATGATCAATTTCGTATGACATACCACATGAACAAGGAGGAAGTCACACTCAGTAAGCTTCAAGGACTTCTGAAGACTGCCGAAAGTGGTCTTAAGAGTAAGTCGGCTGCTACTCCTACTCCTACTACTACCCCTGTTTTGGCTATCGGGCAAGGCAAAGGGAAAAAGAGGAAACACCCTTCGAAGGGTACCAAGGGAAAGTCCCTTGAAGGCTCCTCATCTGGAACCAAAGGTGGTTCTATCACTCCTTCTGTCATCCCTAAGGATGTTGAATGCTTCTACTGTCAAAATAAGGGGCACTGGAAGCGAAACTGCCCAAAGTACTTGCAGGATGTCAAGGATGGGAAAGTGAAACCATCCCATGCAGGTATTTACACTATATTGTCTAATAACTCACCATATTCTAATTCTTGGGTTCTTGATACAGGTTGTGGTATTCACATTTGTTGTGACTTGCAGGGCCTAAGAAGAAGTGAGGATGTGGAGCACGGAAAGATAAACTTAATCATGGGGAACAAGAAGGTTGCACCTGTTACCAAGATTGGAGTTTATACTTTGTTGCTAGATAGTGGGTTAAAGTTAGATTTGAATAAATGTGTGTACTCGTCTGAAATGGCGAGGAATATTATTTCCTTCCATGCTTTGTACAAACAAGGTTTTACCTTTTCATTTGATAATGAAGTTGGTAGTATTAATGCTTTCTTTAATAATGTTCTTTATTTTAAAGCATTACCTTGTGATGGTGTGTATGAAGCTGTATCGGTTGTAGATAATTTAGGAAATAATGTATTATGTATTGATTCTTCTACTAGCTTAGATAAAGCATCTTTGTGGCATTGTCGTCTTGGACATGTAAGCAAGAAACGCATAGGCCAGCTCCAAAAGGATGGAGTCTTGGAGTCGTTCGACCTCAAGTCGGATGATAGTTGTGAGTCTTGTCTACTTGGAAAAATGACAAAATCACCCTTCACTGGTACTTGTGCAAGGGGTGAGGGTTTGTTGGACCTTATACATACTGATGTATGTGGACCATTCAAAACCGCCACAAGGGATGCTAATCGCTATTATGTGACTTTTATTGATGATTTTAGTAGATATGGTTATGTCTACTTAATCAAACATAAGTCAGAAACTTTTGAAAGGTTTAAAGAGTTTAAATAGGAAGTAGAAAATCAATTGGGCAGGAACATTAAGATGCTTCGATCCGATCGAGGTGGTGAGTATCTTAGTACTGAGTTCCTCGACTATCTTAAGGAGTGTGGGATTGTCTCACAATTGACACCTCCCAGGACACCACAGCTAAATGGTGTAGCTGAGAGGCGCAATCGAACTTTGTTGGACATGGTTCGCTCTATGATGAGTCGAGCTTCGCTACCAATCTCTTTTTGGGGGTATGCCTTAGAGACTGCCGCCCACATCCTTAATCTAGTCCCTACAAAGAAGGTTGCCAAAACACCTCATGAGATGTGGACTGGGAAAGTTCCCAATTTGGACCACATCAAGATTTGGGGTTGCGAGGCTTTCGTGAGGCGCGAGACTCATGACAAGCTCGAACCTCGAAGTGAAAGGTGTATTTTCATCGGCTACCCACAAAAATACTTTGGTTACCTCTTCTACAGACCCAGTGAGAATGTGGTCTTTGTGGCTAGGAGAGGGGTCTTTCGAGAGAGAGAATTTATAAGCCAAGGAAACAGTGGGAGGCAAATTGACCTTGAAGAAATTCAAGACTCGATTGGTGAAGGAACCTCAGACACTAGCAATCAACTTGAGGAGGAAATTCCTGTTGATCCAGCTGACGAGTCTATACTTCCGAGGCGTTCCACAAGGGTTAGGAACACACCTGAGTTTTATTATGGATTTCATATTACTAAGGAAGGTGATACATTTATCAGTGACAGTACACTAGTAAATCTGGATGAACCTAACAATGTTAAGGAAGTCATGGCAGGCCCAGAGTCTGCTAAATGGAAGGAGGCTATGGACAGCGAGATACAGTCCATGTATGACAATCAAGTTTGGAACTTGGTTGACAATGTACCAGGCCATAAGACAGTCGGGTGCAAATGGATCTTCAAGAAGAAGACCGACATGGATGGGAAGGTGCACACTTATAAGGCTCGACTGGTTGCGAAGGGGTTTACTCAGACTCAGGGAATTGATTATGATGAAACCTTTTCACCAGTAGCAAAGATTAAGTCTATTAGGGTTATGCTAGCCATTGCTGCATTTCATGATTATGAAATATGGCAAATGGATGTCAAAACCGCTTTCCTTAACGGAAAGTTGGCTGAGGATGTTTACATGAATCAGCCAGAAGGTTTTTTCAGTGCAGAGTACCCCAATAGAGTGTGCAAGCTTGAGAAATTCATTTATGGATTGAAACAAGCATCTCGAAGTTGGAATCTTTGTTTCGATGAGAAGGTCAAAGAGTTTGGTTTCTCAAGAAGTGAAGATGAGTCCTGCGTGTATGTCAGAGCTAGTGGGAGTATAGTTAGTTTTTTGGTACTGTATGTGGATGACATACTACTCATAGGAAATGACATCCCAACCTTGCAGGAGGTTAAGTCCTGGCTTGGGAAGTGCTTTGCTATGAAGGACCTTAGAGAAGCTACCTATATCCCAGGGATAAGGATATTAAGAGAAAGGAGTAAAAGACTAATTGGACTTAGTCAGAGTATCTACTTGGATAAGGTGTTGAAAAGGTTCAACATGCAGAATTCCAAGAAAGGAGAATTACCGATCCAAAGCAATGCCAAACTGAGCAAGGCTCAGAGCCCGAGTACAGAAGATGAGATAGCTGAGATGAGTCGATTACCTTATGCTTTCGCTGTTGGTTCGATCATGTATGCTATGACTTGTACTCGTCCTGATGTGGCCTTCGCTTTGAGCATGGTCAGCAGATATCAGGGGAACCCTGGCAAGGCTCATTGGACTGCGGTAAAGAATATTCTCAAGTACCTGCGGAGGACTAAGGATTGGATCCTTACCCTTGGTGGGAGTGATGACTTGAGAGTAGTAGGGTATAGTGATGCTAGCTTTCAGACTGATAGGGATAACTTCCGTTCTCATTCGGGCTGGGTCTTTACCTTAAATGGAGGGGCAATCACTTGGAAGAGTTCCAAACAGGAGACTGTAGCTGATTCGACTTGTGAATCAGAGTACATAGCAGCGAGTGAAGCGGCAAAGGAGGCGATATGGCTGAGGAACTTCATCGGAGACCTTGGAGTTGTACCAGCTGTTAAGGAGCCTATGGAGATTTTCTGTGACAGCAATAGTGCGGTTGCCTTAGCCAAGGAACCAAGAGATCATGGCAGATCCCGACACATTGACAGAAAATATCACTTCATAAGACACAAGATAGAAGAGGGACTCCTCGTGGCAAAGAGGGTATCGTCAGATGAGAACCCTGTGGATCCCCTTACGAAGGGACTGACGAGGGTGAAACATTTGCAGCATGCGAGGCGCATCGGGCTGAGGGACGATATTAGTTTTACAGATTAGATAGCCTTTTTCTGAAACTTGTAAAATGTAATCGACGTTTGATGATGAATAAAATTTATGATTTATTTATGAGCAAAGTGTTGCTATCATTGTCAATTATTTACTATTGTTTCAGTTTTGCATGTTTTTGACTTCCAGAATAATTAATTTATTCAAACTCTCCACAGTCGGTCATATGTCGGAAGTAGGTATGAATCAAGACTGTCATGAATTGGGATTGTAGATGACTAAAGGTGTTTAGCCATAGCAATGGTTGCTACAACATTCATGAGTACTCATAAGTTATGAGTATTGGAATAAACCCACGCTCACTTGTATCACTTCATGGAATTTATCTCGAGTGATCGTGAGACGGTAATATCATATAAGTCTTCAAACCTAGAGATATGAGTTGTTACCTATGAGTTGGTTGTGCATTGATTGCACGTAAACGCATCAGTAACTTGATGTTATAAAACGTGCCTTTGTGTGCAATTCAATAAGTAGTAGAACAAGCATATGAGTCGAAGTTTATCTGTTCCTTCTAGAAATAGAAGCGATATATGGGCCCCTCGATGATTTTGTGTTGACCCATGTACCGGGCCCGGTCAGAACTAAATTGATGTGTTCAGTTAAGTTCTTTGTCAAACAAATCGGAAATCGAGAAACAACTGCTAGACAATAAGTAAGACATTGTTCCATGTATTTGTCCGGCTGATATCATGAGAGCAGAGGATCATATGATCACTTATCTAAAATGGCGCTTCATAGTTCACAAGAGTTTTCGAGAGCTACGATTGCCGGTTGGTTCCTGAAGTAATATAGGCAAATACAGTTATTAGACTTATCCAAGTGGGAGTCTGTTGGATAAGATGTCTAAGTCCATAACTTATTTGGTATATACTTGACCCGACCTGGCATGGTCCATTTGGGTTGCACTTCACCCAAACTAGTTATGGATAATTTTATGAGAGTTGTATACTTACGATTTATTAATATATTATAAGTTATAATATATTAATATAAAGTCATGTTACTTAATTAGTTTTAATCTTGAATTAATTATGAATTAATTTAGTGATTAAAAGGAAGACTAATTAAATCATGGGCTATTATATTTATATAGTGTGGGCTAACACTCATTTGGGAATGGGCTAAGCTTATATGGAAGTCCATGGATGATCCATGGAGCTTTTACCCATGGATCCTTGGAAGAGGAAAAGACATGGGTTATTAGGGTTTCACCCTAACCATGAACACTATATAAACAAGATTATGTTGCATGAAAAAACACTAATGTGTGTGTAAGTGTGGTGGCCAAAATCAAGAGTTAGTATACTCTCTCATACATTTTCCAAGTTTGTGGTGATTTGTGATTTCCATTTGAGGCATTCACATTATTGGTGCTTGGCTCTCAAACTCCAAGGAATCAACAATCAACAAAAGGTATGTAATTCATCTAGTTCTTTTATGGTTAAAAGTACCCCATGCCATGCTCGATAGGTTATAAACCTTGGAAAATAATATTTTGCATGTATCTTAGACAAACATAGATCCAAGGTTTAATAGGGTTGCATGTACACTTAGGAAGTGTTAGAATGCTCAAAACCCAACACAAATGTCACTGAGTCTTAGTCTTATATTCCTGGCGACTAGTGATAGTCTGGATTCCTCACTAATTTCAATGTCTACATCAAGATCTATCAAGTAAGGAACAACCAGGTAGGATCATATCGGAGATAGGGTCTGTTTGGAATACAGAGAATATTGTTTTCAGATCACACTTTAAACACCTCATTAAATCTAGCCTATACATCATTCCCGTAAGTAGATTAATTTGTATAATAACTTGGAATTACTGATAAATTCAATGAAGAGACAATGGTGGTGGAAAATTCAATGAAGAGACATTGGGTTGTGGTGTTGGTTCGCCAGAGTTGAAGGACCGAAAAAAGAAGGGATAGTGAAGAAGTTGATGTCATTAAAGATGGATATGAATTAGAAGTTGAGGAGGATGAGAGATGGGATGGTGACTGGTGGGACCGAGCTTAAATTTCTCGAATGTGGTTTCAGGTTTAAGGTGAGGAGATACAAATATGTGGGGTCTTAATTTTTTAAAATATATAAAAAAATATATATATATATAAATAAGAAAATAAATTAAAAAAGGGCACAATAGTCTTTTGAGGTAAGACAGGGACCAAACGCACAACAAAAATAAATAGTAGGGATCATCCAAGTTAAAAAATAAGTTAGGGACCAAACGCACAAATTACCCAAACTATAGGGACCATTCGTGTAATTTACTTTTACCTTTACGGTTTGTTCACATCTGCGTAACTATCTTTTTTTGTACACATCTAGATAACGAACTTTTTGGAAGTGTTCACATATGACCATTATGACCGGTTATGAACGGATGTAACCTGCTACAGCCGGTTATAATGGTCATATGTGAACACTTCCAAAAAGTTTGTTACCTAGATATGTACAAAAAAAAAGATAGTTACCCAGATGTGAACAAACCGAAAAGTTAATTACCTTATTAAGTCCATTTCCCAATTAAGAACTCTGCGATTAAGATACGAGGAAATAGTCTTTCAAGATCTTATAAAAAAAGTTTTAATTTTTCTTTAAACTTTTTCATGTCCGACTTGAAAAATTAAGATTTCCTAAGTCAAATCTACAAAAATCTCTAAGAAAATTTTTAGTTGACAAATTTGGTCCATGTAGTTTGTTAAAAAATGAGACTTTGGTCCAAAAGATTTTAGAGTTGCACAAATCTCTCTCTCTCTCTCTCTCTCTCTATCTCTCTCTCTCTCTCTCTCTCTCTCTCTCTCTCTCTCTCTCTCTCTCTCTCTCTCTCTCTCTCTCTCTCTCTCTCTCTCCAGAACACACGATATCCACTATGAAACACACCAAAAACAACCAATTTATTTTTCGGAACACATACTCGTAACACACAAAACTCATTTTCTTTATGGATTTGTTCTTTAGAAATAGATTTATGGGTTTCCGATTTCCAGGTTTTTTCTTTAAAAAATTAGGGGTTGTGTATGTTCTTGTGTTCTAAAAACACGAAAAATGATATCATGTGTGTTCTTAGTCTGCAAGTAGGTAAACATACACCTCCATCCAGTCATCATCTTCTTCACCCATCTCCGACCACTGCTACACCCTTCACCTCCTACCACTGCTACACCTCGTCACCATTAGCCACCCTTGATCCTACAACCCATCATTTTTCCATTAGATCATCAAACCACCATTGAAACACCATCGACTGTCATCAACACATAATGACTGCCAAACCGCCAGCAACACCAAATTTTCCAAAAAATAAGAAAAAGAAATTAACCAGCGGATCTGTTTGTCACCCTCTTTCTCTTTTTTCTCGTCGGATTTAGAAAGACGAAGGTAAGGGCGTTGTTCAACACATACCAGCGCTTGAAGAAGCTAGGGTTTTCGGTGGATGATAGCGGCACTGTAACAAGAATAACTGATTAGGGTTTTTTGAAAACCCTAACTCGTCGCCGTCCTTCGACTTCTCTGGAACGTCGTCACCAAATCGCTAGGTTTGCTGATGAAGAAAGTGGAGAAAGATGGAGATACACTAGGCTCACTCGAAGAACGATGGTTTACAGATCTGGAGCTTCGTCGAGTTATATCGGAGTTTTTCAGATGAACGACGACGACGAGATGGTGATCCATGGCAGGTGGTGGGAATCGGTTATGGTTTGTTGTAGGTGATGACGACTTTCAAGATCTTATAAAGAAAGTTTTAATTTTTCTTTAAACTTTTGCATGTCAGACTTGAAAAATTAAGATTTGCTAAGTCAAATCTACAAAAATCTATAAGAAAATTTTTAGTTGACAAATTTGTAAATTTGGTCAATGTGGTTTGTTAAAAAATGGGACTTTGGTCCAAATTATTTTTTGAGTTGCACAATTAGTCCAAAATGTTTTATTTGCTGTGCTTTGATCCAATTTGTTTTAAACTTTTTATAATGACGAGTTTTTTTTCATTTTCTATTTCTTTTATTTAACTTAACTATTTTTTAAATTAAAAAAGAAAATAGTCACCCCCACTCCCTACCTATTACTAACTCACCCACCACTTTTCATTTCATCTCTCTCTCTCTCTCTCTCTCTCTCTCTCTCTCTCCCGAAAACCACCACCGAAAGCCACCACCACCACTGCCGCTACACACCACCACCTCCGGTCAAACAAAAAAATTTAGATTTGAAAACTAAAACACTCATTTTTTTTTTCAAATATGTAATCTCAAACATGACTATCAATTTTTCTACAAACTCAAGAACAAATATTTTTACAAACTCAATTTTTTTAGATCTCAAGAACAAAAATACATTTTTCCAGAATTGCAAAATTGAAAACCCTAGAATCATTCCGTTTTCCAAACATACACAGGAACAACTCGAGACAACAAAATTTGAGTTTTCGAGATCTGCAAATAAAAAATCTGAAAACCTCCAGAAAATGAGAGAGAAAACCAAATCGATTTTCCGGATCTGTCTTAGACCCACAAACAGCTCCAGATCTCTGCCGTCATGCTTCTCCGGTTTTCCAAATCTATCTTAGACCCACCCTCGAAACACTAAAACCCTAGAAACTCCGACATCGTCGTCGTTAGATTTTTCAGATCTAGAAGTCACCGCCACTATGAAGATCTCTGGAGCAAGGGTTTCAAAACCCACTGTGTCTCTTTAGATGAAGGACGGCGGTGGCGGGTGGTTTCTTGCGGTGGCGGTAATGGATTCTGGTGGTGGTTTTCAGCAGTGTGTGTGTGTGTGCGTGTGTGTGTGAGAGAGAGAGAGAGAGAGAGAGAGAGAGAGAGGGAGAGAGAGAGAATCAGTGAGGGGGTTAGTAAAAGGTAGGGAAGGGTGATTATTTTCTATTTTAATTAGAAAATAGTTAAATTAAATAAAAGAAATAGAAAATGAAAATACAAAGGGCAAATTCGTTATTTTTAAAAATTCAAAAAATTTGGACCAAAATCACAACAAATAAAAGCTTTTGAACAAGTGATGCAACTTCAAAACATTTTGGACCAAAGCCTCAATTTTTAACAACTTACAAAATTTGTAATTTTATCTTTTTAGTTAATTAGTTTTACATCGTAGGATAAAATTACTATATAAAGCTCTTTTTTTTTCATTAATTGAAAATTGTCTTGGAAGATTTTACTACAAAAAAATGATTTTATCTAGGGAAAATCTCCATTTCGTAGGTGAACTACTAATTCTTTTTCTTCTTATGAACAACCTCGCTTGGTGATTTCACATATATTGCGTTAATTTCACGGATACGAAATTGGTGGCTAGTTTAATCAACACTTCAATATCTATATTAAGAGAAAGAATTAGTAGTATCCAAATGTTATAATCTTATGAGTAGAGGATAAGTAGAAAAAGAAAAATATATATATTTAACCCTATAATACTTATCATCCTATTCATTAATTAGGACAAATATCAATATAAAAAGAGAGGATTAAAATAAAGAATTAGTTAATTAGGACAAATATCAATATAAAAAGAGAGGATTAAAATAAAGAATTAGTTCCTTGCAATTATGCTAATGATGACAGTTTAGATATTAAATATTTATCTATGAATATTAAATTGTTTGATATTAGTTCGGTTTTTAGTTTCTTTTGGCAAATAATGATTGTCGGTTTTAAACACTAATAAATAACTTTAGACGTCTATGTTTACATAAATTGGTTGAAGTGATAAAAAGCAACTATGCGGCATCTGATAATTAAATCACTACGTCTAACTTTAGAACTTAGAAGTTTTCACAAGACAGAAACCTTTGTTCCAGGGCATTAGTTCCACGAGTGATTAATCAAACACTAATGATGGTATCCTTTTTTTTTTTTTGTCGTTGTTAAATTTGTTAAGGTACGGCGATTTGGCTTTATTTCCTCTGAATGTGATATAAATTTGCTCAAGTACTGCAACTACTATTTTTTTTTTCTTTAGTAGTAGTCTAGTACTATAGTTTTGTTGGCCTTCAAGCAGCAGTGATGTTAGGTTTTCTGATATCTGATTAAAACTGATTTTTATAGAAGGGACATTAAAGAAAGACTAAATTACATAAATGGTCCAGGGAAATAGGCAATTTTGGTCCAACTTATATTTTCATTATATATTTGGTCCGGTGGTTTAATTTTTTAACATGTTTGGTCCATGACTCATGGAATCCAATGGTTGCTGTATTAAACATTTGTAAATGACCATTTCACTTTTTTTTTCTTTTAATATATTTATTTATTTATTTATTATTATTATTATTATTATTATTAACTAAAAATAAAACCAAAAACATAAACAAATAAAAAAAGTCATACCTAAAAAATAAAGCAAAACCTAATCTTATTTATCTGCTCGCCTTTTTCGTTTTCGTCTCATTGTCACTCATACACCTAAACCAATGGTTTGATTTTCTTACATGTTTAGTCCATGACTCATGGAATCCAATGGTTGCAATATTAAACATTTGTAAAGGGCAAGTTCACCTTCTTTTGTATTTCCTTTTAATATATTTATTTATATATTTATTTATTATAATATTAACTAAAAATAAAAGCAAATAAAAAAAAGTCATAATCTAAAACAAAACAAAACCTAATCTCATTTATCTGCTTGTCTCATCGCCACTCATGCACCTAAACTATATAGTTAGGGGTTTAACCTTTTATTCACCTACCCATTAGTTTTGAAAGGTTCTAATTGCATATGTTTTCATTTAGAGTCATAACTTTTGATTATTTTCAGGTTAAATGAATGTTAGTGAAGCATCAACTGTTATGGTAGTTTTGGGTGTAAGCATCAAATTAGTCAGGGAGCATAGAATTGGATCTGCAACACTTCGAATCGTGTGTCCTATGATTGATTTTTGAAGGAATACTTGTGATTTCAATACAAATTAAATCTATAACACTTAGAATCGTGCGACCATGGACCAATTTTTAAAAGGAATGTTTGGGACATATGATTGAAGAGATGATGTTAGGTTACCGGTTGGTTTTGGGTTTGCCCACGAGTGTGATGAAACACATTTATGTTGGCTTTTTCCTTAACTTCAGAGTGTGTTCTTTTAGTTCTCATCAAATTTAATGTAATACATTCCATGGGTTTCAATTTCTTCAATGTATGCAATTCTTTTCAGAAGAAATCGATAATCTCAAACAGTGGTTATCGGTGCTGGTAGTTGGAGAAAGGAAGTGGATGACGGAAGTGGGAGGTGAAAAGTTGGGGGATGACAAAGGAAAAAGGTTGGGTGGAGTAGGTTTCTAAGTAATAATACCACGTAACAAAACTATTAAAATAGAAATTTGGCAAATTATAAAAATAGGGATAAAATGATTTTTATAGGTAGTTAACGACCAACATTATAATAAATGTAAACCATAGGGACTGAAGTTGTAACGAATAAAAGTTGTATGGATTATTTATGTAGTGTAGTCTTACAGAGTGGTCGAATTATTTTGTTACACATAACGAGCATTTTTGCAATCTTGTCTTAAGAGGACCTTTCAGTAAGTTTATCTTACATATAAACTATTTTTATTAATTTCTTCTACATAGGACCAGTTTTGTAATTTCATCTATTTTTTAGAGGGACCATTTTCATAATTTTATCTTAGACAGGATCATGTATGTAATTTTGTCACCATTTCTGTAACTTTTTTTCTATATGGACCATTTCTATCATTTTTTTTATTTGAAACACAAAGACCATTTGTACACATTTGGTCACTGATTTTTATTTCATTCACATTTTCCCCTTAAACTTATTTAAATGTGCACATTCAGTCCTTATGACTGGTTACTCCAGTTAAACCAGAAAAAAATGACTTAATAAGATAATATATTTCTCACTCTGTATATATTTAGTCTTTAATATTTTTTTATAGATTTAGTCCTTAATATTTTTTTGTTGCAAATAGTTCCTTGTTGTTTTTATACATGTTTAGTACTTATGACTGATTTCTTTAAGTTTTTTTTATGGTATCTTACGTGGGATAATCATTAATGATATGTTTGGGTTGTTGATGCTTATGGGCACCTCGACCTCAGGTGTATGGTTGCTTATGACTTATGAGTTGTGTTTCGCTTAGTTCTTGTGTTCTGAACGTCGTAAGTTCTTCATACGATCTCAAATTTTAACAATCTTTATATACATACGTTCATATTTGAGTCTACTACAACTTTTATTTATATTACTAATGTTAAAATGTAATATACTTTTACTTATGATATTTATATACGTGCATTCTTTATAAATGTATGTATGAACGTTCTTTATAAAATCGTAAGTAAACATATATTACTTTTTAACAGGAGTAATATAGATTAAAAATAGTAGTAGACTCAAATATGAACGTGTGAATATAAAGATTGTTAAAATCTGAGATCATATGAAGAAGTTACGATGTTCAAAACATAAGACCTAAGTCAAACCACAAGACCTAAACAACCAGGGCAGTCGAGGACATGGTTGATATAAGCATCAACAGCCTCAAACACATCATTCATGATCATCTCACGTATGAGAAATACTTAAATAAACCGGCCATAAGTACTAAATGTGTACATAAACAAGGACGTATTTTACAACAAAAAAAATATTAAGGACTAAATATGTACAAAGTGAGAAATATATTACTCTATTAAGTCGCTTTTTATAGCTCATCTAGAGTAGCTGGCTATAAGGACTGAATGTGTACAGTTAAACAAGTTGAATGAACAAATGTAGAGGACCAAAAAAACTCAATCACCAAACGTGTACAAATCGAAAAATATATTACAATCATTATCCCTTTGTTTATTTGAAAATATAGGGACCATAAGTGCAATTCAATTTTGAAAACAACGTATCTATTTAAAAACTACAAGGATCAATGGTACAATTCATTGCCGTTTAAAAAAATGGTACAATTCATTAATAAATGAGGAAAGAAAAATACTATAGTTCAAGGTTGAACTTATGAAAGAGAATTTAATATCTAGGTAAACGCTACAGTTATAATTAGATGCATCATCTAGCTCAATTTGAACCTATGGAAATATCTACGTAAATGTCACCGTATGATGCATCATCGGGTACGATCAGAAGTTCACTGGATTCATCTTTAAAATATATATTCTGACACATTTATACTAATCAAATGTAAGCAACAAAAGTATCTTATAAAAATAAAGGATGTAAAACAAACCAAAATGGAAACGGATGTAGCAGGAACTATGGTGAACAAAAACCGAATAAGAAACACAAAAACCGACAAAGTCAAGACCTAAAATCTAAAACCAAAACAATAACCGGTGGTTTGGATTGTTTTAAAAAAAACAAAAATAGTCAGTTCGGTTCCTTTTTGATATACCCTACCTACCGATAGAAACCGAACCAACACAAAATTCAAAAACCTAATAAAAGCGGACCCACATATCGAACCTGTATTAATATGTATTATTTATTATACTCCAACCAAATGACTTGTAGCCTAACGGCATTCGGTGTTGCTCTCCCTCCTTGACATTGAGGTTCAAATCGCATAGAGGACATATGTGGATTTTATAAATAGTTTAGAAGTAGAGTATATAATTGCCGTTTCAAAAAAAAAATTATTATACTCCAAAATGTTTATATATATATATATATATATATATATATATATATATATATATATATATATATATATATTCAAAATCTATAATTTTGACCTTAGTTTTTTGGTGTAAATATATATTGAGCTCTAAGATTGTCTCTCCAAAAAAGTCATTGTGAAGATAAGGTTGACTCCAACATATATAGAGACCTAATGGATCGTATCCCACCAATATAGGATACACTGACATTCCCCCACGAGGTGCGAACATCAACTTTTATACCATTTAACTATATTTGAAGCACAAAGATTATATCTCCAAAAGAACCCTTGTGGAGATAGTGGATAGGCCAACATATATAAAAACATAAAGGATTGTGTGAGACTAACGTGGGGTACACTAACATTAGGATATCATGAAACTAGATTTGGGATAATCCAAGAAAAAAAATATTGATTTAGGCGAAATAAGAGATTTAAATAGAAAAATACCTCACTTTGTGAGGCAAAAGTGTGGCAGAATAACAATGTGATTTTGTATGTACATTTAAAGAACCAAACCTATATATATATATATATATATATATATATATATATATATATATATATATATATATATATAGAGGGCTGTAAACGAACTGAACGTTCGGCGAACCGTTCGTGAACTGTTCGGCAGGAAGTTCGTTTATGTTCGTTTATTTAATAAATGAACGAATATGAACACAAATTCTCGTTCGTTTAGTTAAACGAACGAACATGAACAATGGTCTCGTTCGTTCATTTACGTTCGTAAACGTTCGTTTATGTTGTTCGTTTACGTTCGTGAACGTTCGTTTATGTTGTTCGTTTACGTTCGTTTATATTCGTTCGTTTAAGTTTTTTATGTTCATATATTTTCAATTGTTTTTTTTATTACTTACTATATTATAGTTCGTTTATGTTCATATATGTTCAATTGTGTTTGTTTATATTTGTTCGTTTAGCATGTTCACAAACATAAACGAACGAACATGAACAAGGCAATTTGTTAAACGAACAAACATGAACAAGAAAACTCTGTTCGTTTATCCATTCGTAATCGTTCGATTGTTCGGCTAACTTAAATGAACGAACATGAATAAGTCTTTGTTCGTGTTCGTTCGGTTCGTTTACAGCGTTATATATATATATATATATATATATATATATATATATATATATATATATATATATATATATATATATATATATATATATATATATATATATATATAACATTAGGTTCAAATGTGGATGACATTTATTGTGCTGTCATGTGTGGATATTATTATTCTATGAGAATGACTAAGAAAATAGGTTGTTTGGTAATATAAATATGTTCAACCTCACATATCTACTATCATTATCATGTATTCTCATTAATTCTCATTTATTTTTGTTCACACACATCGTTATTCACTCGTTCTCGTTCTTACAAAATACAATTATCAAGAATACATTCTCACAACATTATGACAGAATGAGAATCATAAAAAAAATTCATACTACGCTTATAGACGATTTAATTAGTAAGAAATCATGAAAATGACAATGGTTAAATGAGGTTGACCGTATATACAATACCAAACAACATATTCTATTAGTCATTCTCGTAGAATAACATTGTCCTCATACGTCTGTACAAAAGATGTCTATCCACAAATGAACGTAACTCCCTCCCTCTCTCCCCCCTCTCTTTCTCTCTCTCTCTCTCTCTCTCTCTCTCTCTCTCTCTATATATATATATATATATATATATATATATATATATATATATATATATATATATTGCAACGTTCCATTTTCACATCCCAAATTTTTATTTTTAATTAAGGTAAAACACCATTTTCATGAAAACCGAAGTTAAAAAAACTCATTTGTGGCACCCACTACTAGACGTATGAGGGTTCGAACTACCACTCGCTGACCCTCGCAGTCGATCATGGGACCGAAGCGACTAAGCCAGTCCATACCCACGATCACACACACTTCCCCCATGGGAATCGGAATCAAGTCTATCGGGAAAGATACCCCGAAGATCTCCAACACGCAACCCTGATAGACCGAAGAAGCGGAAACCCCGTGTTCGTTGGCGATAGAGACTTGCAACGGACACTCTAGCTCTCCTACTGGCAAACTGAACTCCCTACTAAATGTCTGAGAGACAAACGACTGACTCGCCCCCGAGTCAAATAATACCAAAGCGGGTAATGAGTTCACTAAAAACGTACCTAATCACAGGTACAAACATATAAGCATAAAATTGATATAATCAGTGAGATAAGCGATAGAAACATACCAGCAACCACGTCTGGTGCTACCCTAGCCTCCTCTGTTGTAAGCTGGAAGGCGCGTCCCTAAGCCCTCGGGGGCGCTGCTCTACCCTGACTCACGTCATTAACCCTCAGTGTAGCCGGCACGGGAGCCTGCGCCTGCTTAGTGGCTAGTAGGGGACACTGGGCCTTCATATGGCCCACCTGCTCACAATGGTAACATATTTTAACCCCAAAAGTCGGAGTCTGCTGCCTACAATCCCTACCAATGTGGCCCTGCTTTCCAAAATTGTGGCACCCACTACTAGACCTGCAAACCCCCGAATGAGCCTTCCCGCACTTGCCAAAAGTGCGGCCATGCTGGCCTCCTGACCTGGAATCAGCAGTCTTAGACCGCTTTGGCGCCAGCTCTGACTGTGTCGGGGCTTGCCGCTGCTCCCTCAACTGCAGCTCAATCTCTAGCTCACGCCGCCTAGTGGCCTCCTGTAAATCCAACAAAGTATCACATCGTTGGGTAGCATCAAACTGACGGATGTCAGTCTTGAGCATGCTCAGATAACGTGTCATCTGAGCCTGCTCAGAATCAATCTTCAGGCAGAACATCACCCTCTCCATGAACATATGGGTGATCTTCGTCATCGTCTCACCATCCTATCTCAACTCCAAGAACTCATTAGCTAACTGTTGGATTAATGTCTAAGTCCATAACTATATTTGGTATGTACTTGACCCGACCCGGCATGGTCCATTTGGGTTGCATGGCATCGGGACAATTGGATAGACAAGATGAGGAAAAAGGATACTAGTGATTTATATTAATATATTATAAGTTCTAATATATTAATATATAATCATATTATTTAATTAGTATTGATCAAGAATTAATTTATAATTAATTAAGTGATCAAAAGGAACTAATTAAATATGGACTCTAAGATATATGTGTGTGATGGGCCAAGTTCATTTAGGTTGGGCTAAGCTTTCATGGATAGTCCATGGAGTGTTTAACCCATGGATCATATGAAATGAAAGGTCATGGGTATTAGGGTTTAACCCTAATCTCCACACTATATAAAGATGTCCTTGGTTGGTGAAATGGGGACTAGTGTGTGTACACAAAAGGGCAAGGCCGGTTTCACTAGAGAGAACCAAAGTATCCTTATTCTCAAGGTTATTCCAAGTGTTCATGGTGTTGTGTGAACCATTTGAGGTGTCACACTTGGGGCACTAGACACTCAAGCTTCATGAAGACAAGTTACATCAAAAAAAGGTATGTATTCTATCTATTTTATTACCCAAGTATATGATATTTGTATGCTAGTATAGGGTAATATCTTGGAAACTTCATATTTGCATGTATAATAGAGAAAACATAGATCCAAGGTATTTAGGGTTGTATGTGCACCATAGGATGTTGTAGTATACTAAAACCCAACAGTGGTATCAGAGCCATGGGTTGTTTTCTGTTATATTCATGCAAATGTTTGATTTTCAAAGTTGAAAAAAAAGGAAAAAAAACATAACGTTTGTCAAATTTTAAGATAATTACTTGTTTTGTGAAAAACGAATTATTTGTAAAATTTGAATCATTTGTTATATGTGTTGAATTAGGTCAAATTTAGTAAAAGATAAAATGATATGATTATTTTATTAGTTTTAAAAGTTTGATCTAAATGTTTTAAGGAGTTACATATTTTGTCATAAAATTTTGGAGCTCAAAAGTTTTTTTAAAGTTGTGATCTTAAGGATTTTGAAACTTCCATAAGTTATGGATATGAAAGTTTTTTTTTAAAAAAAAAATTGATTCAAAGTTTTTATGGAGTTACAAAATTTGGTGTTAATGTTTTAAAGAATTCCATAACTTGTTCTTAAGTTATGGAACATGGAAAGTTTCATCATAAAACACCATTAATTCCATAAGTTATGGAATCCAAAGGTTTTCAAGAATTACAAAACTTGCCCTCAAGTTTTGGAATTTGAGAAAAGTTTTTTATGAAAAAAAGAATTGAATTCTAAAACTCTTGGGTTCATAACTTAAACAATTAATTAAATGGTTTTAATTTTGAGTTTAATAATTGGAATTATGATGTTTTGTTGAATAGTTCAAATTAACTCTTATGGACTTTATTAATAGTTAATTAAAACGTTTAATTAAAAGAGTATTATTAATCCATAAATATATGGTTTGAGTTTAATTAAATTAAAAGTCTAGTTTAATTAATAGATTAAACCACCAAGTATTTTAAATGTCTAAAATACACCCTTATACTATTATAATATTAAAAGTTTAATATATTATATGTATAAGAGCAAGTCGTCTTACCATTAGTAGGCCTCATTCACGAAGCCGGTCTATAAGGGGGGTATAAGGTTACTGCCTATAAAATGGCAGTTTAATGGGTGTCCACTCTCACTCACCGCTTCCTTGACCGGTGGAGGGTCGTTAGCCGAACAGGTAGGACAAGGACTATAATTCTCCCTTCATTATAAGTATAATGATAAATACTAAGTAACTAAACACTTATAAATTCCCAATCTTAGTTACTTAGGAAAATGTGAATAAGGTGCTAATCCATGAAATTACACTTTTCACTTTGTTTAAGCTGTTAGTGGAACGTGTGTGGTTAACCGGCACACTAACCTGGACTTAACAAGGTAGGCAAAGGGTAACTTAATGTTTATCATAGTATCGTTGGAACGTGTGTGGTTAACCGGTACATCGATTGAGGGGTAAATATTAAGGGTACCAAGTATATTTGCATGGTTACTTCACACCTTGTTTTGTGATCCTCGGCATCCCAGTCACAAAACCTGAAGGGCACACTCGAGATTGAAACATGTCATTGAAAAGTTCAATGAATCTCAAAAGAATCTAGGAGTTTCAAAACCAATTAAAACCTAATAATACATTTCGTTTATCTTGGTGGAAATTGGTGAATCGTCATTCACCTACCTTCAAATATTTTATAGCTTGGATTACGGCATCCCTCTTCCAAGTTATAAAAACGTTTGTTGGGTCCTAGTCGTAATATATCATATTGGGTGTTATATTAAGGACTTAAATCAAGTTTACGTGAATTTCTCCCATTGTTGATGTCTGGTTTAGACAACAATGATCTTCCCAAACCAAGCTTTCCTAATGAATATGACTTCCCGAGTTTGGCTCATGGAAGTCATACTTCTCTTCCTCCACCTCCTCCAATTATTCTCCCTAACCCACAAGTTCAAGGTCACTCAAGCCCTAATGGCAAGCAAGGTCTATGTCTGATCACATCTTAGAGATGAAGTCACATATTGACAAGCCGGGAGAGTTGGGTGTCAAAGTCTTGAGAAAGTTGGATGTTCAATCACTTTCTAAGTCACATAGTGAGTTCCTTTGGGACTACTATGAAACAGACTATGACATGAACCTTAATGATCATATCTATTTGCTTGGTGCTGCTGAATCAGCAATGATTTGGAACGATAGTAAAGCAAATTTGATTAGAAGATCAACTTCCCAAAAACTTTATGGACAGTGACAATGGTGACACTGGAAATCCAGAAAAAAGCATTCTCTTCCCAATGGAAAGGGATTGGCCATAGTCAACCCGGTTGACCAAATGGTAAAGAGAAAGGCTAAGTCTGAGATAGTCCCATTACCAAATGGTCCATATGTTTATTTTGCCAAAGGAAGGGGCGTTGATTGCAAAGCTGTCAAATTTACCTAAGGATGTTAAAGTCAATAAGTTTGACTCTACATCAGGTAGAGCCCATTATCTAACTCTGTTAAGTTCTATTCTGAGATCCTCATTACATGATGTGACTGGGTCACATGTTGATGTTTTAAGAATCAAAGAATAGAGAGAAATCTTAAAGGAAGTATATGCTGATTCTGATCGCAAAGGTGGATTTCGATCGCATCAGAATTTTGAGCAGTTGCTTAAGAAGTTATTATATATTGCTAAGGAATAGATAACAACAATTTTCAATGTGGATTGTAAGGATAAGTTTTTCCGCAAAGTTTTAAAATAAAAGAAAATTGTTTAATTTTATTTATTTGAAGTATCCTTACAATGGCATTTGTGGAAAATTGTTGCTTATATGATTCCACTGACAGCAATATTGGAAAATGGATTTGATTCTTTCATTTGTGGTAGTGTCTAAATTTACCAAATCAGGAAAGTTCCTCATCGCCCAAGTTTCAACTGGACCGAAACTTGGAATCATGCAAGTTGAATAGTATGATGCATGAGAACTTTCAAGCATTGGAAAATCAAGACTAATTACTTGTTCACATGGATGTGTGAGTCAAGTGAAGGACTAAAGGGAACGAGTACACATTCTTGTGCACTGGTCATGTCCACCACAAAGCTCGTTAAGACTATTTGATTTACTAAAGCTTAGTAAATATGGTTATACTTACAAGTTTAAGTATAATTCTGAAACCTTGGAAAAGTCTCGATGTATGGCAGAACGAATGAGAAGAATCAAATTAGGCAGAAAGATAAAAGTTTCTCAAATCTGAAAAGATGGGAGAGTACTTTAGTATCATGTTTTGTGATCATCTTAATGATTTAAGAACCACATCACAATTGGTCTTCTAAGGACATCTTAGTGCATTCTTATGACTAAGAAGAGGAGTCATGAATTGTGGAAATGGTTAAATCAAGAAGATGAGTCATACTTCGTTTCAAAACAATTCTTAGAGTCATACTCCAAGACTATAAGTTGAGTGGCATATCTTAAAGAAAGGTTTATAACACTTGTCAAATGTAAGAGTAAAAGTGTCCTACTCTTGTACATTTGAAGTTGGTAAGTTGTGATGTTTTGGATTAAACAAAGACCAACTAAGGCCAATTGTGTGAAGTGTTTGTCTTGATAAAGAATCCGCACTATCCCTTGAATATTTGACAAGAGAGGCTTATATGTCAAGAGGACAGTGGGAGTCTTAAAGGTCTTGAAAGTCTCAAGAACTAATCGAGAGTAAAACCTGAGGTTCTTCACTAGCACACGACTTGAGGTTTATAACCTATCGTGTTGACATACTTCTATTTCTGTGCCCATTCTAGTTAAAGTTGGTTTTGCATATGAGTTCTTAGAGTTCTCAATTGGTTGCATAACAACTTGGAAGCAATGGCAGGCCCTGTACTGCCAGGTGGCAAGAAGTTAAGATTGCATAAGTTCAGTCCATATGAGTTTGGATTTGTCACTAACCTTGTCTTGTGATTATGGTTTTGACAGATTCACATGGATAAGAACACATACACCATAAAATCTAAGGGTCATAAGGTTTCTCTCCGATTCATGAAAATGATGGTGAGGAAACACTTCCACCAAGTAGATTTGAAGCAGATGGCAAAAATGTCTAAACAATTGAGACTATGATTACGGCATCCCTTTTCATAGTTCTGAAATTGTTTAGACACACATGCATGCTATCTAAGGAAAGGTATATGATTTTGATAAAGTTTTATCAAAGCATCTCGTATCAGAAGTCTGAACTTTGGTAAGAAAGTCAATAAAGTATTGAGTTCTAGAAGTCCAGCTGATTTCTAAGTACATGTCAAAGCTAGTGGGAGCATAAGTGTTATGCTAATAATAATCATGTTAGTGGGAGCATGATAATTATTGTTAGTGTTGCAAGTTAGCAATGTTAATTATAGAAAACAAAAGTTTCAATTCGTGAGGCTGCAGGGATTGAAAAAGTTGTTTTGCTATAATTAAGGGAGAGGATATACTTCATTTCAATTCTAAAGGCTTAGATTGAGACCTTAATCATCTTTAGTCAAGAATATATATATGAATTTCATGTTGGATTGGTTCAACTTAAGGAAATTCTATATATTGCGTTCTCAAAATTCGATTATGATTACGGCATCCCTCTTCATAGTCAAATTTTGAAAACATGGCAAATAAAAATATTGTAGCAAAAGACTGGTCTAGAATCATGTCTTTATGTGAGACATCATGAATCGTGTACCATTTGCTTTGGGTACAGGATCGATTGCATGTGCTATAATATTTGTCATTTCTAAATTTTTCCAAATGCCCAGAGGCATTAAGAAGGGAAAAGGTCTAGAATTGGATATGACTAAAATGATTAAGCAATTGTCGAGGACAATCTGAGGTTTACCAAAGATTGGTTGCTCAGGACAGTTGGAAGTATAGTGCTAATTTTGGAAGGACCATATTGACATATTCTGAAAAGAGGCATCTCTTATTCAGAAGTGATAGTCAAAATGAGAATATGGAGTTGTCTCCATAGGTGGAAGTTATCTGTGTAAGATTAGAAAACTTAATGCAAGAAGCATGTCCAAAGCAATGTACTTTGAATATGAGACTTAGTTTCCATGGAGTTGATCTCCATTGGAATACCTTATAATGACTGTTGACAAGTCTTTGTGACTTTGTACATATTCATTACAGGAGGGTCAGTGCATATAAGTTTAAAATCTAAACAGATTTCGATAAATGATAGGAATTTGAAATTCTCACATTTTTCGATAAGGATTTGGGAGTGTGAAATTAGAATCATTTAAATTATGTTCAATTGGTTTATTTCACAAAGTAAGGATCATAGACAAACATAGAGTGCATACTTGGTGTATGGCAAAGCTATTGTTTAAGAAAAACATAGTGTACATGCTTGGAGCATGGGACAACTAGTGTTTTTAATTCAAGTATAAAGTTGATAAAACCGAAACAATGAATAATGAGTAATCAGTATGGTGATAAATAAAAGTGTTTATTTATATTCATAGGGTTTGATACCATATTTGATTCATTTATTCTTGTGTTTCACTTTGCATGTTTTGACTTCCAGAATAACTAAGTCGCTCTTCCTGAATGATTAAGTTATTCAAACCATCCACAGTCGGTCATATGTTGGAAGTAGATATGAATCAAGACTGTCATGGGTTGGTTTGTAGAGGTCCAAGTTGGTGGACAAAGTGGTGCTACAACACTCATGAGTGCTCATAAGTTCTGAGTATTGGATTCAACCCACGCTCATTTGAATCACTTCATGGATTTTATCACGAGTGATCATGAGACGATAATATCTTATATTCTTCAAACCTAGAGATATGAGTTGTTACTATGAGTTGGTTATACATTGATTGCACGAAAACGCATTGGTAACTCGATGTTATAAAACGTGCCTTTGTGTATGATTCAACAACTAGTAGAACAAGCCATATGAGTCGAAGTTTATCCATTCCTTTTACCTTCGGGATAAAAGCGATATCTGTGGGCCCCTCGATGATTTAGCGATGACATATATGAGTGCTTGGCCAAGCCAGGACTGATTTGATTTGTTCAATCAGTCAGTCATCATAAATCGGAAATCGGGAAACAACAAATGGACAGAGAGAATGATTGATAATCCATGTCTCAGTCCATATGATATCTAGAATGGAGGAATATATGATCCCTTATCTAATGGACAAGTCATTGACAAAGGTCAGAGTTCATCGGCAAGGTCAGAGTTCGACAGAAGCTTTTGAGAGCTACGATTGCCAGTTGGTTTTTGAAGTCATACTCAATAATAGTTTTAGACTTATCCAAGTGGGAGACTGTTGGATTAATGTCTAAGTCCATAACTATATTTGGTATGTACTTGACCCGACCCGGCATGGTCCATTTGGGTTGCATGGCATCGGGACAATTGGATAGACAAGATGAGGAAAAAGGATACTAGTGATTTATATTAATATATTATAAGTTCTAATATATTAATATATAATCATATTATTTAATTAGTATTGATCAAGAATTAATTTATAATTAATTAAGTGATCAAAAGGAACTAATTAAATATGGACTCTAAGATATATGTGTGTGATGGGCCAAGTTCGTTTAGGTTGGGCTAAGCTTTCATGGATAGTCCATGGAGTGTTTAACCCATGGATCATATGAAATGAAAGGGCATGGGTATTAGAGTTTAATCCTAATCTCCACACTATATAAAGATGTCCTTGGTTGGTGAAATGGGGACTAGTGTGTGTACACAAAAGGGCAAGGCCGATTTCACTAGAGAGAACCAAAGTATCCTTATTCTCAAGGTTATTCCAAGTGTTCATGGTGTTGTGTGAACCATTTGAGGTGTCACACTTGGGGCACTAGGCACTCAAGCTTCATGAAGATAAGTTACATCAAAAAAAGGTATGTATTCTATCTATTTTATTACCCAAGTATATGATATTTGTATGCTAGTATAGGGTAATATCTTGGAAACTTCATATTTGCATGTATAATAGAGAAAACATAGATCCAAGGTATTTAGGGTTGTATGTGCACCATAGGATGTTGTAGTATACTAAAACCCAACACTAACCGTTCCCGCTCGACCTGTGGAATGTAGTGGGCGCGGAACATATCCCTGAATTGCTCACAAGCAACCGCAGCTCTCTGATCATCACTGTAAGACCCAATCATCAACCTCCACCAGTCCTTTGCCCCAAACCTCAGTAGTTTCAGGGCACATCTGACCTTTTGGTCAGTAGGGCATGAACATATGAAGAAACATCCCTCCACATCTGACAACTGCCTCATGGCTACTATTGGGTCCTAGGTCCCATCAAAAGTCGGGGGCTTCGTGTTATCGAAGTTCGGGTACTGAAACGCCCGACTGGCTCTTCCCCCTGCTGCCGTAACAGCTGGTGTTGCTGCTGCGGAAGCCGTCTCAGTGAGGGCTACATAACGCTCATCGAAATACTCCATCATGGCGGTCTTAATAGACCCAAACATCTCCGGCAGCTGAGCCCAGAACATCGCAACAACCTCATCATGCAGGATCTCCCGAATCATGGCGTCCATCTCGTTTGGCCCCATATGGCCGATAGTCTCGGGCACTGCTGATGCCTCCTATCTGCCGCCTCCTAATCCTGACCCGAATCCTGTCACAAATCGTCGAGTAACCACCATGTTGAAAATATACCAGGAAGATATCAGATATTCCATATAATAATCTGGGAACCAACTCCCAACAAAACCCTAGGGGTTGTGACTTCCTTGCTACGCGTATGGGTCTTGTGCTTTCAGTAGTACGGGCTCATACCACCTTCCACACCTACCCATATTTGTCTCAAGTATCATCACAATGCCCTAACACTATATGTAAGCATGGCATGCGCTCAATCATCACTCCTAAAGGAAGGCTAAATATCTCATAACTGGCGGACTGGTCCCACACAACCCATCCATGAAACTTCCACCACCCTGCAGCACTAGTGTATGCTAGCCATACATAACGTTGGACCCTATAGACTTTCGAATACCTGATCCTACCCTAAGCCCTTCATCAAACAAGAACAGGAAATAAGGCCTAACCAAACATTCTCAGGCTATAAGATCTTAATTATGTACAACCATTATGCATACACTAAGCAACTAAAGTAATGATGTCAATTTCATATAAGGAAAAACCCTAGGCCATCAGGCATCATATAATCAGGCAATTATATCATGTAATTCCTGAAGATCCCTAGCCTAGTACTAACATACTGTTCTGACATATCACATAAATCAAATAACAGTACAGTATTTTGGGGTCTACTTACTGGCTCCGACTGATCGTACACTCTGCATCCTCCTTTAATTATTTTGAAAACCTTTTGAAAACCATTTGAAAATCTTTTCCTTGGTTTGAGACTGGATTCACACGAGTGTTCCTCCAATTCACTCAAACCAAGGCTCTGATACCAACTTGTAACACACTAAAAAATCAGGCCAATTTAAAACTTTTTTAATCATTCAAAACCATTAAGTTATTACAAATTGTTCTCAAATAGTTTAGACATCAGAGTATCCAAGAAATCAAGATCATAAAAATGAGAGGAGGTGCACGATCACGCCTTTGCCTTCCCGCGATCATCAGAAATACCTGAAACATAATCAACAACTTTAAGCCTGAAGCTTAGTGAGTTCCCCCCCCCCCCCCCCCAAAAAAATACCCATATACATAACAATATACACATAATCACAAACAACATACTATGGGTCCAATCAACCATCGGGTTGGAATACCCCATGCCCTCAACCATCGGGTTGGAATGCCAACATACTACGGGTCCAGTCATCCTCGGGATGGTATACCCTCGGCCCACAACCATCGGGTTAGAATGCCCACATACTACGAGTCTAATCATCCTCAGGACGGAATACTCACGACCCACAACCATCGGGTTGGAATGCCCAGGTCTGTTGGCTTTCGCACAAAGCAGATAAGCCCTAACCACTAATCAAACATGTGCACATATATCAGATAATCACATAACAGTCTATAGACAGACAAACCGATCTAACAGATCATAACATCATAATACATCCTATCTACCAGGATACCGATCTAACAGACCATACGATACTCGAGCATATAACATATCAGGATAACAATCCAAAAATGGCCGGCCTTGGTACCTTAGACCCTTGATTATAGTGAGGAAAACTCACCTCACAATGTCGAACTGTAGTGATAAGATCAAACTCTCGAATCACAGCCACAAACTCCACCACTTATATTCATCATAGGACCACTTCCATAAATTCCAAATTTACTAAAATAACCCCAGAAGTCAAACTGGTCAACCCTTGGTCAAAGTCAAAGTCAACGGTCAAGGTCAACAATCCATGTTGACCCTACTCGTCGAGTGCAGCTTACTGACTCGTCGAGTCCTTCCAGAACTCGAGAAATCGTGAAAACCCCTAGTTAACTCGCCGAGTTTCCAACCAACTCGTCGAGTCCATGCATGTCCAAATGTCGGGAAAACCCTAACTGACTTGTCGAGTCTTCTTACTGACTCGCCGAGTTCTTACATATTCAATACATGCAATCTTCATCCGACTCGTCGAGTCGGCCGTGCGACTCGTCGAGTCCCTTTAGTCTGTTTCTTATTCAGACGTTTTTAAGCTACCTCAAAGCTCCAAATTGAAGATCTAACCTCCTAGGGCATGGTTTCCACGTAAAGTTGAAAACTTTACGTACGTGCATGGTACTAAATGCCAAAACCAAGCTATGGGAAAGGTTTAACCCAAAGAGAAGGGCCAATGCTTGCTAAATCTGATAACTTTATGACTATAAGGACCAAGAGGAGTCCAGATCTGAAGTTACAACTTCAGATCATGCCCAATACCCGAATTAAGTCACAAATATGCTAAAAATGGCCCTAAACCTATGCATGAAGAGATCTAGCTAAAGATAAGTCAAGGTAACAACTTGTCACATTCAAAATGATGCCAAGATGAAGTAGACTCGTATCCACAAGCTTCCCTTTGCTCCAAGCTCCTTGAACTTCAAGCCTTCTTCACAAAATCCACCAAAACACTCTTTAAGCCTCACAAAACACTCAAGAACAAAGCTTAGACCGATTAGGGTTCTTCTGGCCGTCATAAGGGTAGTAAGGGGCTGGAGGAAAGGACTTAAGGTCCTTTAAATAGGGTGCAAACCCTAAAAATTAGGGTTTTGTTTTCCAGCTCCTAATCGTCGAGTCGGGGTCTTTCGACTCGTCGAGTAGACGTCATAATTCACGCGGGCCAACTAGGTTCGACACGACAAGTTGGGGCCTCCAAGACGAGTTCCCACAGAAAAATGAATATAAAGCTTTTGAAAATTATACTTGGGAGTCGGGGTGCTACACTCATAAATATTGTCCAAATACTGGTTCACTTGATCCAAAATTTCATGATGTGTCAACCACCAAACCCAGTCAATTATAGGAGGAGCTACAAACGTCTTTCCGTGTAGCCATCATAAAGGGTTCTTGAATCATTCCAAAACATCTTGAGGTAGATCCCGTGGGAATCGGTAAAATGGATTCTTGTTTGAGAAATCACCTTGGGCTTGTTGAGAACCTCTCATTGGTACCATTTTTTCAAAATAAGGAAAACAGAAACCAACCAAAAACAATACTCAACATATTCTCAAGCAAAAAGCAAATTGTTTCTGCAATCCCAGAAACCACGTCATGATCTAGGACACCAGGTTGTGATTTTTTTTGCTCGACAGTAATTAGCAATTTGGGAATGTTTAGGCCAATTTTGTTCCATAATCTTCCAAGGATTTTCAATTTACGATCAAGTTAAACACAAAAATCGGGCATGCATTCACTATTTAACAGTAAAGACAAGGAATTTTGAGAATCTTAACCCTAAAATCATCCATAATCTCCAAATCAAGTATAATATGGTAAAATTAAGTGCAATGGAACAAAAGAATCATATATTTGAGTGGATTAAACACTAAAATGAGAAGGATTTTGTGAAATCAGCCGAAAAATCGAATGTGGGGCTAAGAAGCAGCGCACGTCGTGATTTAAAGAAAGTGGTTTGAAGTTTGTCTATTTTCGGTTATAAAAGGAACTGGTCCCCCCACCGACGCCACGTCGTGGCTTTGAAAGGCCACATCGTAATTTTAATTCACATTTTAAAATACAATATTTTTCAAATCACCACGACGTTGCTTAGAAAAATCATGCTGTAGGTTTTTATAATCTCACGAAAACTCAACTTTTTCAACCAAAATTTAATCCATTTTAATCACAAACATGCTTTAATGACCCCACACTTATATAGACGTAGGAAACAACGATGAGAAGATGAATTATCTAAGACAAAAATTAAAACGAAAAACACAAAGTAATTAAAGACAATGAAAAGAAAATGCAAACCAAAAAAGATCGGGTTGCCTCCCGATAAGCGCTTCTTTTGTAGGAGTCATGAGTTGGACTCCTTCCTGCTCTATGTTACGCCGGTTGGGAGTGGGATCTTCCTATTCTCCTTCATTTCCACCCGCTTCCTTTTTTTAGGCTGCAATGCATCTTTTATACGCCTTCTTCATGTTTTCCTTTTTTTTGGTGTTTTCTTTGTTCTTGTCGTTCACCTATTTTCTTTTTCCAGTCATTTTAGTCTTCTTTTCATCTTCCTTGTGTCCCTTTATTTCAACATCCATCTTGTCAAGTATAGACTCCTCACTATTTCTCTCCTCTTCCTCATCACCAAGCCCTTCATCCATAATGGTTTCCTCAGATTCCACCTTGGGTGTAGTGAATGAAAACACTTCAAATAACATGGTGGTTGATGCTATAGGTTTCGTGAGATTCAAATCTTCTATTGGTTTGGGACTATTCAAAACTAAAATTTCTTCCCCCATCATTCTTTCTATTTCCTCTAGGTCATTGAAACCCTCCACTTCTTCTTTGTTCTCTGTTACACTATCTAGATCATTCCCACATAATACTTCATTGATAGATTGTTGGTGTCTTGCTCTTTGGTTCACTCCAAATGTAATTTCTTTGTCTTCCATTCTTAGTGTATGCTTGGAGTCGTTGATGTCAACAAGAGCACGAGCGGTGCTTAGAAATGGTATTCCTAAGATTATGGGAATGTCTTCGCCTTCCTTCATATCTAGCACGTCAAAGTCTACTGGAAAAACAAATTTCCCGAACTTCACCAATAAGTTTTCAACAATCCCTCTAGGATAGGTAGTTGAGCGATCTTCCATGTGGATGGTCATCCCCTTGATCTTCAACTTTGGTAACTTGAGCTTTCCTGTAAAATTAGAAATGCATTAGATTGATACTAGCCCTCCAATCAGCTAAAGAATTCATTTTTGTATAATTCCGAATTCGCAAGGCAAAGTTAAACACCCTGGATCTCCCATCTTTGTTGGAAACCCTCCAATGATTGTTTCAGAACATTTCTCATTAAGCACTATGGTAGATTCCTTCTCCAACTCCTTACGATTATTTATTACATCCTTAGCGAATTTCGGAATTTGAGCCATGGATTTGATGAGAGGTGTGTTGATAGGAAGAGAGTGGACTTGCTACTGGAACTTCTTTTGCTCTAGCTCCAATGGGTTCTTGTCACACCCCCGACCGAGCCGGCGGAAGACGCAGGCTGTGTAACTTAGTTCATGGATCATAAACAAATTGAATACACATCACAAGTTACAACAATAACATCACAATAGTTATATTTCACTTTAAGATTCAAATACATGGTTCATAAAATAATAATAATAAGTTCATAGATTGCCTTAACAGATAGGTCGATAAAACGAACGCTAGATAAAACTAGGTTGCCTGAAATCCATGAAGGTTTCTACTACTAAAACTGGTTCAACGATCTCCTGAGAATACATGTAATTTGAGAGTCAACAAAAAGGTTGGTGAGAGTTCAGGTTTTCAGTTAACCACAATAATCATACTTTCAAAAAGTCTTAAAAGTATTTCCCTTGTAGTTTAAACCATGTTAGATAAAGAGTAATTCATAAGTGAATCCATACTTGAAATGTTTGACCAAGAGATAAATCATATGTAATTCCTTACTTAAAATGCTTGATAAAGGGATAAATCATAAGTAAATCCATACTTCAAATCTTTGATAAAAAGATATATCATAAGTAAATCCACACTCGAAATATTTAATAAAGGGATAAATCATAAGTAAATCCATACTTAAAATATTTGATAAAGAGAGAAACCAAATCCGTGGTTTCTAGATAAATGATCCAGTTAATGCTTGATAAAAAAAGAGAAATCAAATCCGTGGTTTCTAGATAAATAGTCCGGTTAATGCCTATTAAAAAGAGAAACCGAATCTGTGGTTTCTAGATAAAGAGTCAGATTAATGACTATCGTGAGTTCTATAACCGAGCTATGTGACTAGATGTAAACCCTTATGACGCTTCATTGGACGTCGTGGATAAACTAAAGATACTTATCAACCGCTTTGATTGATTCGTCGAGGTTGTAGCTAACAACCGCATGTGGGGGTGTCAAACCGTATAGATCTATACATACGTATCTCGCTCCGAGGATTAACGATTATAGTCGAATGGGTATACTAAGTGGTTAAACTTAGGTAATGAATAGTATCTCACTATAAAGGACATTAACTATGATATACGATATAGTTCCCTATAAAAGCCGAGTAAGCTCGATGTATCCGTAAAAGTATCTTTTACTCGCTTAAATAAGCGGTAAGTTTCTCAAGTGCATGTATAAATTCCAAGATATGAGTGTTATAAGTTATACATACATTTTCAACATATGTATAAATACATGCAGGATATAGATACGATGATACAAAATTGATAAACATTTGTTATACTTGTTTTATGACATGCATTTATCGTGTAAAGTCATAACATCGTTTAGAAAATGATAAATTATATTTTCTCATTTGTAACATGTTTAAGAAAAAATATCATAGACATATCAAGATAAATTAGTTATGTTATAAAAATTTGATAAAATATCGATTAGAACTATGTATAAGTTTTTTACATGCATATTTCATAATCGATAAATATTTTTCATATGTATTCTCCCCCAAAATGATAAAACGTTAAAAAGGGGTCCTAAGCACTCACCTTTGTAGCGTGAATTAGGTTCGTGGGGTGAAACTTGCAGTGAAAAATTGTTAAGCGTCTTTCCTTGCTCTTAAAACGAATCACTCGGTTTATTTATATTACCCAATAAACCAAGGGTAGTTTTGGTATTAATTATTAAGTATAGGGTGCTTCTTGTTAAAATAAATAAATTCTAGTGATCGATTTTGTTAAACTCATCCCCAAAGGGCTGATATTGTAATATATTTATGAAACAGGGGATTGAAGTGAATATTTTAAACCCAAGTTTGAGAATAGGATCAGTTTTCAAGACAAATGTCCATGGAGGGGACATTACATTTATTTTTAATTCAAGTTTGGAAGGTGTGACATCCCCATTTTCACGACCAGAAAAGACCGATTTGTTTATGATTTGTTTGAAAATCAGAGTAACATTTTAAATAAAAGTATTGCGGAATTTGTTCCCAAAAATAAAATATGATAAAGATTTATCAAAGCATTTCCGAAGAAATGTATTTCATTAAAAACCTCAGGATGTCATGTTCGATACAGATCAAAAGCATAAACAATACAATGTAAGCCTTACTACATTATTTCATATTTACATGCCTACAATCCCTTAGCTGTCATCCAAACATCTATGCTCACGCGCCACTACCTGTAATACAAGAAATTGAGTGGGTCAGGCTTGGGAGCCTAGTGAGCACATAAGGTTTTCAACCCACAATAAATAAGTTTTATAACTTTGTCAAACCAATCAAACCCGATTACCCCTTCCTGTTATCCTCACTTTAAGTCCCTAAAACATCTAACACAAGGGACCTAGTCTAAGGACTTTCATCGGGGTGACAACACACATGCTTCGGGGGTTCCTCAGCAATTCATGTCAAATAAGGCAACCATGTAGGGGATGGAGTACTGCTGGTGAGCATACAGTTCAAATAAACACCTACAGGTTGCGAGCCTGCTAGCGTTCCACTAGACTGTCTAGAATAGTCTGTGGTCGTCATCTATACTCTGCTAGATGACTGGATCATCAATAACATCAATATCGAGGCCTCTCATTATTTTATTTGGTCACACAACAACTATTACATCTACCCATGTTTTACCCAACACATTTTGTAGATATAAAATACATATACAGTTTAAATTATTTAAAACATGTATAAAAATCTTTCATCCAACATAGACAACAAGTATTCAGACAATATGCACACATAGCACGTAATTTATATTAAATACTTCACATCTATGTGTAAGATGAAAGTAACTATGCACTCACCTGAAGAGGTGGTGACTCGGCACTCGGACAACACTTCGTTACTCTTAAAACAATTTTCCCTTCACAAAACCTAGTATCAATACCACTAGGGTTTAGTCTAACGTTAACCACGACTAATTAATAGTCTAGCTATTATTACTATTATATAAGCGTTAAACAATACTCTTCACCCACTATGTACAGACAGAGGCCAGACATGGAACACCGGAGGGCAGGATCATTTTGGCATATAGCACTTCTGAAATCCAGCAACCGAAGTGGCCCTCCAAACCAGATTCCCTGTACCGCGAGTGGTTAAAAAGATATTATAACGACACTTATATAACTCATAATAATAGCCCAATTACTCATTATAAGGTCCTAATAACATTACTATATTAAAACATAAGCTATACTAAAGATAGGGTAGGCATAGCTCACTTACAGCGGGTTTTCTCGAAAATCAGGCTCCGCCGGAGTAGAGTTTCTGAGCCAAAAGGCACTTTTCTCGGGGCTTCCTTCGGGTGCTAGGGGGTTTACCTAGACTTTAGGGGGGTTAGGGAGGTTAGAGAGAGAAAGTGAAGTTGGGAAGGTGTGAGAATGAAGGGAACCCGACACCTCTAATTATAAGCTGGAAATCTGATCGACTCGCCGAGTCCATGCCACGTGTTGTAACAAATCGTTATTTCAAACCTATATAATAGTATAGGTCAATGTATATTTCTTTTTATAATAATAAAGAGAAATTTTAGCATAATGTGTATAGTTACATAATTGACCCTCAAAAATAAATTACTTAACAATCTCGATTGGGATGAACCAAGTGATAGAGATTGTAACAAGGTTTCCAAAAACATAAAGAACACTAAAATCTGAGTTATAACGAAGAAGTTATGACCAATCGAAAATCCGCGACAAAACCGGCAAAACACTGTTCAGTGTAAAAACTGAATTTTCAATAAAATTCTTTATAGCCTTAACAATCTAAATGAAAGTTGTAGTTTATGTTAAACCGAGAACTTTCATAAAAAGAACGGAAAAATCTGACTTTGTATGAGTAAGTTATGATTTTTCTAACTTTCAATATAGCAGTGTACAGCTAAAAACTCGAAATAAAGATCGAGCGATTTTTAGCCGACACAACCTAAACGAGAATTGAAGGTCTCGTCGGTAGTGGTACAACGGTAAAAAGACAGACAAAAACAGATGTCGGATGAAGAAGTTATGAATTTTTAACGGATTCCCGTCCCGGTCTGTTTAAAATAATAATATTAAAAATAAATTCAAAATTAGCCAACGAAGTCTAAACGAAAGTCGTAGAGTATGATTTTATCTACGCGTGCATATAAAGAACGCCAAAAACGGAGCTCGTATGCGAAAGTTATGATTTTCGCAAGTTTTTGGCACAAAAATAAAGAAAAATAGAAAAAAACCGGGAAATTTCGCATGCATGACCCTCGGACACGTCATCCTCGCATGCAAGCTTCCACGTGTCGACTGCTAATAGGACCGAAGTTCGCGTGGCACCCTCTGATTCGACCGAGTCCGCGGTCCACTCTCCTTCGGACACCTTCGCATGAAACACCCCGGAGATGCCCCTCGGACACCCCCTTCGCACGTGCCTTCTTTCCATTGGACCGAGGTCTGGTCCAATCCGAGCCTTCCACCTTGCGAGCCTGCTGTCCGAAATGAGCCATTCCTTCGCCACCTGTCCGACACGTGTCAGCCTCGCATAGCCTCGGATCCGAGGCTTCGGCCTATATAAGGCATGCGAGGGTTCCAGATTATTTTACACTTTTCACCCCAAATTTCATTCTCTTTCATATTTTCCACTTCCACAAACTCATATACAACCCCTAAAGCCCCGATATCAAGTCTCGAACCCTAAGCAAGCCTCGAAGCCCCGAGATTCCCGAGAAGTAACATCTCTCCTGTCGAAACTCTGCCCGATTTGAGCCGGTTTCTCGACAAATAAACTCCTTTTTGTGAAACGAAACTCTGTCCGATTCACCACCTATCAAGTGAGTACATACCCCCGTATTTTCATAATTTCTACTATTTTAAGGGGGGAAATACAATCATAGCACAAGAACCTTGTGTTATAAGGAAAGGTTTTCTGCAGTTTATAAATAGAGAAAAATTTTAATTTTGTCTTATTTTATATCTCCTTGCAATGGCATTTGTGAAAATTGATATTTGTGTGTTTTTTAGCAATATGGATTTGATTATTTCATTTGTGGTAGTGTCAAGATTTACCAAATAAGGAAAGATTCTCATCGCCCAAGTTTCAGTTGGATAGAAAATGCGAATTGTATTGTGTGATGAATGAAAACCTTCATCTTTTGGAAATGAAGACTAATTCCTTGTTCACATGTATATCTGAGTCAAGTGAAGGACTAGGGGATCGGGTACACTTGGTTGTGTACTGGTCAGGTCCACTACAATGAACAATAAGACTATTCGTTATGATTTACTAAAAGTTTAGTAAATATGGTTATACTTTCAAGATTAATTGTAATTCTGAATCATTGAAAAAAGTTTCAATGTATAGCAGAACGAATAACAAGAATCAATTAGGCAGAAAGATAAAAGTTTCTCCAATCTGAAAGGAAGGGAGAGTACTTGAGTATCGTGTTTTATGATCATCTTAATGATTATGAAACCATATCACAATTGACCTCTAAGGACATCTTAGTGCATTTCTATGGCTAAGAAGAGGAATCGTGAATTGTTGAAATGGTTAAATCAAGAAGATGAGTTATACTTTGTTCCAAACACAAGTCTTAGAGTCATACTCCAAGATTGTGCCTTGAGTGACATAATCATAAGAAGGTTTATAACACTCATCAAATGTAGAGTAAAATGTTTCTTACTCTTGTACTTTTGAAATTGGTAAGTTGTGATGTCTTGGATAAGACAAAGACCACTAAGACCAATTGTGTGAAGTGTTTTTTCTTGATAAGAAACCGCACTAACTCTTGAATATTTGTTGTCAAGTAATGTTTCTTGACAAAGAGAATCATATATGTCAAGAGGTCAGTGGGAGTCTTAAAGATCTTGAAAAGTTTCAAGAACTAATCAAGAATGAACCTATTGTTTATCATTGGCACACGACTTGAGGTTTGTAACCTATCGTGTTGACATATTCTTGTTTCTTTGCCCATTCCAGTTAAGTTGACTATGCATGTGAGTTCTATGAGTTCTCAATTGATTGCATAACAACCTGGAAGCAATGGTAGGCCCTTGTGTTGCAGGTGGCAAGAAATTAAGATTGAACAAATTCGATTATGATTATGGCATCCCTCTTTATAGTTCGAATTGTGAGAAATGGCAAAAGGTCTAAACATTCGGGAGTTATTATTGTAAGTTCTGAAATTGTTTAGACACACATGTGAGCTATATAAGGAAATGTGTGTGAGTTTGAGAAGCCTAGATAAAGTCTTATCGAAGCATCTTGTATCAGAAATCTGAACTTTGGTAAGAAAGTCAACAAGTATTGATTTCTAGAAGTCCATCTTATTTCTGGGTACATGTCAAAGCTAGTGGGAGCATAAGTGTTATGCTATTAAAGAAATAATTGGTATGCTAGTGGGAGCATAATCTTTATTGTAAGTGTTGTAAGTTAGCAATGTTAATTATAGAAAACAAAAGTTTAAATTCGCAAAGTTGCAGAGTTTGAAAAGTTGTTTTGCTATAATTAAGGGAGAGGAACTCATACTTCATTTCAAATCTAAAAGTTTAGATTGTGAGATTTTAATCAAATTTAGTCAAGGATATATATATATATATATATATATATATATATATATATATATATATATATATATATATATATATATATGAATGTTATGTTGGAATAGTTCAACATAAGGAAATTCTATATATGGAATTTTTATAGCAAGAGACTGGTAAAGTATCATGTCTTTATGCAAGACATTATGAATCGTATCCTATATACTTCGGGTATAGGATCGATTGCATATGCTATAATATTTATGTGTTCTAAATTTTTAAAATGCCTAGGGAATTAAGAAGGAAAAAGGACTAGAACCGGATATGACTAAATTTGTTAAACAATTGCTAAGAACAATCTAAGGTTCACCAAAGATTGGTCGCTTGTGGGCAATTGGAAGTATTGTAATGGATGGACCATATTGACATTATTATGAATAGACAAGATTCTATTAATAATGAGTTGTCATATGGCAAATATGGAAATGTTTCCATAATGGGAGTTGGATATTAAGAATATATGTGTAGGTTGGAAACTTTTATGCAACAAGGATGTTCAAAGGAATGTACTTTGAATTTGAGACCTCGCTTCCATGGAATTGTTTTGTTATCAATCTCCAGTGGAATATTTTGTAATATCGTTGGCAAAGTCTCTGTGACTGTAGTACCATGACATTACAAAAGGTTATATTGCATGATAGTTTAGAATCTAACACATTCTAATAGTGGCAAGAATTTGGCATTCTTACGCTTGTGATAAAGATTTGGAGTTGTGAAAAGAGTTTCATTAAAGATGTATTCAATTGATCTATTTCACAAAGAAAGGACCGTAGGTAAACATAGTGTGCATGCTTGGAGCATGGGATGACTATTGTTTTAGTTCAAGTATTAAGTTGATTAATCGAAACATTATACAATGAATAATGTGTAATCAATATGGTGATTAAATAAAATGTGTTTTATTTATACTCATAAGTTCTGAGACCATTTTGGATTCGATTATTCTTGTGTTTTGTGACATCCCCATTTTCACGGCCAGAAAAGACCGATTTTGTTTATGCTTGTTTGAAAATCAGAGTAACATTTTAAATAAAAGTGTTGCGGAATTTGTCCCAAAACAAAATATGATAAATATTTATCAAAAGCATTTCCAAAGAAATGTATTTCATTAAAAGACTCGGGATGTCATGTTCGATACAGATCAAAAGCATAAACAGTACAATATAAGCCTTACTACATTATTTCATATCTACAGGCCTATATCCGTAATCCCTCATCCAAAACATCACATCTATGCTCGAGCGCCACTACCTGTAATACATGAAACTGAGTGGGTCAGGCTTGGAGCCTGGTGAGCACATAGGGTTTTCAACCCACAATAAATAAGTTATTTAATTTCATCAACCAACAATAACCCGATTACCCGTTCCCGTTATCCTCACTTTACGTCCCTAAACACCTATCATAAGGGATCTATCCTAAGGATCATCATCGGGATGGACACTACTGCTAAGGGGATTCCTCAGCAATAAATGTCCTTAAGGCTACCATGAGGGGGATGGAGTACACCGGTGAACACATCGTTCACAAACACCTACAGGTTGCGAGCCTGCTAGCGTTCCAATTGACTGTCTAGAAGAGTTTGTGGTTGTCATCCATACTCCGCTAGATGACAGAATCAACAACAACAATATCGAGACCTCTCATCATTTTATCACACATCGTCTATTACATCTACCCATGTTTTACCCCAACATTTTTGTAGATATAAAATACATATACAGTTTAAATCATTTAAAACATGTATAAAAATCTTTCATCAGCATAGACAGCAAGTATTGAGACAATATGCACACATAGCACGTAGTTTATATTAAATACTTCATATCTATGTGTAAGATGAAAGTGACTATGCACTCACCTGATTAGGTGGTGACTCGGTACTCGAAAAACACTTCGTTATCTCAAAACAATTTTTCCTTGACCAAAACCTAGTATCATTACCACTAGAGTTTAGTTTTAACGTTAACCGCGACTAATTAATAGTCTAGCTATTATTACTATTATATAAGCGTTAAATAACACTCAATATAACTCATAATAATAGCCCAAATAATTATTTTAAGGACCTAATAACATTACTATAATGATTTAAAAGCTATATTAAAAATTGCGTAGGCGTAGCTCACTTACAGCTGGTTTTCTTAAAAACCGGGCTTTGCTCGGAGCAGCGTTTCCGAACCGAAAGACCCTTTTTCTCGGGACTCCGGGAGCCTCGGGGCTTCCTTCGGGTGGTAGGGGGCTTACCTAGGCTTAGGAGGGGTTAGAGGGGTAGTGAGAGAAAGTGGAGAGAGAAAGAGTTGTGAAAATGTGTGAGAAATCCGAGCAACTTCGCATGGTATTTATAGGGGCGAAGTTCGGACGTACGCTGGGCGTACTGAGCTCTACGCTGGGCGTTTCTTCGGATAAGGTCTCCACGTGTTGCAGTTTCGGTGGTGCTACGCGTTCACTCCTCGGACCACACAAGGCCGAAGTACGCTGGGCGTACTTCATTTCGGACGCGGGGCATAATGCGAGGGTGGCGTGTCGCAATCCGAAGCGTGTTCCGGGATCAACAATGGATGGCCCAGATCGAGCCACGTCATCGGTTTCGCTATAGGCTTTGCATATTCAAGTGCAAACTTTAAAAATTTGTAACTTTTGCGTACGAGCTCCTTTTTTGACGTTCTTTATATCCACACGTAGGCGGGAACGTACTCTAAAATTTTCGTTTAGACTCCGTTGGCTAATTTTGACTTTATTTTAAAAGTTATATTTTTAACAGGCCGGGACAGGATTTGTCCGTTAAAAATTCATAACTTCTTCATCCGACGTCCGTTTTCGTCTGTCTTTTTATCGTTATGCTACTATTAACGAGATCTTCGATTCTCGTTTAGGTTGTGTCGGCTAAAAACCGCTCGATCTAATATTCGAATTTCGGGCTGTACACTACTAAGCCGAAACTTCGAAAAATCATAACTTCCTCATATGAAGTCAGATTTGGGCGTTCTTTTTATGGACGCTCTCGGTTCAACGTATTCTACGACTTTCGTTTAGATCGCTAAGGCTAAAATTCGCTCTATCGTAAATTCACTATTTACGCTTCCTGGTATCGTGCCGGTTCCATCGCGAAACTTCGACGGGTCATAACTTCTTCGTTATAACTCGGATTTCGACGTTCTTTATATCTCCGGGATCCTTGTTTCGACCACTACAACTTTCTGTAAAGATATCGGGCTTATCTCACACTTTAATTTTGACACTTATTTTTATTTTTTATTAATTACACATTTATAAATAAGTAATAAGCATATAAATACACATAATTCACATAGTACTCAAATAATTCCTTTTTATTACTTCAAAAAGTGTTACAATAGTTGACCTAGACTATTACATCGTCTAAAAATGCTTAGCACCGAAACCCGGGCGTTACAATTCTCTCCCCCTTAGGATGGTTCCGTCTTGGAATCATGTATCAGCAAACAGATATGGGTAGCGACTCATCATGTCACTCTCTGTCTCCCAGGTGAGATTCGGCCCATTCGAATGTTTCCATCGGACGAGCACTAGGTCGACCATCTTGCGTCGTAACTTCTTAGTCTTACGGTCAACAATTGCCTCGGGCTCTTCGATCAGCCTCTTATTCTTATCCATCCTTAACTCTGAGATTGAAATTATGTCGGGAACTTCTCCCGTGAATTTCCTTAGATAACACACATGGAAGATGTTATGAATACCATTGAGTTCTTCGGGAAATTCCAGCTTGTAAGATTGGTTCCCAATCTTCTGAAGAACTTTGAACGGTCCAATAAATCTTAGACTCAACTTTCGTCGTTTTCCGAATCTTATAAGTCCCTTCCATGGTGAGACCTTAAGCAAAACCGAATCCCCAACTTCGAAGGTCATTGGTCGTCTTTTCTTGTCAGCATAGCTCTTCTGACGATCCTGAGCTGCTAACATTCTTTCCCTAATCACCTTTAGTTTCTCAGAAGTCTCATGGACTATCTCGGAGCCGATAAACTGCTTTTCTCCAGCCTCAATCCAACAAGACGGTGTACGACACTTTTGTCCGTACAAAGCTTGATAGGGTGCCATCTTGATGCTTGAGTGGAAACTGTTGTTGTAGGAAAATTCTGCTAGAGGTAAGTGCTCGTCCCAGTTCCCTTGGAACTCGAGGGTACATGCTCTCAACATATCTTCAAGCGTTTGAATCGTTCTTTCGCTCTTACCATCAGTCTGCGGATGGTAAGCCGTACTCAGACACAACTTCGTACCCAGTTCCTCTTTTAGACTCCTCCAAAACCTCGACGTGAAACGACTATCACGATCGGATACAATCGTTAGAGGAACACCGTGAAGTCTCACAATTTCCTTCACGTAAGCATTTGCAAGATTATCCATAGACCACCTTTCGTTGGCAGCTATGAAGTGTGCATTCTTTGTGAAACGATCCACGACCACCCAAATCATGTCGTGTCCGTTCTTCGTCTTGGGCAGTTTAGTCACAAAATCCATGGTGATGTCTTCCCATTTACCCATGGGTACTGGTAAGGGTTCTAAACTCCCGTATGGTTTCCGATGTTGTGCCTTGACTTTTGCACAAGTTACACACTCGGCCACATACTTTGCAACATCGAGCTTCATTGTCGGCCACCAGTAGTAGGGTTTTAGGTCCCTATACATTTTTGTGCTGCCGGGATGAATTGAGTACATGGTCTTGTGCGCTTCTTCCATCAGAAGTTCTCTTACACCTCCTGTCTTAGGTACCCAAATCTGATCTTGGAATGCCTTCGGTCCTTGACGGTTTGTACCGAACACTAACGTTTTGCCCAAACGTTCTTCTTTTCGGTCATTCTTCTCTGAAGCTTCTTCTTGAGCTTTCTTGATGTTTTCCACAATCGTCGAGACAACTTCTATTCTCAATGCTCTTGGCCTTTTTCTCTCAAGGTTGACTTTTCGACTGAGAGCATCAGCGACAACATTTGCTTTACCGGGGTGGTAAAGTATCTCACAGTCGTAGTCCTTGAGTAACTCTAGCCAGCGTCGTTGCCTCATGTTCAACTCCTTCTGATTAAAGAGATACTGGAGACTCTTATGATCAGTGAAAAGATTGCACTTCGTGCCATAGAGGTAATGCCTCCATATATTTAAGGCAAAAACTACCGCTGCCAACTCCAAATCATGAGTGGGGTAGTTTTTTTCGTGCTCTTTCAATTGTCGATATGCGTATGCTATCACCTTTTCTCTTTGGGTCAGAACACAACCCAACCCGACTCCAGATGCGTCACTATAGACCGCGAAGTCTTTAACTCCATCGGGTAGAGAAAGAATCGGTGCTTCACATAACTTCTTCTTTAGCTTCTCGAATGCTTCTTTGTGCTTCTCACTCCATGTATAAGTAGCTCCTTTGTGGGTCAAAGCTGTTAATGGAGCAGCTATCGAAGAAAAACCTTGGATAAATCGTCGGTAGTATCCAGCTAATCCCAGAAAGCTTCGAATCTCTGTGGGACTTTTCGGTCGTTCCCACTTCATCACAACTTCGATCTTTGCGGGGTCAACCATTATCCCCTCCTGGTTAACCACATGACCCAAGAATTGGACTTCTCGGATCCAAAAATCACACTTGGAGAACTTTGCATACAGTTTCTCCTTCTTCAAGACTTCCAACACTTCTCGTAGATGCTGGCCATGCTCCTCCTGGCTTTTCGAGTAGATCAGAATGTCGTCGATGAACACTATCACGGATTTGTCGAGGAATGGTTTACAAACCCTATTCATCAAATCCATGAACGATGTTGGAGCATTGGTTAGTCCAAACGACATAACCAAGAATTCGTAGTGTCCATATTTAGTTCTGAATGCAGTCTTCTCAATATCCTGCTCTCTCACCTTCAGCTGATGATATCCTGACCTAAGATCGATATTTGAGAAGTAGCTCGAACCTTGCAGTTGATCGAATAGGTAATCAATCCTCGGCAATGGATACTTTTTCTTCACCGTTGCCCTGTTCAGCTCTCGGTAGTCTATACATATTCTCATGCTTCCGTCCTTCTTCTTTACGAATAGCACTGGAGCTCCCCAGGGTGATGAACTAGATCGAATGAAACCGTTGTCCAACAACTCCTGAAGTTGCGTCATGAGCTCCTTCATCTCCGTCGGTGCTAATCGGTATGGTGCTTTTGCTATCGGTGTTGTTCCTGGTAACAAGTCTATTCTGAACTCTACTTGTCTATCAGGCGGTAATCCAGGACGATCTTCGGGAAAGACTTCCGGATAATCACACGCCACTGGTATACTCAGCACCTCCTTTTTCTCCTTCTTTGCATCAATTACGAATGCCAAATATGATGTGCATCCTTTGGACAAACATTTCCTGGATTTCATCAGGGAGATGATTCCAGAATTCACTCTGTGTTTGTCCCCGTACACCATAAATGACTCTTTTCCAGGTGGGTTCACCCTTACTATCTTCTTTCGGCATTGTATCTCGGCGTCGTTGGCGCTAAGCCAATCCATTCCCAAAACGATATCAAAACCATTCAACTCTATGGGCAACAGCTCTTCGTGGAATTCGTTTCCATTTAGGTCGATGATTATGTTCTTAATACGATCACTAACAGGTACGAACTTGCCACTGGCAACTTCCACAATTAGGGAATTATCAAGTTTTTCTACAGGCAATGCTAATTTCCCACCAAATTTATGCGACACAAAGGAGTAGTTTGCTCCGGAATCAAATATTATATTGGCAAGCAAACCATTTACAAGAAAGGTACCTGAAGTGACATCTGCTGCCTCCTTTGCAGCCTCGAGTGTCATCTGGAAGGCTCTTGCCTTCAGCTTCGGTGGAATGTTGGGTCTTCCTGCCTCCTTCTTCTTCGGGAAGTCCCTCGAAATGTTCCCTTCCTCGTTGCACTCATAACAGACCTTCTTAGTGAACGTGCACTCGTTGGCATAGTGCCCAGGTTTTCCACATTTGAAACAAGTGACTCCTCCGTCACATTTCCCCTGGTGCTTCTTCTTGCACTTGTCGCACCATTTGGCTTCACCTCCTCCAGACTTTTGCGTACCAGACCTTAAGAACTTGCTTTTCTTGCTGAATTTCGACGACCCATCAAATTTCCTTTTCTCTCCCACCTCCGCTCTCTCCAGACCCTTCTCTCGTATCTGGGTCTCCACATTCTTAGCAGCCCAGATGGCGGCTTTTAGAGTGGTTGTTTTCTTGACCATTGGACCGAAGTCCGCTGGTAATCCGAGGGAAAACTTGTTAACCTTGGAGAGTTCAGTTGGGACGAGGTGAGGAACAAGCTTCATTTTCTCTGTACAGCTTGCAGCGTATTCAGTAACACTCATTCTTCCCTTCTTCAGATTCGGGAATTCATTGTTGATCTCCAGAAGATCCTGCTCAGATTAGTATTGCATCTTTAACTGCACCAGAAAATCCTCCTACGACATCTTGCTCGCTTCTTCTTTGGGCATTGAATCAGCTAGTAGCTTCCACCAGCTTAGTACTCCAGATTTCAACAGAGGAACCGCGAGAGCGGTCTTCTGCCTGTTTCTACATTCACAACTCTCAAACATCGTCTCCATCTCGGAGATCCAGTTCATGACTTCCACCGGCGTCGGGCTTGCAGATAGACACGGTGGTTTGGATGCCATGAAATCCTTGTATTTGCATCCACATCCGTCATTTCCTCCATCCTGGTGGTTTCGCCTAACTATCGGTGGGTTGGCTTGACCAACAGTCCTACTGTAGTTTCCTCCTTCTGACTGCCCATCATTCAACTCGGGCTGTTCAATTGGTACCGTAAGTTCTTCTCGGTTCTGTTGAAGTAAACGCCTTGTTTCCTCTATTTGGCGATCCAACATCATCTGGATCATCGCTTGCACTCCGGCCATCGTCATTGGCTCAGGTGCCACTTCTACGACAACATGTATTTGCTTTACCACCGGAGGTTGAGGGGGGGGGGGGGTTGGTTCCTATTTCCATGTGTGTTTCCAGCTCCACTGCGGGTTCTTGCCATCTTGATCTATACACCGAATAAGGTGAATTTAGATCTTTATTTAGGATTGACGTGTAAATCATCCTTATCACTCCGAAACGTTTACATGTTAGTTCTAATATTATAGTCATACGTTTAGAATCCTAAACACATAAGGTTTTCAGATCCGGTTCGCAACAGACCATAGATCCGAACAAATAACAGCATATAAGGCATAAATCATTTAGCACATACAGCATATTAGGCATACTTTCCTAAATAAGCTAGTGCTTACATCTCACAATCATCGCTTAGCATTCTAAGTTTAAGTCTAGAAATCCTACAAATTCCTAGTTCGCTTAAACTAATGCTCTGATACCAACTGTGACATCCCCGTTTTCACGGCCAGAAAAGACCGATTTTGTTTATGCTTGTTTGAAAATCAGAGTAACATTTTAAATAAAAGTGTTGCGGAATTTTTCCCAAAACAAAATATGATAAATATTTATCAAAAGCATTTCCAAAGAAATGTATTTCATTAAAAGACTCGGGATGTCATGTTCGATACAGATCAAAAGCATAAACAGTACAATATAAGCCTTACAACATTATTTCATATCTACAGGCCTATATCCGTAATCCCTCATCCAAAACATCACATCTATGCTCGAGCGCCACTACCTGTAATACATGAAACTGAGTGGGTCAGGCTTGGGAGCCTGGTGAGCACATAGGGTTTTCAACCCACAATAAATAAGTTATTTAATTTCATCAACCAACAATAACCCGATTACCCGTTCCCGTTATCCTCACTTTACGTCCCTAAACACCTATCATAAGGGATCTATCCTAAGGATCATCATCGGGATGGACACTACTGCTAAGGGGATTCCTCAGCAATAAATGTCCTTAAGGCTACCATGAGGGGGATGGAGTACACCGGTGAACACATCGTTCACAAACACCTACAGGTTGCGAGCCTGCTAGCGTTCCAATTGACTGTCTAGAAGAGTTTGTGGTTGTCATCCATACTCCGCTAGATGACAGAATCAACAACAACAATATCGAGACCTCTCATCATTTTATCACACATCGTCTATTACATCTACCCATGTTTTACCCCAACATTTTTGTAGATATAAAATACATATACAGTTTAAATCATTTAAAACATGTATAAAAATCTTTCATCAGCATAGACAGCAAGTATTGAGACAATATGCACACATAGCACGTAGTTTATATTAAATACTTCATATCTATGTGTAAGATGAAAGTGACTATGCACTCACCTGATTAGGTGGTGACTCGGTACTCGAAAAACACTTCGTTATCTCAAAAAAAAATTTCCTTGACCAAAACCTAGTATCATTACCACTAGAGTTTAGTTTTAACGTTAACCGCGACTAATTAATAGTCTAGCTATTATTACTATTATATAAGCGTTAAATAACACTCAATATAACTCATAATAATAGCCCAAATAATTATTTTAAGGACCTAATAACATTACTATAATTATTTAAAAGCTATATTAAAAATTGCGTAGGCGTAGCTCACTTACAGCGGGTTTTCTTAAAAACCGGGCTTTGCTCGGAGCAGCGTTTCCGAACCGAAAGACCCTTTTTCTCGAGACTCTGGGAGCCTTGGGGCTTCCTTCGGGTGCTAGGGGGCTTACCTAGGCTTAAGAGGGGTTAGAGGGGTAGTGAGAGAAATTAGAGAGAGAAAGAGTTGTGAAAATGTGTGAGAAATCCGAGCAACTTCGCATGGTATTTATAGGGGCGAAGTTCGGACGTACGTTGGGCGTACTGAGCTCTACGCTGGGCGTTTCTTCGGATAAGGTCTCCACGTGTTGCAGTTTCGGTGGTGCTACGCGTTCACTCCTCGGACCACACAAGGCCGAAGTACGCTGGGCGTACTTCATTTCGGACGCGGGGCATAATGCGAGGGTGGCGTGTCGCAATCCGAAGCGTGTTCCGGGATCAACGATGGATGGCCCAGATGGAGCCACGTCATCGGTTTCGCTATAGGCTTTGCATATTCAAGTGCAAACTTTAAAAATTTGTAACTTTTGCGTACGAGCTCCTTTTTTGACGTTCTTTATATCCACACGTAGGCGGGAACGTACTCTAAAACTTTCGTTTAGACTCCGTCGGCTAATTTTGACTTTATTTTAAAAGTTATATTTTTAACAGGCCGGGACAGGATTTGTCCGTTAAAAATTCATAACTTCTTCATCCGACGTCCGTTTTCGTCTGTCTTTTTATCGTTATGCTACTATTAATGAGATATTCGATTCTCGTTTAGGTTGTGTCGGCTAAAAACCGTTCGATCTAATATTCGAACTTCGGGCTGTACATTGCTAAGCCGAAACTTCGAAAAATCATAACTTCCTCATATGAAGTCATATTTTGGCGTTCTTTTTATGGACGCTCTCGGTTCAACGTATTCTACGACTTTCGTTTAGATCGCTAAGGCTAAAACTCACTCTATCGTAAATTCACTATTTACGCTTCCTGGTATCGTGCCGGTTCCATCGTGAAACTTCGGCGGGTCATAACTTCTTCGTTATAACTCGGATTTAGGCGTTCTTTATATCCCCGGGATCCTTGTTTCAACCACTACAACTTTATGTAAATATATCGGGCTTATCTCACACTTTAATTTTGACGCTTATTTTTATTCTTTATTAATTACACATTTATAAATAAGTAATAAACATATAAATACACATAATTCACATAGTACTCAAATAATTCCTTTTTATTACTTCAAAAAGTGTTACAATAGTTGACCTAGACTATTACATCGTCTAAAAATGCTTAGCCCCGAAACCCGGGCATTACATGTTTCACTTTGTATGTTTTGACTTCCAGAATAATAAGATTATCCAAACTATCCACAGTTGATCATATTTTGGAAGTAGGTATTGAGGCAAGATTGTCATGAATCTGACTGTAGATTGTCTAGGTGTTTTAGACATAGCACAAGTTTGCTGCAGTGTTCATGAGTACTCCTGTAATAAGATTTGAGTGTTGGATTAAGCCCACGCTCATTTGAATCACTTCATGGATTTGATCACGAGTGATTAGTGAGACGATAATATATTGTATTCTTGAAATGGAGACATATAGTTGCAGTTTACAAGTCGGTTGCACATTGATGATATGTAAATGCACCAGTAACTTGGTGTTATAAAACGTATCATTGTGTGTGATTTGATGAGTAAATAGAGCAAGCATGTGAGTCGAAGTTTATCCGTTCCTTTTAACCTAAGAGGGATAAAAGCGATATTTGTGGTCCCCTCGATGATTTAGTGATGACACCCTAAGCGCTTGGCCAAGCCTGGACTGATTTGATTTGTTCAATTAGTCAGTTGTCATAAATCGGAAATCGGGAAACAACAGATGGACAGAGAGAATGATTACAATCCATGTCTCAGTCCATTTGATATCTTGTAGAGTGGAGGAATATATGATCCCTTATCTAATGGACGCGTCATTGACTGGGTCAGAGTTCGACAGCGGCTTTTAAGAGCTACGATTGTTAGTCGGTGTTTAAGTCGTACTTGCAGTTATAGTTATTAGACTTATCCAAGTGTGACACTGTTGGATTAGGTGTCTAAGCCCATAACTATAATTGGTATGTACTTGACCCGAGAATAGCATGGTCCATTTTGGGTTGCATATCACCAGGACAATTTGATAGGATGGATATTTGAGTAAGAGGTTATTTATGATTTATTAATATATTACAAGTATAATATATTAATTGTGAAATCATATTATTTAATTAGTATAGATCAAGAATTAATTTGAATTTAATTTTGTGATCAAACGAGACTAATTAAATTAAAGGGGACTGATTATGTAAATCAGTGATACATATAGGATTGGGCTATTGATCCATGATGGGCTAAGTTTATGTAAGTATCCATGAAGAGTTAGCCCACATGAGTTATGGATCATAACCTAAGTGTGTGGATTAGGGTTTACCCATGACTCTTGGAATCCCACACTACATATATGTTACCCTTGGCCTAAAAATCGGTTACACAAGTGTTCTTAGAGTTCATATAACCGATTTTGTGTGCTCCATATTCTCTCAAAAAGTCCTCCTTTGTTCATGGTGTGTTGTGAAACATTTGAGGCATCACACTTTGGGGTGCTAAGTTCTTAAAGGCCAAATACATCAAGCTACAACAAAGGGGTAATCATCTAATCTATTTTATGATTCAATTATCAAATTGTATGCTAGTTGTAGGCTTCATGTTTTGGATATTTTATTGCATGTATAATTAGAGAAAACTTAGATCCAAAGCATTTAGGGTTGTATGTGCACCATAGGATGTTGTAGTACATAAAACTCAACACTATCTTCCATACCTATCCGTCGTTGATTTAGATCTCTTCTCAAGGTCCCGAACCATAAAACACTCTACCCTCACAGAAGAAGCACATATATACCTAGGTACTCGAAGAGCCACATGTAATCCTCTAGATACTCATCCTAGGTCCCTACTCAGGTACAACTTTGTCTTTCGAGAAGTCCCTGCTAACCTTGTCAATGGCTTCGCGCAAACTAATTGTACATCACTCAAACTCCATAAACATTCGAATAAGATATTCCACCCTAAATTCACAACCAGACAAGGAACAAGAAGTAAGGCTAAATCAGGCATTATAAGGCTATAAAATCCTAATTATATACAATCATTCAGTACATACAAAGCAACTTGCAATCTTAGCTTCAACCCTAGCAAAACATTCACATGTATCTCCTAGGCTATAAGGCATCACATAATCACACAAACCTATCCTGCAAGTCTTGAAGGATCCTTAGCCTACTAACTAGCATGCATTTCTATTAGCTCTAATAACAACAATTCTAATACAACATACAATACAAATATGAACATTTTGGGAGATCACTTCTTCGGGCTCCAGCTGACTATACACTTTGGTTCCTCTATTCTTCTCTAAATCTCCATTACTTAGTAAAAAGGTTTTTATAAAACTCTCAGATCCTTAGTTTGAGTCTGGAATCCCAATAATGTTCATCCAAATCCCTCAAACCGATCTGATACCAACTTGTAACAAACTGAATTCTGTCACAAAAAATTTCATTTTTAAATAGTGGAAACATCAAATATTATAAAAAACCGAGTCATAAAATTCCCAGGTGAAACAAATACAATCATCCCAGATTTGAGTATCAAAATATGAAAAGTCATAAAATTTGCAAGCCAGAGTGTACAGACAAGCCTTCGCCTTCCCGCGATCATCTGAAGTACCTAAAACACATTTCATCGACATTTGTAAGCATGAAGCTTAGTGAGTTCCCAAAATATCACATACAACTCAACAAAATAAACAACTATGGGTTATCACCAACCCTGTGGATTGACATCACATTTCAGGGGTTATCAGCATCACTGTGGACTATCAGCAGTCCCATGGACTCATAGCTGTCCAAGAAATATCAACAACATACTTACACAAAACATATCAACATATAAGACCAATTGGTCAGCATGCATACACTACTACATAAGTAATATAGTGAGAAGACTCACTTAGCAAGTAGCAGCTAAAACACAATGGCCTCACACGATGAAGACAGGTACTACACAACACCTAAACATCAATGAGGAAGTTTCCACTTAGTCTACACACTAAAACCCCTAAAGTTGACCAAAAGCCAACCATGGTCAGAAGTCAACGGTCAAGGTCTACCTCAGCAGGTCGCCACGTCGTGGCCATCCAAGGCCATGTCGTGGAAACTACAAGACAAAAATAGATGGGGACCTTCCATCTGCCACGTCGTGGCAACCATCGCCACATCGTGGGGACTAGGCTTTCCCAACTTAATATATTCAACTCTTAATCTGTTAAGCCTTGTATCCAACCTGTCTAGGAACCTTCCTAAGGTCTAAGACATCACACATATTAATTCTTTTTAGTCATGCATGCCTTATGAAAGATTATAGCTCAAATTAGTTCAAAATAGGGAAAAACACCCAAATCTCATGCATAAATCTTAATACACCATCAAACTTCAGATCTGAAACTTATGTTTACTCAAGAGCCCTCATGATCCATAAAGTTGCTAACTTTATGGATTTCATGCATCCAAACAAGGCCAAGCATGGAGAAAAGTGGGTAAAAGCTTAGATCTAGCATGCTTAAAGGAGAAAGATAGGAGCTTAATAACTTATAATGGTCCAGAAACAACACAAAATGACGAGGAGGAGGTTGGCTTGCTAGAACAATGCACCAAAAGAGACTTCTTCTTCTTCTTCAAAGTGCTAAAATCACCAAAAGAGCACTCAAAGTTAAATATGGAGGCTATGGTTAGGAGGGGAAGGTTTTTCAGAGGGTGGAGGCTTCCAAATAAGGCAACCCTAGGAGTTAGTGCCCTTAAATAGGGCACCAATCCTGCATATTAGGGTTTTGGCCCAAAACACTCTCCACGTCGTGTGGCAACTTAAATGAAGATCTAAATAATAATAATAATAATAATAATAATAATAATAATAATAAAACCACCTTAATGTCAAAGTTGTTTATATTTTGGAATGTCTCACGTTCTTGAGAGTTGGATTATGAAACCGACCGATCCAATCGAATTCGTATTTGATTTGTCCAACTCGAATTTTAGTTCAATTTTGAATGATTCAAATCTCTTTTTGAAAATCCATTTACATTTACACTAATATGAAGAATTAACTGATTCATTAAAAAAAACACTCCTGCCTAGATAGTTTTACTTTGCTTTTGTCTATGTTATTTTATTATAATTATAATTAATAAATGTTTTATGTAAAGAAATATCAAGCGTAATAAAAGCTCACTAAAACATGATTAATATTTCAATAAAACGCATTCGCTAGTATGTTTAGAAAATAAAATTATAACGTCTTTTTTTAAGTTCTTGATTCTTTTATTAAAAATTGTTTGTATCATAAAAATACATAAATATAAAACTAACCATACTGTAATATTGTTTGTTACATTTCATGATATAATGATGAAATTAATCACAATATTTCTAGCGTCCTACTATTCATCTCCATCCGTAGTGCGGATGTTGACTTATTCATATATTTTATATTAGTCTTTGAATAAATTATAGAAATGAACCCTTGGTCTAATTTTCGGTAAAGTTTAAATTTGATAGGTTACAGATTTGTGAATATTATATTAAGATTCTTGCTCCGTATAAAAAAGACCAATTACCCCTTTTTTTGTCCATTTTTTTAAATATATATATATATATATATATATATATATATATATATATATATATATATATATATATATATATATATATATATATATATATATATATTATGTTATAACTCGTGGAAATCACGGTTATAAAGTTAAACTAATTATGATAACTAGGTTATAACTCGTGGAAATCACGATTATAAAATTAAACTAATTATGATAACTAAAAATCATAATTATTAATCAATTATTTTCAAAATTTTATTAAGTAACAAAGATATGTGATTGTTATGATTGTTTCAAAGAAATATGTGATTTTTTTAAAGATTCTTAGGACATTATTTATGTGTAAATTAATGAAAAAAATGATAATATTATATAATGAAATATAAAACAACCATAATCAATGAGTTAAATGAAAATTGGTATATGGAAAAATACAAATTAATTTATTGCAATAAAGATATATTAAAAATATATAACAATGTACAAATGAAAATTAAGAATAAAAAAAGTTATAAAGAAAAATACCATTTTTTTCATAAATTTTTGAAACATTTGTTTACAACCTTGAAAAATTGTATTGTTAGTCTATCATCATTATTTAAAATTCACAATTTTTATCATTATCTATTTTGAACTCTAGATTGGGCGATGACCATGTGTGAAAACAAGTTGTTTGATAGGCAAACTAACCAACCTTCGATAAGGACCGTTAACAATTATCATTGCAAAACATAAGGCGAATGAAGAATGTCTCCTTTGAAATTTAAAAGTATTAGTGTCAGTCACATATTGTTATATAAGCAACAACGTTGAATAGTTTATTTCCAAACATGTCATATTTCAGATTTGGTACTACACATGTTACAAATATAAAACTTTTGTTATAAAAACATTAATATATATTTTAATTTTCATTTACTTATTTACCTCGTACCATCTCATATTTTATTTTTCATATGTATTTAAAAATCAAACATAGATTAATTTTCGTATACTCAAAAAATTCAACTAAATATCAATCATAAAAACCAATAATCCAAAATAAATTTGACCCACAAAACGCAAAAGAAAAAAAAATTGTAATTAAATAATTAAATTTTAAATTGTATGTTCTTTTCACCTGGTAATGGAAATTGGATATTTTTGCTAGCACATTCGGTATGATTCGTATGACACCTAAACACAAAGCCATTTCCACTGTACAATTTCCCCATCAAAATCCATTTCCAAATGAAGAAGAAAGCTGAACAAAGGAAATTCAGAACTTCAGACTGTAACCCTACATCTGTTTGTTCCCATCTAATTTCTCTTCGGGGAGACCGACCAAATCCACTCATCCACCAGCCTATATTCCCACTCATATGCCATTACCCACCATCCAACACCGCAAGCAACACCACTGCGGAGTCACAACCGCCGAACATTCCCTCGCCACATTCATTGTCGCCGTCAACACCACCGATTGATCAAGATAAAGCGATGAAGAGAATCCCCCACATCAAGTTTCCTCAGCATCTCTAGGCGCCTTCTGGTTTGTTTCGTGTTAACTTATGTGTTAGTTTATTTGAATGTTATTTTTTTGGGCTAGGTCATGTTTCATTCTTCTGTGTTTCAACATATTTAATAATCTGCTTGAATCAATGAATAGTGTTAATGATTAGTTTAGGCTTGGAATAATTAAACTTACTGAAGAAAATTAACTGAAAATTTGAATTTCGGTCTACGAAGAATCAAAAAGAACATTATTCATTGATTATTTGACCTTTTTTTTTTTCAGAAAAGAGATTATTTGACCTAGTTTTGATTTGTCTTACAGATTAGGTTATAGATTTCATGGTATTACATGATATACAAACAGGGAAATAGATAGTTTTAAACATGAATCGTTTAGTGTTTATAACTGGTATCTACTTGTATCATCTTGTAGGTTCTAGTACTCAAACCCATGCAAAACATGTTGCATGTGATGGCCCTTCAAGATTTTTCTCAAAGTCAGACCCTTCTGAAGAAACTCTAATAAGTCGATAATTGTAGTTTTCAATTTATGTCTTCATATTATATTAATCCAATCAGAGTTTATAAATCCAGTAGCATGATTGATGTTCTACATGTAGAACAACTAATTAACTGTCATACACATACATAATTATAACATTGTACTTTCAAAGTACAATGCTATATAATTATAACATTTACTTGCCATAAACATACAAAATTATAGTTTATCAAACTTTAATGAAACTTTTGTTGGGTTTCTTGCCGCTATACATGGAAATCGTGTTGTTCACTCACTTCTATGTTTAAGCGGACTTCATAGAGAAGATATGCATTGCATACTATCTCTCTATGTATATCTATGTGATAGCATTGGTTATAACATCACTTTGATAAAAAAAATTCCTAGTTATAGCATTATACAATTCTATGTGGTGTTGTTTAATCTTGAAAATTCCCTACACAGAAGTATAATGCTCTTTGTAGAATTTAGGGAAAAAGAAAATTTTGCTTTTTTGGTCAATTTAGTCATCTTGACATTTTTTGTCATTTGACCTACTTAAAACTTAAACCGAACAAAAAAGATTGTTATAATGATATGAATCTCTTATAATAGGAAGTATACTTTTTTTGGTTTAACATTAAAATGAACAAAAAAGAACCTTATACTGACATAAAACACTCAAAAACATAAAGTAGAGTTTTTTTAGTTAAAATGAGCATTTGATCTTTTTGGTCAATTTGGTCATTCTTACCATTTTTTTTCTTTATTTGTCCCACTTAAAATAAAAAATACATCTACCTTGGGTTATTTGACAGTGGAATCGAAGCGGCAAGGTTTGACTTTTAAGACTTTTTTTCTTTCAAACATTGATTGGATTCTTTATTTGAGACTTGTTTATATATTATTAGGATTTATGACAAGGCTTCTATAAACTACAATGGGATAGAAGCGGCCAACTTTGCACCAGGTTCATATTCAAATTAAACGGCTCCTGATTGATAATTGAGGTACTAAATTACTAATTAAAACCTGGAAAACAATCTACTTCCTAACTCTTTCTTATTATGTCATTCTACTTTCATTGCTTCTTATGGCAACAATGTACTTTGAAAGGATTTCTTATTAAGGAATTGTATTGTAAGAATTTCACCTTATTAGAGCAATGGATGGCCTGATAGCATTACACTAATATTTAAAGTGTAAAGCTAATAATGATTGAAACCAAAAACAAAAACATATTACTAAAATTTGTTTATTAGTATGTTCTAAAAGTTAAGGTAATAACAATGTACTTTTCAGTCATAAACATTGATTTTATAACTGGAAACATTTGTTTGGATTGTTATTCCATTTACTTAAAAAAATTACCATTCCGTCCCTACATGAATAATGACAATGACAGCGAAATAAATTACATTTAAACAACCGAATTAAAACGGAATTTGTATCAATAGCTTTCTAGTCAGCTAACCAGGAATCCTCCATAAGTGTAAGGGTCGAATTATTGTAATTAGTCGAAGTATGTTTTGAACTCTTCGAATATTTTGTAATGTATTTTACTAGGGAGCTTTTATTCGAAGCTTTAGAGTCAATGCCTTAGTATATTTTTTGTATGCTTTCAGTTCCCTATAAATAGGGTTATTTACTAGAGTTAGAAAAGAAGTTTTACAGACTTGTCTACTATTCTCTGTAAAGAATTCGAAAGCATAATAGAGCATAACAAGATCATATTTACATCGTGTGTTCAAATCTCATATTCTTCTTTGAATTCATACTCTGATTAATTCATTACTCGATTCATTGATTCATCAATTGGTATCAGATCAGGAATCATATCTCTGATTTTCACGCTGTTCAAAAAGTTTTTGAATCAACTTTTTGATTTAAAAATTTCCGCACTTTTTAAAAGTGAAAAATTGTCTAGATCTTAGTCTGTGATTCGATTCTGCATTTGAATTGTTGAATCGAGTGTTATTCTCATCAATTCGATTTGATTCATCTAGTTTGTTTTCAAATTCTCAAATCTTTTCAAACTTCTCAAAATCTTCTTCCGTACAACAATGGCGAGTTTCAATCTCAATTCGATGACCTCGTTTTCTCATCTGCTAGGTTCATCAACCAAAATTCCAATGCTAATCCCTGAATACTATGATCAGTGGGCTGATCGTATGCAGGATTATCTGAATGGTCTTGATGAAGAATTATGGTCATGTATCACTGGAAATGTCAATGTTCCAGTGAATGTTCAACCAATTGGATCATCTTCTACAAATTCTGGAGTTGATAATCAAACTGATCGTCTGAAGAAACTGGAGAAGAGGTGTATGAGGGAACTGCGAGGTGCATTACCTCCAGTTGTGTACAATTATGTTAGGAGTTGTACAACTACAAAGGAAGTCTGGAACAATCTGAAAGATAAATTTCAAGGAAGTGAGAAGACAAAAATCAATTCAGTTAAACAGTGTTTGGTTGAGTTGAAAGATGTCAAACAAAAAGAAGGAGAAACAATTGAAGTTTACTATGATCGTCTGAACGAGTTAATCTATCGGTGCAATCGCTATGGAATTACCAGGACATCAATGGAATTCAATCTCATCTTTGTAATGGGGCTTTGAAAAGAATGGAGAAGTGTGAGTATGATGGTGAAGAATCAGCAAAGTTTTGATACATCAACTCTCAATGATTTGTACAATCAATTGAAAACACAAGAAATTGAGGTAAATGAAATTGCTGAGGAATCGAAGTTGAATTTGGGAGGTCCATTAGCTCTTGTATCAAAGATTTCTGAGAAAGAAGGTGAAAATGGTGATTCTGAGGAAGAAGAAGGATTCATCATGAATTTGGATGATGAAGCAATAGCATTTTACTCAAATAATCGTGTCAAGAAATTTTTCAAAAAGTCGTTCAATTCGAAGACTAAGCTTGCTGAGGTGAAAGGAAATTCTGTGAGTAAAAATGTTGTTGAGGAGAAAAAGAAAGTTGAGAAGAAAGATTCGAAGATAGCTGATGGAAAGGGTGAGAAGAAGCTGAAAGGTGATGCAAGAATAGATTGTCATTATTGCAACAGTGCGAATCATCTTGCAAATGACTGTATGCTTCGAAAGAAGGATGAGAGGAAGAATAAAGTCAAAGATGAGGCATACTATGCAGAAAAGCTTGACGTGGTTCGTGCTAAAGCAAAGAATTTGTCATTGGTTGCAAAGGGTGAGCATGAGGATGAAGATGGAACTTATCAAATCTGGTCATCCGGGTCAGACGATGAGGAAATGAGGAATCCAACGCATGGGGCGTTGTATGCGAAAATGGAGAAGGACTCAGATGATGAGGAATTCGAAGTGAGGGGACGATGCTTCGTATCCAAAGCAGCTGACAAATCTCCAATGACAACAAAGGTACGTAAAATTCTCGAATCTTTTAATATTCCTACACATGCTTATGATTCTGAACTAATTTCTTTTGATGAGACGGTTACTTATTTTGATTCAATTGTTGTGTCTGCTAGCAATGAGGCCAACAAGTTGCCAATGGAGTTGTTAGAGGTCAAAAAGAGATTAGACATGAAAATAAGCAAAATTGAATGTTTGGAATTACAAATGACAAATATAATGTGTGATAGGGATAGGTTATCGAGTGATGTTAAACTTTTGCTAGCACAAAGAAACATCTATTGTAATTCTGCTAAACGACTTTATAGCAAATTAACTGATTTACATCATTCATGTGATATAAGTAAAGAGCAATATAGAAAATTACTACCTTTCCTGGCATTCGAAAGAGCCAAGGTAGATAATATTTTGTATGATTGTGAGCAAATAATAGCTGATTTTGACAGAGTCCCTGATGATAGATATAAATATGGATTTGTCAAAATTGATGAATGTCTTGATGCGAATGAATTAGTTAACATAGTGAATGATACTTTGACTAAATCTGAACAAATTCAAATTTTGAAAAAGACTGAGAATTCAACATCTGATTCTCAATCTAATTTTGCTGATATTGAAGATAATTCTGACAATATTAGTGAAATTAGTGAACTTGAAGATGTTGATTGTTCTCAGTTGTCTGTTGTTAATGTTGCTTCAACATCTAAAGGAAAAGAAAAAGTTAAGGATTTGATGGTTGAAAATGAAACTGATATACCCTCAACTTCGAAAGTTTATGATATGAACTTCGTGGATCTCAAAGACAGCCAAACTGATGATAGTGATGATGAAGATGAAGTGAACATTTCGAAGGAAAAGAAATCTTCAAAGGAAGAAGAAAGTCCTCGAATTGTGGTTGATCAGGTGTATGGTGATACACAAAAGTTCGAAAAAGTGATGAATGAAAAAGGTGAACACTATCGTGAAACGAATTCAGTGGTTTATCCAAATTTCAAATGTACAGATAATGTCATTTTTCCAAATCAAGTTTTCGTAACTACTGGAAATGTTGAGAAAATCAAACCAGAATTAAAGAAGTTAGTTGAAGAGGATAATTCAAAAACAACCGATGAAGGTTTTTTCGCAAATAAAAGCACAGTTGAAAACAACTTAACAAAGAATTCATATGTTTTCCAACGTCAAAAACCACAAAGAAAATGGGTTGAAAAATCAGAAATTGAAAAAGAGAATTCAAAACAAGTTGAAAAGGAATGTGAAAAAGTTGTCAAATTAAACTCCAAGGAATTCAATGATCAAATTGACAAATTTTCGAAGGAAAACAACATTTCAAAAAGACAAGCAAGAAAGAAAATATTTTGGCAAAATGTTGAGTCTCAAAAGATGTCTGAATCACAATCACCCAAAAATGTTTTCAAAGCTAAAAATTCATCTTTTTCAACAAAACCTCAACATTCATCTCAATCAAATCATTCAAAGTCTGAAGTGAATAAACAACCAAGGTTTTCGATAGTTTCAGAAACTAATATTCCAAGAAAATTTTCAAATAACTCAAAATCAAATCAAAAATTCTTTCAACGTCAACATTTTAAATCAACAGTTGATACATCATATGCTAAATCTTTTATAACAAAACCAAAAGTTGATTTTGTTCCTATAAAGCTAAATTTTCCAAATCAAACGAAGAAATAAATTATGAAAACTTCACGAGAAAAAGGAATAACGTCAAGGAAGAACATTGATCATTGGCTTGAAGGAAAAGGAAAGATTTATCAGTCAAATACATTTTCAAAGGAGCAAATTCACGAAGCATATGAATAATTCATCAAATGGCAGTTCATCGTCTAAGGATTCGAACATATCAGTCAAAGCATGGAAACCAGTTATAAAAGCAAAGAATGTTCATTCACAAACTCAGAATTCGAAGGGTAATGTCAGTGAACATTCGAAACCATCAAAAAATTATGTTTCGGTTCCTTTAAATGAAGAACTGAACTTAATTGATAGTTTCAAAACAAAAGTTTGTGATGGGTTAAAAGTTCTTCATTACATTCGAAATTGAAATCTAATTTCCAAGGACCCAAAAAGCCTTGGGTACCTAAATTTTTCCATTGAATGTAGGTACTATGTGATGAGCAATATGATAACAAGTGGTATATCGATAGTGGTTGCTCTCGTCACATGACTGGGAAGAAGGAGAATTTACGTGATTTTCGAAGTCTCAAAAATGCTGGAGTAGTGAAGTTTGGGAACAATAAAAAATGTCAAGTCAAAGGATATGGGAAGATCACGAATGGTCAATTCACAGTGAATCGGGTGGCATATGTTGAAGGTCTTCAACATAACTTGATAAGTGTTTCTCAACTTGTTGTGGGCACTGGCAATCAAGTTCTTTTTAATGAAAAAGGAAGTATTATTTCGAATGTCACAACAAAAGAGGTGTTACTGAAATCCAAAAGGAAAGGTGACATGTTCAATTTGGACATCAATCTGATAGTAGGGAAACCTGCTATATGTCTTCTTTCGAAGGGAACATCAGACTTAAGTTGGCTTTGGCATCGAAGACTTTCTCATCTCAATTTTCGAAACATCAATAAACTTGTGGTACAAGATCTGGTAAGAGGTTTACATGTACTTAAATTTGACAATAATTCTTTATGTGCAGCTTGTGAAGTTGGCAAGCAACATAAACAAGGTCATCCAATTACGATTGATTCGAAAATAGTTGCACCTCTGGAGCTCTTACATATTGATTTGTGTGGTCCTTCGACTGTTTCAACTCTCAACAAGAAACGGTACATTTTAGTGATTGTTGATGATTTTTCCAGATTTACGTGGGTTTATTTTCTCAGGCTTAAATCTGAAGTTGCACAAATCATGATTGACTTTATCAAAAAGATGGAAACAACATTGAAGAAGATTGTTCGAAAAATTAAGAGTGATCATGGAACTGAATTTAAGAACAATGTTCTTGATTCATTTTTGGTGGACAAAGGGATTTCGCATAATTTTTCATCTCCATACACACCACAACAAAACGGTGTTGTTGAACGAAGAAATAGGTCTCTATGCGAAGCGGCAAGGACTATGTTGGCATATGCGAATCTTCCACAATATCTTTGGGCTGAAGCAGTATCAAAAGCATGTTTCACTCAAAACAGATCGTTCATTCATCGCCGTTTTAACATTACTCCATATGAAATTCTCAACAATCGAAAACCTAATGTCAAATTTTTACATGTTTTCGGATGCAGGTGCTTCATTATGAATCTCAAGGATAATCTTACGAAATTTCAAGCAAAAGCAGATGAAGGGATTTTCTTGGGATATTCGCATAATTCAGTTGCATATCGTGTGTTGAATAAAAGAACACGAAAAGTTGAAGAAACTTTTAATCTTACATTTGATGATTACTACATTAAACAAACAACAACTCAGTTTGAAAATCATCCAATTCTGAAAAACATACAAGATGAATCTGAATCCTCACAAACATTAGATATTGATTATGATTTAATTTTTGGAATTTCAGATCATGTTGTTGATGCTGAAATCAATGCAAGTGATAATCATATCTCTGAACTAACAAAGCTTAATGATGCTTCAACATCATATTCTCCAGAAAATGGTGAAAGTATGCAAAACAATCCAGTGGAGGGGGAGCACTTGGATTCGAATACATTAGATGACGAACATCATTCTTTTGAGGGGGAAAAAGAAAGGATGAATGATGATGTTGAGGGGGAACATAATGTTGAGGGGGAGCATTCAGAAAATATTGAAGATAATAATGATTTTGATGATGCTTGTTCGATTGTAGGCTCAGAAAACGATGATATATACGAAGATGCACCTTTGGAATTTGATCCAGCATATCCGCCAATGGAAAAGTGGACAAAAGATCATCCGAAGGATCAAGTAATTGGGAATCCACAAGAGGGAGTTTTAACAAGAGCTCAAATTCGTGCAAAGAATGAGGTATTGAATACTCATCAAGAATTTTGCATGTTCAATGTTTTCATTTCTAAGATTGAACCAAAAACAGTTAAGATTGCAATGGAACACTCAGATTGGGTTGTTGCAATGCAATCTGAATTGTCTGAATTTGAACGAAACAAGGTTTGGAGGTTAATTCCTAAACCTGAAAATGTTTCGATTGTCGGGTTAAAATGGATTTTCAAAAATAAAACCGACAAAGATGGAAATATTGTTCGAAACAAAGCCAGACTTGTTGTTAAAGGATATTCACAACAAGAAGGAATCGACTATGAAGAAACTTTTGCCCCTGTCGCAAGACTCGAGGTGGTTCGTATATTTCTAGCTTATGCAGCTCACAAAGATTTTGATGTTTATCAAATGGACGTGAAATGTGCATTTCTAAATGGAGAGCTTGAAGAAACTATTTACGTGGAACAAACCCCAGGTTTTATTAACGAAGAATTTCCAAATCATGTTTATATTTTAGATAAGGCAGTTTATGGTTTGAAACAAGCACCACGAGCATGGTATGCAACTCTTACCTCATTTTTGAAACAATTTAAATTTAAACAAGGATCAGTTGATCCCACATTATTTCGAAAGAAAGTGGGGAATCATCTAATGCTTGTTCAAATTTATGTTGATGATATTATTTTTGGCTCGACTGACCCTGCTTTGTCTAGAGAATTCGAAGATTTGATGAAAAGTAAGTTCGAAATGAGCATGATGGGAAAAATCAATAATTTTCTTGGTTTGAATATTCGTCAAAACAGAAAAGGAATTTTTATTAATCAAGAAAAATATACGAAGAATCTGTTGGAAAAGTTTGGATTGACAAATAGCACGAAGTTACGAGTTCCAATGGCAACGGGCATAAAGCTTACATCTTCGTTAGATAAACCTGCATTTGACATAACTTTATATAGGAGCATGATTGGTTCATTACTTTATCTTACAGTTAGTAGACCTGATATCATGTTTTCTGTGTGTAATTGTGCTAGGTATCAGTCTAATCTACGAGAACCACATCTCACTGCTGTGAAGAATATCTTTCGTTATCTTAAAGGAACAATTTCATTAGGATTGTGGTATCCTTCGAGCACTGGGTTCTTTGTACAAGCATATTCGGATGCAGACCTGGGTGGTTGTAATCTTGATCGAAAAAACACAAGTGGTGGATGTCAATTTCTTGATGGCAAATTGGTGAGCTGGAAGTCGAAAAAGCAAACATGCGTATCAATTTCAACAGCTGAAGCAGAATATGTGGCTGCTGCTGCTTGCACTTCACAAATAATATGGATCCAAAGTCAATTGCGTGATTATACAATTAATATGAAAAAGATTCCATTATATTGTGATTCTCAAAGTGCGATAAGAATTTGTCATAACCCTGTGCAGCATTCGAAGACTAAACATATAGCTCTTCGTTATCATTTCATCAAAGATCACGTGGAAGATGGAAATATTGAAGTACATTTCGTGAAAACAACTGATCAGTTAGCTGACATTTTCACGAAAGCTTTGGATGAAAAATCCCTTGTGAAGATTATAGAAGGACTTGGAATGATTGATGGAAATTCTGTTCCATGCGAAAAAGAAGAATGATGCATGATAAGGAATGATTCAGAGGCGCTGACTAAAAGATAATGCAAAATCATTCAGCATTCAGAGGTTACTGTTCATAGTCAACGCTTCGACCTCTTCGAATTCACACATTTGTTACTTACTTTAAGGGTTGATTCAGAGGTTACTGTTCATAGTCAACGCTTCGACCCCTTCGAATTCGCACATTTGTTACTTATTTTAAGGGTTGATTCAGCTGTTACTGTTCATAGTCAACGCTTCGACCTCTTCGAATTCGTACATTTGTTACTTATAAGGGGATGATAAAATTTGCATATTTGCATCAAGTACTATTTCAATTTTCGAAAATTAAAAAATCCAAAAAGATTTTCGTTTGTTTTGTCATTTAATTTTCAGAAAATTCCAAAATCCAAAAAGATTTTCGTTTATTTTGTCATTTAATTTTCGAAAAATTTAAAAAAAAATTCAAAAAGATTTTCGTTTGTTCTGTCTTTATTTTCGAAAAATCAAAACATCAAAAATATTTTGATTCCTATTTCTTTTTAGTATTTTGTTGCAGATTCTCATGAAGATACAGCGGAGATTATGCTTGCAGTACTCAGGTACGGTACATTTTTCGTATGAATCGATAAATTTTTCATCATTCGAACTAGTTAGGATGTCCCTAGAAGCATGCTGCTGTATGTTGACCAAAGCCTCCATGACTCAATGTGTGTGTAAGAAAGCCTTAATGAAATTATTCATACGAAGATTTCTTCCCAATCAGGCTTATATTTACATTAGTCTTTGAGCTACCTTACTCTTCTCAAAATGAGTTAAGAGTTTACTGTTTGGTCCAAACACAACAGAGGTACTTTTCGTGTCTTACATCAATCTTTTTCATCCATAAAATTCTTTCACGATCACACAGACATATGTCCGAGAGGTCTCTGATCAAACCCATCGAGACTTAGATATATCAAAACTCTGTGTTTATGATCTGACATCATGAGACCGTGATGAAAGTGAAACCCAATTTTCATTAACTTTTAAGGAATTGACGGGGAACTAAGTTCCAGATTTTCATGAAACTTTTGTTTCTGTACCAAAATTCGAAACTCCAAATCATATTCATTTCGAATGAGTGGTCTTGATCAAACATTCGAAACCCACGATGTTTGTTACCCAACAAGATCCAGCATATAAATTTTTTCTTGAATATGATTTCCGTGTGAGTTTCATTCGAATGTCCTAGTCATTTCAAAAATTTTCAAAGCCAACTTGTCACTGACTACACTAGTCAAACAAGTAATTTCTGTTACAATTTCTCACCTTATGTTTAGGATGACATGTAACGAAATTTTAAACCATCCTCGAAGCATTATAAAAGAAGCCCTTTGATACTTATCAACAAGTATTCGGTTGTAATTCATGGGAACCCACACAAGCTATTGATCATTTCTCTTAATGATTAATGAAGTAATCTTTGCCCGGGATTTCATCTGCTTTTGTGTCAATGGTTTGACATCACAATATCCCATGTTTTTATTATATTTGTTTCTCGTCTCTATTCTTTGGAACATAGCACTCACGAAATCCTTGAGGTTCTGAGTAATACCAACTCAGGCTGATGATTTCGAACTTCTGGCGTATGACTTCGCTTTTCATCCCAAAAGTGAAAGAGCCTTGCTTCCATTCGAAGGGTTCTGACGGTTACAATTTTCTTGGGGATTACAAGACAGGCTGTTTATAAATGACGTATGGTATTCTGTCCGGTTTTCAAGGTGCCACGTCGGATATCATTAAATACATATGCCGCTTCAAATTCAAATTTAAGGGTTACATATAAAAGGGAATTCCTGGGGTTCATTGTCAGTTTACACGATCAAAAAGCAAATTTCCCAAAATTCTCCGTTCATCATCATCTTCAAACCCTAACAATGGCAACTTCTGCTCATGTTGATTCTCATACCACTGAAGATGCCTCTTCATTACCAATAATGAAGATTCAAGCAACAAACTACTACTTGGAGGGTGACGTTTCTCAGTACCCGGAAGAATTAAAGATGCTCATAGTTGCTTTGAAGAACTCGGTTTTGGCCAAAGCGATGTTCAACTCTTTCTCTGTTCCATTGTCCTGGCTTTCTCAAGCAGGATCAACTGCGACATATAACAAAGCAACTGATACGATTACTTTTCATCTGGTGAACGAAAAAAAGGTCAGGCTAACTGAGAAACTATTTTGCCAAATTCTTGATATTCCGAATTTGCCTCCATATGTTTCATTTACTTTTCCACAAATTGTTCACATGTTTAATGACATGGGATATCAGCCACCATTGTCCAAGATTAGTGATTTTAAGAAATCTGGTCTTCCACGAATCTAGAATTTCTTATTTGGTATTTTTCTACGCTGTTTGACTGGGAGATCAGCTGGCCTTGATAAAGGAAGAATGGAGGTTTATGCCATGGTTGCTGGAATCTACTATGATCTTCAAGTAGATTATTCTACACAGTTGTGGAAGGAATTCCAAAAGGGTGTAGAACGCACGAATGCTATTCATGGTATTTCGTGTGTAAGATACTGGAGTTTGATTCTGCAACACTTTTACAATAAGGAAGGGATTTTGGTACCCACTGATGAAGACAAAGCAGTTTTTCAATCTTACCACTATCCGAAGGAGGTTACAGATAATGCTGATGTTTTTCCTACAGTTGCTCGTATTCCAGATGCGATGCTTAAAAGAGTTGATTCTTCGAACCCTGTATTGGTAGCCTATTTGACGACAAATGATTCTTCAATTAAAACTGGTGTTTTACTGGGAGGAGATGATAAGAAAACCAAGAAGTCGAGAAAGCATGAAACTGAGTCCAGATCTTCGAAATCTCCAAAGAAGAAGCCTGAAACAGTTGAAATGACTGTTGCTGAGACTCGAGTAATTGAGCCCATTCTTGAAGAAACACGAGAACATGTAGTCCTTCCTTCGAAGACTGGCATGTTTAGAAGAATTAAAATGAAGTCTACTCACAAAAGCAAGTCTCCAACGCACAAAGTGGTTCGAAAACCTCAATTAACTCATCAAGGGATTCTAATTAGAGAAGTGCCCGCACCTGTTTCACCGGTGTCCAAGAAACGAAGGGCTGAAGACATGGCAAAGCATTTGTCACAGAAAAAGAAGAAGAAGACTCGAAAACTTGTAATCTCTACTGAGTCAACAGATGATGATAGTGAAAGAATTCCTGAAACTCCAGAGTTTACTCTTATCACCGAAAGTTTCACTCCTGAGAAGACAGTTGTCATACCACCCGAAGATTCGATTGCCAAATCAGTTCCTGAGGAGGTTCGATCTTCAGGCATCCCTGCACACGTATCTGATACGGATGCAAATGTCAATATGGGTGAAGGAGGTTTGAAGAATGAAGCTACAGGTCCATCTATTTCTGCTCCTTTTGCAAGTACCGTTTCTTTACCGTTATCTTCTACTCCTCTTACTTCAACAACAGATTCCCCAACATTCGAACACATTCTTGATCAACCCTTTACGTCTATTTTTTCTTCTCAATCTACTGAGCCACCCAAAACAACTTCACCTATTCAAGATACTGTTTGTATGGAAACAGAGACTGATAATGAGGGGTTTGGCAGTATGTTTGAAGACTTGGAGTTTCATGAAGAAGAAGAGCAGTTTCCAGATCACATGCTAATGACCATGAAGCAGTTTAAGATTTTAAATCAAAAGTTGAATTCTGTCATTCAATCCCAAGCAGATCTAGGGGTTGGTTCGTCTGTTTCAAGTGTTGAAGTTGATTCATTGCTGAAGGTGTTTGAATCCAGAATCATAAGTAAAGTATCGGGGATGCTTAAAGATTCTGAATCTCGAGTCTTGGAGAAGATTGATCATAATGATCAAAACAATGAAATTCGGATCAATTCTCAGAGTTTGAAGTTTGCTGGTAATCTGAAAGAATTGAAGAATGTTGCAAAGGAACGACATGTTATTTTTATTCAAGATGTGAAGAAAGTTCGAGAGGATGTCAACTTGCAAATTCACGAACTTCGTGAAGATATGAAAAGAGAAATAGCAACTGTTCAACATGACTATGCATCATTGCATCAAAAGGTTGATATCATTTGTGACGCAGTCACTCGATTTGTTAAGTTGTATGAAAATTTGAGTCCTCAAATTACTCAACTTTCAACATCCGAAAGTACAAGCTTTGAAGAAGTGCTTAAGTTGCTTAAGGAGTTAAAAGAGATTTCTGATAGGCCGGTTTCTTCTCCATTGATTACTCCTGAATTTTTATCTCATAAGTTTATCCAATTCGAAGCCATTCTCAACAAGCAACTTGCTCCTCTCTTTCGCATATCAAGTCTTCTTCCAACCACAAATGCCCCACCTGTTTTCACAGGGGTGCAAGGGGGAGAAAGAAAAACTAGTGAGTCGAAGACTAGTGGAGAAGATGCGAAAGTTGTGGGAAAAGTCTTTTCTTCGAAAATCCCTATAACAAAACCAATAATTGTTTCTGCTGAACAGGTGACTTCAACAGTCGTAACAACAATGCCAATTGCAAGACCAATTTCGAAAGGAATTGTGATTGGTAAATCTTCGGAGACTGGTGGGAGTGGTTCAAAACCAAAAGAGACAACTGACAATCAAGCATTAAAAGATAAAGGGAAATCGATTGTTGTGGAAAAATCAAAAGAAGAAAAGAAGGCTGAAGTTGATGCTGAAATCGAAAAGCTCAGAATAGTTCAAAGCATTATGGCTCAGCGAGCAAATGATCCGAAGGGAATGGATAAAGGGGATCCAACTAAACACTATAACTACGAAACAATCAAGGCCAAGGTTGCATTCAATCACATGTATTCATTTGAGAAGAAACCAAAGCATAGTTATTTGGTCACAAATACTGATGCAGGCCAGTTGGATTTTCCCATAAACGAAATGATGTTTATCATGCCTCAGTTCAAAGCAGAAGGGAATTTTAAAAATAAAGATGAAGGTACACACATGAAAATTCGTTTTCATGCTGTTCTTGGAAAAGCCCCTGAGGAAGTTTGGTCTTCAATAAAAATCAAGAAGGTCATAAGTATGAAAAAGGATGTGGTTTTCGAAAACACAGTCCAAAATGTTAAGTATGTGGTTGCCAGGGCAAATGGAAATATTTGCGAATTCACTGTTGCAGATTTTCCATTAATGAACTTGTATGATCTTATACAAGTTGCATTACTTTTGAAAGACAAATCATTCTCATACCTTCAAAACACAGAACCAGATGAATTCAAGCTTGGAGTAGCTCACATCAAGATTTTTATCGAAAACTATTATGAGTGCTTGGCACTAACAGATGTTGAATTAGCTACTGCTAAAGGAATGGAAATTAAAGCTCCGATGGCTCCTACGAAGACTCAGGTTGAATTGAAGAAGTATGCTGATGGTGAAATTTGCCTGAAGCCTTTTGGAATTGTCTTCGCAGGAAAAGACAAAGCTGGAAAGTCTAAACGGTTCTTATTCCAAGCAAGTGAAGTCGAGAGATATTCAACATCTCAATATACGAACTTGATTGTTCGTATGAATCATTGCAAGAAGAACAATGAAGGCGACAAGAAAGAGCTGAAGAAGATTATCTCCTGGTACACGGAGATTCGAAGAGTATTACTATATTCCATCACACTTCTTACAAATTGAAGACTTCGACTATGATTACAAAGGGGGAGATTGTAAGGGTCGAATTATTGTAATTAGTCGAAGTATGTTTTGAACTCTTCGAATATTTTGTAATGTATTTTACTAGGGCGCTTTTATTCGAAGCTTTAGAGTCAATGCCTTAGTATATTTTTTGTATGCTTTCAGTTCCCTATAAATAGGGTTATTTACTAGAGTTAGAAAAGAAGTTTTACAGACTTGTCTACTATTCTCTATAAAGAATTCGAAAGCATAATAAAGCATAACAAGATCATATTTACATCATGTGTTCAAATCTCATATTCTTACTTGAATTCATACTCTGATTAATTCATTACTCGATTCATTGATTCATCAATAAGCATCTCATCTAATAGCTGTTTGGCATCAACAAACATAAGTACTATTTTCTAAATATTGTTCTAACGAAGCACATAAATACAATTCTATACAAACAAACAAACATCAACATAACACATACACATATACATACAAATTAAAAGAAACACACAGAGAAGAAGGACATACACCGAATATTCATATTAAACTGATGTGAAGATTAATGTTTTTTTTTCTTCAATTTTTGCAGAGCATTGATAAAAGAAAGGATATTTGATGGCAACACTGAGAAAGATAAGAATTATTTATAAATTCAAAAACGCTAGGATTAAGGAACAAACTGAGAAACAAAATGGTTTAAAATCAAATTAAAAATTGAAGCTATTACGTTTATCTATTATGTAGTATTCATCTATTAATAATTGCCAAAAATATATCTATTAGATGACCCTTTAACAAAAAATTACTTGAAGTCAATGAAAGTATTGACTTAAAAAGTTATTTATAAGTACAATGGAAAGATCAAGTAGAGAAAAAAAGTCTGAATACCTTCGAGATAAATTAAAATTATTACATAGAACTACATGAGCTTCATCCCAAAGACTTGATGCGGTGTAATCCCTATATAGAAGGACCCTAACTTGTTATTCAAATATGAAGAAGAAGTAATTTTAATAGGTTAAAAATACGACAATTATTCATCAACAAATATACATATATCAACTGTTTCCATAGAAATGAATAACCATCATAGTATGAAAGAACCCCACATGTCTGGTTGAAGATTTCCGTTAATGAAAAATATGATATCTATCATAATCTTATATGGATTATTAATTTTTTTTTTATTATGTCAAGAAAGTACCATTAAAAAAGATGTGCTAATTATAGGACTTCTACATTTCATTAGTGCTTCTTGTCAAGTTAAAAATTTATATCTAGAAAGTTTGATCACATCTGTCTTTCGCATACAATTAGTCTACCTTCTCTCTAAGTTCCTTCAAGAAAAGTTTTAAAATGTTTCCATCTTGTTCCAGATTTAATATTGTTAACAACTTGTTGGACATAGGTTAATCGACATAAAGAAAATGTAACCGAAGAATGAATCTGAAACCGAACATCAACAAAGAAATATGATATAAACAAAATGAACCATACACAAAGCAGAAAAACACAAATAATTACCTGATGGAGAATGATTCTTCAAACCTATGCAGAAACAGAATAAAAGTTGCTACCTCGTTGATACAGAAAGGGAATGCAGTTTTGGTAGGTCAAAGAACGTAAATAAATAGGGTATTAGTTTTAATTTTCTTAATGAGATTACGTTAGCTGATTTATTCGCTAATATAATTCATTTTCAAATAATTACATATTTTTTTTGTTGATTTGGTGGGATAATTGAATAGTTTCTAACTTACATGCCTATTTTGTAGGAATTCATCAAGGATGGAGTTTTTAGGCGGGACTTAGAGGGAAGAGTGAAGCAGAATGTGCCATGTGGCAAAGTAGAGTTGTAAAAAAGAGCCATGTGGCATATTTAAGAGTCTTTTATTAGAAGAGAAGATTATTGATTTTATTTAATCTTTATTTTAATAGAACTAACATAAATTAGATGATATGGTACAGATCTATATGCTTAGTTATACTTGTTGTCTGTGTGATACCTGTATTATTTTCATGACTAGCTGAGTGTGGGTGGGGCCCGTATCTCATAGTAGTTCAGTGTGGGCGGGGCCCGTATCTCATAGTAGCTAAGTGTGGGCGGGGCCCGTATCTCCTAGTTGCATGTTATGTGTATGGTATGTGGTATTTTGGGGAGACTCACTAAGCTTTGTGCTTACATTTTTCAGTTTTGGTTTCAGGTACTTTCGGTAGCAAGGGGAAGAGCTCGGGATGACTGTAGTGCACACACCATTTGTTTATAGCATGAGATGTTTACTTTGATATTTTGACAGATGTTTTTATATGAGATACTATTACTTATGTTTTGATGAAATGATTTTGATAACTATGGTTTTTTTATTTAAAAAAGAAAATTTTGGTCATGATTTTTGGGATGTTACAAGTTGGTATCAAAGCCTTGGTTTAAGGGATTCAGGCACACTCTCGGTTGTGTTTGAACTCAAACTGAGGACTTGGTATAAAATTTTTATAAGGAAAACCATTTTTACAAAAAGGATTTTGAAAAGTGAAAAAGGGTGTGGTGCATGCAGTCAGCCGAGCTCAAGTAAGTACTCCCAAATTACCCATACAAGTTTATGTTATGATATGCTTATGAGAACTGCATGCTAGATTAGGGCTGAGGATCTAGGAAGGATGCCTTATGTGCATGTTATATGTGTATGAGCTTTATGAACTGCATGCTAGTACTGATTAGTCAGTGATATGATGGCCTGAGTAGGATATACTTGATTATGTTTACTCAATGCTCGAATGTTGCTTGCTTTGTGCTTTTAGGAGTTCTAGTTATCTTTAACTAACTAGTAAACGAATATGTTAAGTTACATATTACGAGGACTAAATAATTTCAGAATGTTAGGTTTAGCTCTATTTCGCAGCTTTTGTTTGAGTCCAACCGTTGTAGGGTAGGACCTCTCCTTCGAAGAATTATCTAGTCTTAGGGATATGTAATGGTATTAGCAAGCTAGTTAGGAGAGATAACAGGGACTTCTTATGCAGCTGATGGCAGAGAGTGGGTTTGTGATTACCCTAGGGCAAGCCTAGGATGAGATTAGCATGAGATCAGTAGTAATAGTAGAAGGGACTTGGTGGAGTCAAGGCAGTTTTTGAAGAAAGTACGGATAGATGTGGAAGGTATGGGCCCGTACTACTGAAAGTAGAGGATCCGTAATTGAATCAAGAAAGGCTGAGATGAATCCAGGAAACTTGTAGAGTATGTGATCCCTCGAGTTATGATGAGTATTCAGATGTCTGTTATGGTGTATTTTCATAATGGTGACGCTACGCACTAGACCAATCGGCACTTCGGGAGCCGGTGAGGGATCAAGCTCAGGCTCTGGAGTCGGCCTGCTTGATGAGCATACGGGGGAGTTCATCTCATATGAGGTCACTCGCAGTATTTTAGACCAGACTCCTGTGATCTTCGGTATTGTCAAGGAGGGTATCTTGGAGATACTTGATGAGAGGTTGGGTGCATTCCGCACCGAGATGGCGGCCATGCTAGGGGCACGCATGATGACTTTCAGGGAGTTCTGGGCTTGCGGAGCTCCAGACTACCATGGGGCTCGGGACCCCATTGCTAGTAGCAGATGGTTGGTTGATGTCGCCAACGCCTTCCCTACAAGCAGATGTCCCGAGGGGGACAAGGTCCGACTAGCTTCCTGTCTTCTGAAGGACAGAGCACGTGACTGGTGGGAGGAGGTCCGACATGCCATTGGTGATGATGCAGTTCTTGATGCTATGACTTGGAGTGACTTTTCGGCCAGGTTCAGGGCCGAGTTTGCACCTGTGATCGAGGTGCAACAGCTTGCTAGGGAGTTCCAGGATATCCAGAAGACGACTGAGACGGTGACGAAGACCGTCGCCATGTTTAAGGAGAGGGCCCTTCTCGTTCTGAAGTACGTGGCGAATGAGGAGATGAAGAAGGCCAGATATCATGAGATGTTGAGGAGCGACATCATACAGTTTCTGATTCGATCCAGCTGCAAGACGCTGGAGGATATGATAGCGAGGGTTCGTGAGAGAGATTGATTTAAAGATGGAGAGGAAGAGGAAGCCAGAGACGGTGTCTGGCATGGATGGCTCGGGCAAAAAGCCCAAGGTAGATTCCCGAGGAAAGGGCCAGCAGGACCGAGGCCGCTGCGGCAAGTGTGGTAGGATGCACGAGGGCACGTGTAGGGCAGGTAGTTTGGGCTGCTTCAAGTGCAACCGAACTAGACATGTCAGCAGGAATTGCACTGCTACCTCCACCACCACAGTATCTGATCTGATTTTCTTTCAGTGCAATCATAGGGGCCACAAGAGGTCTCAGTGCCCGAGTTTAGCAGCCGCAGGGAAGGTGGCGGCACCCGCTCCTACTATGTTGAGGATTACAGACGGTCGTCAGGGCCGAATAGAGGCACCACTGGCGAAGAGCAGAGCCTTCCAGTTGACAACAAAGGAGGCACGTGCAGCTCCTGATGTCGTTAAGGGTATGTATCTTCACCTTATCTCTTTATTTATATTTATTGTCACTCATGTTTATGTGTTTCATTATAGGATCGTTCTTAGTGAACGATATATCTGCTATGGTATTGTTCGATTCGGGGGTTACCCGATCTTTTGTATCGCTCGCGCTTAGCAAGCGATTTGTTGGAGCTCCGGGGGAGCTAGACTGTCCACTGGATGTGGAGATAGCAGATGATAGGACCGTTCAGGTTGCCAGAGTTCATCGGGGTTGTACACTGCAGTTGTTCGACAAGTAGTTTTCAGTAGATTTGATCCCCATTCCCCTGAGAGGGAATAAGGTTATTGTGGATATGGACTGGTTGAGTCCCAACGGAGTAGTGATCGAGTGCGAGTAGCAGCTAGTGAGAGTTCGGACTCCTAGTGGGGGGAGGGTTAGTGATTAAGGGCGAGAGGTCGCAGGGTGGACCGGCCCTATGTTTAGTAGTGAGAGCGAGGCGCTACCTTCAGCAGGGTTGCGCAGGTTATGTCGCATATGTTATGGATACCTGAAATAAGGGTAAGACAACAATGGATGATGTACCGATCGTGCGGGAGTACTCGGACGTATTCCCGGAGGATTTTCCTGGGATACCTCGGGAGAGGCAGGTAGAGTTCATGATTGACCTAGTTCTGGGTGCGGCTCCGATAGCCAAGGCACCATATCGGTTGGCTCCTCCCGAGATGCAGGAGTTGTCTACACAGATGCAGGAGCTGTTAGACAAGGGATTTATCAGGCCGAGAAGTTCGTCATGGGGAGCCCCAATCTTGTTTTTGAAGAAGAAGGACGGGTCACATCCGATGTACATAGATTACCGGGAGCTGAATAAGGTAACGGTGAAGAAGCGATATCCCCTCCCGAGGATTGATGATCTATTTGACCAGCTACAGAGTGCATCTTGGTTCTCCAAGATTGATCTATGGCCAGGTTATCACCAGATGCGATTCAGGGACGACGACGTGCCGAAGACAGCCTTTCGGACTCGCTATGGTTACTATGAGTTCGTGGTGATGCCGTTTCGGCTCACCAATGCTCCAGTCGCGTTCATGGATCTCATGAACCACGTGTCCAGACCGATGTTGGACCAGTCTATGATAGTCTTCATAGATGATATCTTGGTTTATTCCAAGACTCAGGAGAAGCATGAGGAGCACCTGAGGCAGGTGCTGGAGACACTAAGGAAGGAGAAACTTTTTGTAGAGTTCTCCAAGTGTGAGTTCTGGTTGCGCGGGGTGCAGTTTCTGGGGCACCTTGTCAACCAAAAGGTTATTCTGGTCGATCCATCAAGATAGAGGCCGTGATGCAGTGGGAGGTTCCGAGGACTCCAACTGAGATTCGAAGTTTTCTTGGTCTAGCGGGTTATTATCAGAGATTCATCCAGGATTTCTCGAAGATTGTTGTTCCCTTGACCTGACTGACCAAGAAGTCGATGACATTCTGTTGGGGGCCTGAGCACCAGGCAACCTTCGAGACTCTCAGATAGCGGTTATGTGAGGCACCGATTCTGACGTTGCCGGAGGGCGTCAAGGATTTTGTGGTTTACTGTGATGCTTCGATCACGGGTATGGGTGCGGTATTGATACAGCGGGGTCATGTGATAGCTTACGCTTCGAGGCAGCTGAAGCCTCATGAGGCGAACTACCCGACGCACGATTTGGAGCTGGGGGCTGTAGTTTTTGCCTTCAAGATTTGGCGACACTACCTCTATGGGGTTCGTTGTACCATTTACACGGACCACAAGAGTTTGAGGTACCTCATGGATCATTTGAATCTGAACATGAGGCAGCGTCGGTGGTTAGATGTGGTAAAGGATTATGACTATGAGATCCTTTATCACCCGGGCAAGGCCAACGTGGTGGCCGATGCTCTGAGCCGCAAGGCAGTGATGGCTCCGATTCGAGACATATGTTTGAGGATGACAGTGATTACTCTGCTGCTAGAGCAGATCCGGGAGGCGCGGGTCGAGGGCCTGAAGGAGGAGCACCGGAAGTGTGAGCAGATCGTAGGACAGGTGGCCTCATTTGATTATGACTACTGTGGATTGTTGACCCTGTATCGGCGGGTCTGGGTTCCTTACTATGGCAGGGTATGCCAGGTTCTGATGGATGAGGCTCACAAGTCGAGATTCTTCATCCATCCCGGGGCGACGAAGATGTATTGGGATCTTCGCCCTCATTATTGGTGGCCCTGCATGAAGCGGGACATCGCATGGTATGTGGAGCGGTGCTTGACTTACAAGAAAGTCAAGGCGTAACATCAGCGACCTCACAGTGAGATGCAGCCGTTGGATATTCCCGTGTGGAAATGGGAAGATATCACTATGGAATTCATCACAAAGCTTCCCAGGACCGCATGTGGAGTGGATTTTATATGGGTCATCATGGATCGGTTCACCAAGAGTGCTCATTTCATTTTGATCCAGGAGAGTATATCAGCTGAGAAGTTAGCCGAGATCTACGTTTGAGAGGTGGTGGCACGTCATGGAGTGCCAGTTTCGGTTGTGTCGGACCGAGACGTCCGTTTTAGTTCCAGATTTTGGAAGCGGTTTCACGACGAGGTGGGTACTCGTCTCCACTTCAGCACCACTTTCCACCATCAGACGGATGAGCGAAGTAAGAGGAAGATTCAGACTCTCGAGGACATGCTGCGCGTATGAGTTTTGGATTTCGGTGGCAGTTGGGATACGTATCTTCCGTTAGCGGAATTTTCGTATAACAACAGTTACCACGCCAGCATAGACCAACCTCCCTTCGAGATGCTCTACGGGAGGAAATGCAGGACCCCAATTTGTTGGGGTGAGGTCGGTCAGAGAGTCATGGGGAGTACTGAGGTGGTACTCAAGACTACTGAGAGGATCCAGCAGGTCCGGAGCAGGCTCCCGACTGCTCAGAGTTGGCAGAAAAGCTATGCCGACAAGCGTCGTTCAGACTTGGAGTTTCAGGTGGGCGACATGGTTCTCCTGAAGGTGCCACCTTGGAAAGGTATCATCCGGTTTAGGAAGCGGGGCAAGCTAGGCCCTAGGTACATCGGTCCTTTCAGGGTTATAGCTCGGGTGGGCAAGGTGGCATATCGATTGGATCTTCCAGCAAAGCTTAGCCAGATCTACAGAACTTTTCATGTCTCCCAGCTGCGGAAGTGCTTGGTGGATGACTCCGTAGTTGTGCCATTAGAGGATATCCAGGTGGATGACAGCCTGAACTACATTGAGAGGCCAGTGGCGATTCTGGATCGCAAAACGAAAACCTTAAGGAACAAGGTTGTTCAGCTAGTGAAGGTGCAGTGGCAGCACCGTAAGGGCTCGAAGTGGACTTGGGAGCCAGATGAGGAGATGAGGGAGCACTACCCAGAGTTATTCGACGCAACAGACTTCAAGGACGAATTCTAAGACAAGTGGGGGAGAATTGTAACACCGGGTTCCGGGTATGTATTTAAATTATAAATTTATTCATTTTTATGTAGGAATTCGACGAGTTGGAGGCCCCAAACTCATCGAGTAGGGAATGGTTTTGGATGCGGGTTTTGAAGTCTACTCGACGAGTTGCAAGCCTCAACTCGACGAGTAGGACTGCCAGAGTGAAACCCTAATTTCGGGATTTTGCACCCTATTTAAGCATCTTAATCCCCTCATGACAGCCTCATTTACAGCCTCCAAGTTCCAAACCCTAAATCTTGAAACCCTAATACCTTGTGTGAGTTTTTAAGCCATTCTTGAGAGAATTTTGTGTGTTTCAAGCTTGTGCAAGAAGAAGAAGAAGAAGCTTGAGGATTCAAGAGGAAGCTAGTAGATCCAGAGACTCCATTTCATTCTAATCATTTTCTGCTAAGCAAGTCTCAAACTTGCTTAGTAACTTCTTAGATATCCTTATTATCATATTAATGGGTTTTTGGTCCAAGAAGCATAACCTTTGGGAAATGGACGTCTCAAGTGAGTATACCATTAGATCTGGAACCATGGAGGGCTTTTATGGCATAAAGGTGCAAAATTTATGGCTAGTGAAGCCCCGTGCAAGCTATAGGATGTCATTTTGGCCTTTTAAGCTCCAAAAGGCCATGCATGAAGAGAAATGTGGAAGCTTTACGTGTTCATGTAGTATTTAGGGTCTAGATCTCAGTGTATATGCCTTAGTATGGAGTATTGATGGCTTGTGGACCAAGATCTAGGTTCTAAAGAATTAGGGTTATAGCTAGATTCATCAAGTAAGGGTATTAACGGGTAAAGTTGGAAACTTTACCCTTAAAAGGACAATTCCAGTGTATAGGTGGAGTATAGGGCTTAGATCTGAAGATTAGGGGCTTAATCTATTAAGATGGCTTAACAGGCTGAAGAACTCGTCGAGTCCATTGAGGAACTCGACGAGTTGGGACGAAGTGTCCCGATTCTGTTAAAGGAAAAAACTAGACGATTTCAAGGATGACTCGACGAGTTGACTGGAGAATTCCTGATTCTGTAGATAGGAGGAACTCGACGAGTTGTGAAAGAACTCGTCGAGTTGGATCGCGATTTCAGGGTTTATGATACATGGAACTCGACGAGTTGATGGACCAACTCGGCGAATTGAGTCAACCCAGGATGTTGACTATGACCTTGACTTTAACTTTAACAAAGGTTAACCCGTGAAGGGGATTTGAGTATGGGATGTTATCTAAGAGATTTTTCTGTATAGGGTGTGAGTAGAGCCGGTTGCGGAGCATGGACTTTCAGCTATTCACGACATTGATGTGAGTTTCCTTCAGTAGGAACGGGACTACGTCACCAAGGCCAGCCCGTATACATGATATGATTAGTATCTGAGTGTGGGCGGGGCCCGTATCTCATAGATAGATGATATGGTACAGATTTATATGCTTAGTTATACTTGTTGTATGTGTGATACATGTATGTATTTTCATGACTAGCTGAGTGTGGGCGGGGCCCGTATCTCATAGTAGCCGAGTGTGTGCGGGGCTCGTATCTCATAGTACCTGAGTGTGGGCGGGGCCCGTATCTCATAGTAGCTGAGTGTGGATGGGGCCCGTATCTTATAGTAGTTGAGTGTGGGCGGGGCCCGTATCTCATTGAGTGTGGGCGGGGCCCGTATCTACTATTTGCATGTTATGTGTATGGTATGCGGTAGTTTGGGGAGACTCACTAAGCTTCGTGCTTGCAGTTTTCAGTTTTGGTTTCAAGTACTTCCGGTAGCAAGGGGAAGAGCTCGGGATGACTGTAGTGCACACACCATTTGTTTATAGTCTGGGATGTTTACTCTGATATTTTGACAGATGTTTTTATATGAGATACTATTACTTATGTTTTCATGGAATGATTTTGATAACTATGGTTTTATTTATTAATTAAAAATGAAATTTTTGGTCATGATTTTTGGGATGTTACAAATCTGATAACTATAAATCGTCTAATATAATTATTTAATGTTGTTTTTTATGTGTTTTTTTTGTTTTTATCATTCACTTATATGTTAGTGTTTGTTCTTTTATTCAGTTCTAAGAGGTTTTATGGTTTTATGTGTTTTACGTTTACATCATTTGTTTATATGACAATGCTTCTTCATTTATTGCGTAAATAATTATATTTTTTTTGTATAACTATTTCTGAAAAAATAAACCAAAGAAAAACTATTCAATCTAATATATATATATATATATATATATATATATATATATATATATATATATATATATTGTTTTAATTTGTTTATTCGAAAAAAACATAAAAAAAAATCATTATATAATTTAAACAAACAAAATATCAAAAAAAACATCAAATAATATATTCAAATAAAACGTCAATAATATTAAAAGATATTTAAACCACAAAAAAATAAAGCAAAAATTAAATAATAATAATATAATTTTATATAATTTAGATAATTGATTTAAAAAAATAAAAATAACTTATAAATAATCTATATTTATTCTATCAAAATAAAGATCAAATAAAATCTATAATAATAATAATAATAATAATAATAATAATAATATGTTAAAAAAAGTAAAAAGAAAGAAAGAGTAAATTTGTCTTTTTATGTGGAGCAAAGACATGAAGTGCAGTATTCACAAACCACAGAGATGTAACCTATCATATTTTAAACTTAGGGACCAAAACTCATAATTCGATCATTGAGACCATTTCTGTAATTTACTTAGTTTTTTTAAAAACTAAGAAAAGATATAGCCAAAGGGTATAAAGTCTCCTATCCTTCTTTGTTAAACAGACTAAGATGCTGTTTGATTTTTGTCTGCAGATCTGTTTGGCATCTTCTATCTGCACGACGCAGACCACGCGCAAATATGGACCAGAGTCTTCAAACATCTTCAGACATCTTCTAGTCTAAAAAAACACATATATCTTTGCTTTTTTTTTTAACTTAGATTTATTTCAACTTTATCTGTTATAAACAATTTTTAATAAAAAAATTACAATACAAAAAGAAAAAAAGATTTGACGACACAATCATGATATTTGTGACAAACTTATAAATAAATATTTAGTCTTTATAAATCTTTTATTTATTTTTTTAATGAAGTTTAATTAGATTTTAGTTTATTCTAACAGTCTGCAAATGTTAAAAAACAAACAGTCTTTTTCTTTCGGACTACAGACGTTTGGTCCATCTCTTTTACTGTAGAGGTTTGCAGATATGTTCCGCAGACTGCAGACATTTTACTTTAGAAAAAACAATCAACACCTAAATATAATTGATTGTTTTATGAAAACTTTCATTAATTTATTTTCAAGTTATCGTTCTTTTATGTTTAATTATATTATCGTAGATAAAACCATCATATTACTATATAAATTAAGAGTTAATATTTAAGTCGAAATTAACTATTCAAAAATATATTAAACACACATGATTTAATATTGATTTTAATTATTTTTACATATTTTAAAGCTTTTAATAATCTCTTTTATACTTTAATATACTAAATATATTATTTAATTCTCTTCCACAATTCAAAAATATAATTCATCAATTTCTATTTTTTTATTAGAAAACTATTAAAATTACCGAATAAAATATGTAAGTAAGCATGCAAGGCAAAAGAAACCTCACGAGGCCATAATAATGGTAGAGGTAGTGGAAGTGGAGGAGAGGGACACTAGTGGTGTTGATATGCAATATTCATATATTCATATATATTTAATTTTATATTCACATATAAATATTAAATCTTTGCGTTGTGTTGGTTTGATTAAGTGTTTTTGCAGCAATGAATAAACTTATGATACAAATTTATTTTCGTATTTTGAACTTTTATTTTTCAAATATATATATATATATATATATATATATATATATATATATATATATATATATATATATATATATATATATATATATATATATATATATATAGGGTGAGATCCGTTGAGAATTCATAGTTTCCTGAGAACCCAAAAACTAAAAGTGGAGCGTTAGATCAAAATTAATTCATTAAGGGCATGATCGTCATCTTATCAAACTCATTTAATGTTTAATTATTGTGTTATTGGAAACATTTGAAAAAAAATGTCTAAAATTTAACATAATAAATCAAAATTTTGGATTTTTTTTTAAATAATAATTTTTGATTTTTTTTTAAAAAATGCAGATTTTTTATTTTTTTTAAAAAACATAATTTTTTAAAAAAGGTGAAAAAATATTTTTTTTGTTAAAAACTACAATTTTTTCTAAAACAGTAAATTATAATAAAAAAAACTGGAATATTTTAAAAAACTATAATTTTTTAACCAAAAAAAACTAGAATATTATAAAAAAAATTTGGAATATTTCAAGTGCATATATGCATATTTCCTATACTATAATATTCGCTAGTAACAAAAAACCCATTATTTACTAATCTATAATACAATAGTACAAGTATTTTTTTCGATAGAAAATAAAATTTTAAAAACAAAAAACGTTGCACGCTTTCTAAGTTTTTTTTTTCATTTCTTCTTGTCAAGATTTCCATACTTTCTTCAATTTATCATTTTTCATCTCCTCAATATTTTCCATAAATTCTTCCAATATCTACAAGAAAATTTTAAAAAAATTGATTAATGCAAGAACACTTACAAAAATGCATATGTATATATCATGTAAGATTCACATGTGACTATATCATGTGAGATTCACATGTTATTGTATCTTTTAATATTGAAATGTGAAATTCATAAGAAAAATTTTAAGAATAATTAACGAAGAACAATCACACAAAATGTATGAGTGCATATAGCCGTAATTCGTATGTGATTAAATGTGAATCACATAAAATTCATATATGATTCACTTATGATTTACATGTGAATTACATGTGATGCGTATGTAAATTACTTGTGATTTACATGTGAATCACATGTAATTCATATGTGATATTTACATGTAAATCACATATAATTCATATGTGATTCACTTGTGATTTACATGTGAATTACATGTGATTTACATGTGACAGGTAATTCATATATGATTCACATGTGAATTACATGTGATTCATATGTGAATTACTTGTGATTTACATGTGAATCATATGTAATTCATATGTGATATTTACATGTGAATCACATATAATTCATATGTGATTCACTTGTGATTTACATGTGAATTACATGTAAATCACATGTAATTAATATTTGATTCACTTGTGATTTACATGTGATTCATATGTGAATTATTTGTGATTTACATGTGAATCACATGTAATTCATATGTTATATTTACATGTTAATCACATATAATTCATATATGATTTACTTGTGATTTACATGTGATTCATATGTCAATTACTTATGATTTACATGTGAATTACATGTAATTCATACGTGATATTTACATGTGAGTTCTCAAACGTTCCACCTTTGAGATTTACATGTGAATCACATGTGACTTACTTGTGATTCATAATAATTCAAAAAAGATGTAGATTCGAGAAACATAAAAATCCTTTATGTATATATTAAGTAGCAACAAAATTATAAAGAGACAATGAATATTATGTTACCACTGAAAGGTGTCTCCGATGCTTTCTCATAATTTCAAGCCCAAAAATTTTCCTAACAAAACAACAGGAAATATTAACTACATGTATTAAACATAGGAAATAAAATAAAATGATGCTAACAAGTCTTATTGCGCATCTTAAATTTCCACCAAAATCAACCTAACATATAATAATCAAAAAGCAACCAAACATATAATAATCAAAAAGATGACAGAGATAATGAATTAGGAACCAATGAAGTTTTATATACCACAATATCTTCCTCTTTTTTTTCTCAACATCGACAAGTAATTGCAAGTAAATGTTTAAAAAACATACTATATGGATTATACTAGTATATAGTTATTGGGTGAAATTGCCGTGAAGAATTAAATATAAATTTAAAAAGTGCAGTTTTGAAATTTCTAAAATCACAATTATATGATCTAAAAAGCAAGTACATAATATAAAGTATTATAAACAAATAGATTTTAAAAGTTGATTATAACAGTAGATAGATTTTCGACGAAATTATGTAGAAGAAATAGTTTGCAGAACAGAAGACTAGATTAAATTTTTTAATAGTGTTGATCAAAAATGGCAATTTTGTAAATAAAAGCAATTAATATGGTATCTATTCTTTCATGGAAGTTGAGAAATCTAACTTATATTAAAATAAGAAAATGGAAATATATATAAATTATGAAGGTATCTAGCTTTTCTGCCATTAAGTTACATGAATAGCATTATTACTGAATACAATAGACTTGCAAAAAAAGATTAAAATTCATGATGATAAACTCATAATGCAAGTATGCAAAAACTACTAAATACAAAACAAATTGCATTATACCTTCTACACCTTCAAAGCACTGAGAGGAAAAACTATTTGTAAGATTATTAGCAATATTTTGCATTGTGCATTCCAAACGCCCACCTGGAACACTGCCCATAGAAAAGAATTTAAATATTTTCATGATGTTATTGGTTAAAAGAGATTAATGTTTATATAATGTAAGCAGAAACATACCCATGCTGGATTCCATAGTGGTCTATGAAGTTGATAGTTTTCTTTACATTCAACACCATTCCTGGTAAACTCGACTCATCTTTACTTTATCCAATAAGCTCTGCAGCATTCAAATCCAGATAAAGAATATTTGTATTTGCTGGGAACTCTGTCTGCAAACTTAACAAATCACCATGGTTAATCAGAGAACATAAAAATAATCATAACTAACAGAAGGGTTCATGTAGTACCTATTGGAAGAAAGGGATCCATCAACAATTCCAAATTTGTCAAACTCAGTGTACTCAATACATGACACACCTTATGTCCAAATCAATAAACACAACTCCATTCATCAACTGTAGTTGAAACCACAAGTGGTGAAGTTGAAAAAAACAGATGAGACATAGAGCACGAAGAATCAAGAAGTGGTTAACATGATGCTGAGTAAGTTTCGTGATCTGAATCTTGAAGGGGACATCGAATATGTTCCTGAGGATCAAAAGGATGAGATGATCTTGATTTTAATGCATCAAATTAAAGATCTTGAGAGACAAGTGAAGGAAAGGAAACTAGAAAAATAAATCACAATTACTCAATAACACATACGAAAATAATATGTGAAGTAAATCCAGACAACAATAAACAAAAATTACGTTAATCTTACCGGAACAGTAGACACAAATCGATGGATGAAGGTGAAATCGAACCGAGAGACGATCCTACAATTTCAGTTACATAATCGCGATGCTAGGTTGAATCGATTCCAGATTTATGAAATCTGATTTTGGGAAAAAAAAAACTTGATGAATCTCCAACGACGTTGATATCATATACACAATGGCTTAATAATCGACAATGGCAGAGGAAGCCATGGATTCAGAGGTCGACTCATTGATTCCAGAAGGCGATGCTTGATTTTGGGGAAGCAATCGACGGTGTCGAATTTTGGTGAACAATATTCGACTGGAAGAGAGATAGTCAATTGTTGATTAATCGTACCTTCTTCACGTTGATGATTCGCTTCAATGAAGCCTAGATCGATCGAAGATTAGGAAGCGGATCGTCGGAGACGGTATGAGAGTGAAAGAGAGAGAGAGAGAGAGAGAGAGAGAGAGAGACGTGATGATGGGGAGAGAAAGGATTTGGTTTCACCTGAACGACACATATTGAATTTGATTTAGGGCTGTAAATTATGTTACCCAAAATGCCCCTAGTTCATTTTAGTTTGATACCCCTATGTCATATTTTTTTTAAGTATTTAGAAAATTGTCATAAATCATCTTGACCTTCTATTATTTTGATCTAATGGCTCGTATTTGGTACTCGGGTTTTCGGGAAACTATGAGTTCTCAAATGATCATTCCTCTCTCTCTCTCTCTCTCTATATATATATATATGCGTAGGTTATTCTATTCTAATTAATTATTGTGTGGATGTAGGGATGAATGTAGACCAATGATTTTAGTTGTTTTAAATAATGATTTACCTATCTTTAAATTAGGAGACACATGTTTAAATTCGGAAACACATGTTTAATTAATGAAAATTTCGGATTTTAAGGGATATTGATTCTTTTAATTTTGAATTCTGATTTTTTTTAATTAATTCATTTTTAATTCTAATATAATTTTTAATTTTATTTGATTTTATTCTTTTAGAATGCAATTCTGTTAGAACAATATTCTATGAAATTGCTGGAATATATTCTGATAGAGTATATATTTTGATTGAAATAACTTCTTGTAGAAAAACAACATTCTTGAACCTTCAGTTGAAATATAACATGATCCTTATATATTCAAACATTGTACTGCAAATATAGATTCATACATATTCTTACAGAATAATAGTTTAAATAACATTCTTAAATATACAATTATTGAACAAATATATTTGATTACTAAAATTAATTAATAGATAATATTAAAATTTTACCTTATTTAATTAATTCTAAAACTATCTTGGCTAAATTAAAGCGATTAATTAAATATTTATTTAATTACTAAAATTAAATAATAGATAACATTAAAAATTTACTTTATTTAGGTTTTGAAATGATTGGCTCACATTGATTCTTACATCCACACAATAATTAGTTAGAATACTTGAACCTAGCTATATATATATATATATATATATATATATATATATATATATATATATATATATATATATATATATATATATATATATATATATATATATATATATAGGTAGATGTTCATTTGAGACCACCTATATTTTGTGAGACATGGGGACCAAATCTTAGTCTTTGATCAAATTTGATCTTGTGGCTCATAAAAAAAGGGATTAATACTAATTAATCTAACTGATTAGTTAACTAGGGGTAGATTAGTCACTAGGTTAAATTTAAGATGATCAGATATCGGGTTAGCTTAATTTTCACGTCATCAAGAAATCATCTCATTTGTTCCGGTTTTCTACCAATTTATTCGATGAATCAACATTCCTTGTTCTTCAATTCAATTTGATCGATATTCTATCTCCAATCTTATATTCTTTCAACCGATAATCGATTTGATTTGGACATTGATCGAACGATGCTAAATCATAGCTTTTAAATTCGCGATTTTTATGTTTTTCGAGTTCATGTTCTTGATTCTTCTACATCTGCAATTGATAATCTGAGTGATTGATGTTTATGTTCATGTATCAATATTAGCAATTCATTAGACGATTTTGATCAATTTTAACTTTGTGATCATCGATTTCGGTAGAGGTTCAAGTGTTCAACGATTTCTGCTAATCTTCATCTTCAACAATTGTTTACGATCATTCAAGCTGTGAATTTTACTCAACATCATGAAATCGTCAATTGATCAAGGTTTGAGTTTTCATCGATTTCACTGTTACTTGCATATAACATATTCAATTTTTAACCTAGTTCATGAATTGAATCATCATGCTATTATCGATTTCTCCAATTTTATATTTGTATGATTTGTGATTTCAGCAATCAAACATCATCTGTTGTTGAGACATCCAATTCAGAAATCAAACATCACTTGTTGTTGAATTTGTTTGACCTAGAAAACAATTTAATCTATAATATGTTATTTGACAATGCATCATCTATTTCATTGTTTGATTTTTAACTTTCATTCAATCATTATGTTTTTTAGCAATATGTCATCTGTTTTCTTTTGATTAACATCATCTATTTGCTTTTCATTAACATCATCTTAGTGATAAGTTCATGAGACTGCATGTTATTCTTATAGAATATTGTACATACATTTATATATCAATAATGATAACAGTTATGGATGACTTGGATATGCATGACATCGAAAACAATCATCTCGATGAAGAAAATCATCAGTTCGGTTCTAATGATTCAGAGATTCTTCATAACAAGAAAAATCATTCGGAAACCCAAGGTAATTTTCTTAAATTTTACTTTATATCATGATTTGATCAATTGATCAAGGTTTGAGTTTTCATTGCTTTCATTGTTAGTTGTATATAACATATTCAATTTTTAACCTAGTAACAATTATGGATGATTTAGATATGAATGACATCGGAAATGATCATTACGACGAAGAAAATCATCAATTCAGTTCTGGTGATTTAGAGATTCTGCATAATGATGAAAATCAATCGAAAATCCAAGGTAATTCTGTTACTGATATCGGTCACTACTAGAAAAATAGCCTTTTACGACGCGCAATGGGTGTCGTAAAACGCTCAGACGACGCACAAATGCGTGTCAAGGAAGGCCCTGTCATAACGACAGACGACACGCTTTTGCGCGTCGTCTATTTACGACGCGCATTTACGACATGCATTTACGACGCGCAGTTATGACATGCAATGTGTATCAAGGAAGGCCCTGTCATAAAGGAAGACGACACGCATTTGTGTGTCGTAACCTTACGACGTGCGTGTTTATGACACGCAATGCGTATCAAGGAAGCCCCTGTCATAAATGAAGATGACACACATTTGCGTGTCATAAACTTCAGTAACTATTTGCGATATGCATTTACGACGCGTCTTTACGATACTCATTTACCAATAATACAAAAATATGTAAACAAATCAAAACAATCAATTTCATCCAATAACATCATGTCAAAAAATTGTAATACATTGATATTAAGGGGATCTAATTGTACATTGTTATTAAGAGGTTTTCCCTAACTATATAACCTAATAGTACATTGCGTATCAAGGGACACCTTCTACAAACTAAAAAGATATAATTAATAGATGAATCAAACAAGGAATGTTAGTTGCAAATACTTGTGCCAAATATGAGTGGTCAAATGAGGGAAAAGTGAACATCTGCAAGCTTTTTACACTCTGCAAAGATTAAAAAAAACCAGAGGTTATAATTTTACAACAGCATAGATTCACAAACTATGCAGAAAACAAGAAATCAAGACTGAGCAAATCCTCACCATGAAAATAAAATTGCTCAAAGCTGTTTAGCATGTCACAATAGCAACATATATGTTACGGGATACACAATGGATTTGTCACCCTTTTTACTTAATGGGGACAATAAGTGTTTAACCTTTAAACGTGGCGATGATCTCAATGAAGTATGAACTCAGGTTCTTTTTCATTTTTCATCTCCATTTTGCACTTCCATGCCATAAAGACATGAAAGCAGAAAATTAGCAAATATTAAGAACTTGTGTGAAGTATTAAGAACTTTAGATAACATCTTAATAAATAAAAGAATACCTTGGCACATGGCTGATCACTAATCTGTAGATGTCCCTAAAAAAACTCGAGTTTCTTTGAGCAGCTCTAAGAAAGTATCCTTCAACCAATTTCTGCAATTTTAAGGCAATAATGAATTATGTACAATTAAAGGGTGTGATCTGACAAAGTATAGGAGACAAAGGGAGTTGTTGCCAATACCCACCTCATCATCATACCTCAAAACTTGAATGAGTTGGGGCATGAAAAATGTTACTTTGGAAGGAGGGTAAGATTCCAATACCTTGAGAATATAAGCCATGACACGTGAATGACCTTTGTATGCTGGAGTAAAGAACTCTAAAGCCATTGTAATAGAACACGCAGCCCAGTTACAGAAATATGGTAAAGCCTTAGGTATGCTATGAATTGAGTTAACTTACCAGCATGAATATGTATGTTAATTAGGGGTGAGCAGTGAAACAGGGTACCCGCTTTCGAAACCGGAACAGTATAGGATCCGCCGGTTCCGGAACCGGAACCGCCTTAAGTGGTTCCGGTTCCAGTTCCTAAAGTTGTGGAACCTCCTTAAGCGGTTCCGGTTCCGGTTTCTATCTTTTTGGAACGGGTACCCGCCGGGTACCCGTCAGAACCGGTATATATATATATATATATATATATATATATATATATATATATATATATATATATATATATATATATATATATATATAATCTCAATAAAGGATGAATAACTGATTCTTGGCTACATTTTAGTATTGGACGTTGCCATATATTAAATTCTCAAAGCTCTGTTTTAATTTGCTTTCTCAATTGCATGAAACATTGAAACCCATGTTAACCCTTTATATCATATAAAAAGTAAATAACAGATTGTAGTTGAAATTTGGATATTTAAAATCAGAAATCAAATTTACGTTATATTTATGTCTCCTCTATTTAGAAGTTTGAAAACAGTTACCTATGTATATTATCAGTTCGTAAATTATATTACCTCAAACTCCTTCCTATTTTTGTTTGTAAAGTAAATTATCAGTCGTCAATGTTTATAAATTTTAATAGTGTGTTTATTTATTCACGCTGTAGCAACTAATTTATCTACCTTTAATGAGAGTATAGTAAAAAATCAAATAACAACCGGGACAACACATGATCAAAGAAAGGGTATTTATGTAATTTCGCCTTCGCCAAAAACAAAATCAGAAAAAAGAAAAAAGAAAAACACACCAAGAATCTAAATTCTAAAACAATAACTCAACAAAATCATCTACTTACTTGGAAAACAACACCAAAAGAGCCAATTACAATCACATGCTCAGCTATGTAACTAACAGTCTGGGACAACACATGATCAAAGAAAGGGTATTTATGTAATTTGATCCATTGCCATGAAAAAGGCTAATTCTTGAAAATTCATTACTGCAAACCTGTTTAGACTGACCATTACAACCACCTACTGTTGTTCTTATAACATGCCCGGCTTCAGAACCCACACCATGTACTATCTCTGGTTCACTTTCTTGCAATATAAATCCAACATGAACAGATTATCAATAACAACTGATGATATATAAGAATTTTATGAAAGATATATAAGAAAAGTTATGATAAGGGAAAAGGAACTTGCACTCACTCTTTCATCATCATGTTCTACCTTGTCCGTGAGTCGCATCTCAAGCATCTCTCTCCCTAGCCAGTCAACTGAACTAGATGAATAATTCAAGCCGGTAACAACTCTGGAACTGCCAACTCCGCCATGTCCAAGGTTGGCAGAAGCCATTTAACACCTGATGAATAGCACAAAGATGGCAACGACTGTTTCTTTAGTAACTTCCAGATAATATTAGAGGGGAAATATCACTCCAACAAAGCTCCAAATGCAAAATCAATAACAAACTAGGCCCAAAAATCCTTCAAAACAGCTCTAGGGGCAAAAATGTCATAAAATGGCAAGAGACAGCAGGGTGCCATGTATGAACTGCAAAATAAACACATAATCTTTGAAGCTAGCACCTGGACAGGATATCCATAAATAGAAAAACCATAACAGGTAAGTAACAATCCCAAGGGTATAATGGACCAAACTCGAAATAAGTTTATATTTATCCCTGACATGACGTTGAAGTTTTCAACCTCGAGTGTCAATACCAAGCATATCCCTGGAACTTGTGTTGTTGGATTGATGTATATCAGGAGCTGTAAAAACAGGAACCAAAAAAACATGTGATTACATACCTAGAGAAAAGATAAAAATGCACGCTATCACAGACCCAACTAGCACTTGAGTATCACAAAGAGAACTCACACCAACAGACTCTAAACCCTTCCCAATTGTGATAGTTACACGCACCAAACACACACACACACACCCACCAAGATACACTTCATCTGACCCCCCTCCCCCCGTCCCACACCCACCCACCCACCTATAGACCTGGAGATTTAAAGACAGATTGAAAAATCCCTATCAAAGCCCACAAGGAAGAAAAAAAAGTAATCAAGTTACACATTACAAGCACCGAAGGTGATTGACCCCAAACTAACTAATCTAATTTGTGCCTTTTTCCCTTATGTTTTATGCAGGAGAATAAACATAACTTACAGAGAAAAATTGATCGATCCTTTTGTATCTGCTTGCACCTTCATTCCCAGCCAAGAACACCTCCAAATGGAGGTGTTGATCATAAGTATTTCAGCTAACCATCAAGGGCAGCAACGACTTCTGTTTCTTTTCTTCTTTCCCATCAATTTCACAACCTCGATTGTACTCCTTCTTCCCTGTCAAATGAAGCAAACCAAACACAATACTTTTATTTTTCGATGTTTTCTTTTCCCAGTAAACTCAAACACCCAAACATCCCAGTATTCATTGATATTGGTCGACACAAACAAACAAAAAAAAAAAAAGAAGAATACGACCTGTGAGGTTCAAGCAAACCGCATCCGTTTACCTTCAATCGCCGAAGACCACCACAGCTTCGTTCTTCTTCTTCCTTCGATCTATCCAAACCCCAGAGGTCCTCCCCTTCGTTCGCAACGACCACTGGAGATGGAGTAGCATCCGACGAGACCAAGAGGCTCCCACTGTTTTCATCGATCAGACCTCCACCCAAACCTTTCCTCCCTCCGTTTATTTCATCGAAATCAGACAAGAACCCGACTCGTTGACCCCGATTTCTACCGATGACGGAGTTTAAGAAGCCAAGGAAGGCTCACCGGGAACCGATAATTACCTCCTCCAGACTAGTTGCCCTGCTCCATCAGACTAGTTACACATTACCGGTCGCTACTTGCCCTGCTCCATCAGACTAGTTGAGTCCCCTCCCTACGTGTAATGTGCTGGCGACAAGGAAGAACAGCCATTGAGACCGCCGGAGCGCCCCCCCTAGCCGCCACAGACAAGAGAAGCGTTGCTGCTTCTCCCTTCTCCTTTGGTCAAATCGATCCCGCACCAGAGGTGCTTCCCCTTTCTTGATTGATTGCCATCATCGAGCCACCATGGTTGCTTGCGTTCCCATCTTCCTTGCTCGACAGATGAACCACGACCACCGGACCAAAACTCCCGCTACCTTCGTCATTCTGATTCCCCTTTTTCGATTTATCTGTGGGGAATCAGAAACAAATGAGAATCAAGATTTGCATTCCTAATATTGAGACTTGAGAGTATAATACTGAATTAGGGCTTTTTCTGACAATTTCAACATTGAGTGGGAGATATGGTGGTTCCAGTGGGTAGAAGTAAGTGAGCCTTGATCGATGTCAACGAACGGGGAAGAATCGGTGGAGGCGGTCGGAGTGCAAGGGAAAGAAACAAGCAACAAGGGAGGCGGAGGAAGACCGGAGAAGATTTTTGTGGTCAAAGAACACACCCAGAGCTAAAGAGGGGAAACAAGGAAGGAAGGAGGGTTTTCTAATTTTTTTGATTTCTTTTTTCCCGCTGCTATTTGCTGAAGAGCGCGTTTGTAAAATTATAAAGCGACATTTCTAGACGACACACCTTTAACATAAGCGCCCTCCGTGTTTTTTTTGTGAGACACTAATTTTAGGGCACACAAAAATGCGCGTCCTAAATTCTTCAAATTTCTAAAGATCTGACATTATTTTTAGGGCACGCCCTTTTGCGTATCATTAATCAGTGCGTGTCGTAAAAAGCGTGTCATTAAAGATTTGTTTTCTAGTAGTGGGTTATTCTTATAGAATGATGTTGGTGATAAGCTCATGTTACTGCATATTATGCTTATAGAATAATGCACATATAACATTGTGGTTTTTTATGATTACAGTCATATGAATGCAAATTATTCTGATTATATGTTAACATGGTGGTATATTCTTTTTTGTAGTTCAAAGTGACAATGTTGCAACACAATATGGCTCTTGCAAACAATTCATTGGAGCTGATGGTTCTTTCTTTTGGATTCCAGAGGTTGAAGCTAGTTGGATACCTCCTATGGGTTCAATATTTAAAGATATCAAAGATGTTATTAAGTGGTATAAAGGATATGCATTAAGATTTGGTTTTGATATTAGAAAATCAACAGAGAGGAAAAAGAGTGGAATCACAACTTCGAAATATTTTATATGCAATAGAGGGGGATTGCCAAACACTTCTACCTTAGACACGGTTAGTGATGATCATAACAAGCAATTGAGAAATAGTAATTGTAAACGCACAAACTGCAAAGCTTTTGTTGCATTCAAAGTTATACCACATTCTTCAGAAGTTTACCTGTGGCGCTTTGAACAACAGCACAACCACAAATCGATCAATCAAGATTGTATGCATCTTTCAAGAGCTAAACGTCAGTTGGATATTGTTGATCAAGCTTTTATACATAAGCTTTCGAGTGCAAAGGTGGGGGCAACTACATCATATAGGCTAATGTGCGTTATAAAAGGAAGATGTGAATTTGTTGGTGAACTAGAGATAGATTGGAAAATTTTTACAAGGGATATAAATTGTCACATCTGGGGCACCGATGCAAATTTGTTGATTACAAAGCTTCAGAATCGTAAAGAGAATGTTACAAATTTTACATACAAATACAGATGTGACAAGAAGCAGTTAAATGCTCTCTTTTGGGCTGATGATACTTCAAAACAAAACTTTGAGTTATTTGGGGACGTTGTTTCGTTTGACGCAACATATCGTACAAACAGGTATTTATTCTAGAATTATAAACATTTTTTAGTTATATATTCTAATGGTCTTTTTTTGTGTTTTTTTAGGTATTGTATGGTATTTGTACCTTTTACTGACATTGATAATCACAAAAGGTGCGTCACTTTTGGAGCTGGTTTGTTGTGTAGAGAAGATATAAATTCCTATATTTGGTTACTTCGGTCATTCTTGAAGTGTTTTGGAAAAGCACCAATCATGGTCGTGACCGATCAAGATCCAGCAATGAAAAAAGCTATTGAGATAGTATTGCCATACACAAAACATAGATTTTGTATGTGGCATATCACAAGTAAACTTCCATTGAAGGTACTAACATTATTGTTATATTCTTATCAATATAAATATGACATTATTGTTCTTTTCTTATCAGAATATTAAATGACATTTTTTTTAATGAGAATAATATATTAAATGAAATGTATTTTTATATTGTATTATATTCTTATCAGAATATTAAATGAAATATTTTTTGTAATTAGGATAATATATTAAATGAAATGCCTTTTTATACTATATTATATTCTAACAGAATAATATATGAATTGTTTTTGAAGTTAAGCTGGGAAACAATGAATGAATCGGATTTTAAGGCGGACTTCAACAGTATAGTATGGGACTCCAAAATTGTTGTGAAAGATTTTGAAATGAGATGCGATGCATTAATGGTAAAATATAAGTTACAAGACAATAAATGATGAAAGATATGTTTGATTTGAGAAGCGGTTGGATTCCAGCCTATTTTAAAGATGTACCGATGTCAGGTCTAATGAAAACAACTTCTCGGTCGGAAAGTGAGAATTCAGCATTCAATAGGGTATCGCATCATGGTTATACGTTAAACAATTTCATGAATGCTTTTGAGTCTGTTATGGAAAGGCGAAGGAATAATCAGATCAAATTTGATTTTGATACATCTACTATAATTTCAATCATCAAAACACCTCTTGAAGATATGGAGAAACATGCATCTATGGTATACACGAGGACTATTTTTCTCATGGTGCAGAGGGAGATTCTTCATTCACTTTTTTCTTGTTCACAGAAGAGTGTTACTTCAGGCGTTTTTTCCGACATATGCATTGTCAAACATAAAAGGACAAATCTATCAAAGAAGAAGGTAGTAGTTGAGAAAAAAAAAAGTTGACATCGATTGTGAATGGAATTTTAACACAAGTGAAGGTGATTTTGAGGTAATGTTGACATTTTATAATTCTAATATTATAATTTTTATTACTAAATTATTGTCTTTAAATTTTTTTTATATTATTCTAATTTTTCTTTTTAGAATATACTTAATATTCTAATACTTTTGAAAAATATTCTAATTTTTCTTTTTTTGAATATACTTAATATCCTAATACTTTTGAAACAGGTTGAATTCAACAGAGAAGTTCTAACGGTGAAATGTTCATGCATGCTTTTTGAGCGGTTTGGAATTTTTTGTAGACACATCTTCTGTATTCTAAAGATTTATGACATACAAGAGATTCCGTTAAGATACATTCTTAAGAGATGGAGAAGAGATATTATCCCCACCACAGTTTTGAAAAGGACGTTTAGATATGGTGATTCGTCTGGAAATGTTGAGAAGGTTGCATACAAAGCTTTTTCCATGCTTGATCAATGCTTGTCTTCATTAAGTAATGATGACAAGAAGTTAGAAGAGTTCATGAAAAAGCTAGAAGTTTTTATGACTGATATTGGTGAAGAAGGTTCAGACGAATCACCGGTTACAAAAGAAGCTCATATTGATAAACTTTACGGAGCTAGTACGAATCCTGAAGTTGTTGATGTTGAAAATCCACCTATGGTGAAGAATAAAGGTTATGGTATAGGAAAACGTTTAAAAAGTGTTTTGGAGAAGGCTACTATTCAAGGTAACAAGCAATCAAAATCATGCAAAACATGTGGGGTTAAATGGCATAATTCAAGGAAATGTTTGACATTGTTGAATAACTCCAAGGTACAAAGTGCATAGTTATGTCTAGAAATATATTTCGATTTTTTTCGTATTTCAATAAAGTACAATAATACCATATAGATAAAAGTTTGAATTTCTTTAGTTTGGACATTTTTCAGATGTTTTGGTTTGTGATGATGTATGAGACATTTGGTTTGTGATGATGTGTCATACATTTGAATACATATTGATTCTTCTAATATTTTCAATCTTTAATTTTTGCATTGAAGTATATACGAATGATTGCAGTATAATGTTTTGTTATCAAATTATTATAATACAAGATTATACATGTAAGAAGGTTATATAGGTATATGCAACATCTAATATTATTCTAATAGAATAATGATGCCATTATACATTATTCTATTAGAAAATTCTAAAAAATTTATGTTTACTATAGAATATTCTACCATGACCATTAAGAAGTGATCATAATACCAACTATACATTAAGCATTAATCACCTAATAAACCATATCAAGTTTCTTACATAATACTAGGCATCATTTTTTTTGTCTAATTTGTTCAAAATAAGATAAATATTACAAAAGGAATTGTTGTTAAGTCACCATAACCACGTTTATAAAATTCCAAACTTCTATCAAATTCTATTTATTACCCATTTCCAATTCATCCATTCTATTGATACCTTCCTCTAACATATTTTTTCTAGTCGCATGATGAAATTTTCCAAATTCGATTGCCTCTTTGATAACTCTCTCCTTGTGGTTGTTGATTTCATGTGTAACAATCTTAACAAAATATAAGGCACATAATTTTACAAATTGCACATCTTGCACATCACTGCCTTTTTCCATTTCCACATTCCACTTTCCTTGCTTTTCTCCATAATATTTTTCCATATGTCTCATTAAAAGTGCTCCATTCTCTGTTGTCAACTTCTTTGTGTTCCAGTCAATTTTCATCATCTTCACTGTTGTTGATCGCAAACCCTTGATTTTATTGACGATAAATGTAGTTTTCTCCAGATATCGTATAAAGTACAATTTCTGCAATTTATAGTAACAAAATTACATTATTCAATATAATACATTTAATAAAAGTAAATGAAAATTTACTAATGATGTAGGTGTCATTCCATAAGTTTCTTCTAACGATTTTGTTTTTATGTTGTCTATAATATGAACTTGTGGATATGTTAGGTTGAAAACAACAGCATACATCTGATCACCATTATGTATTGGGAAAACCACCTGCAATTCCAACAAATTGATCAAAAAGTTAACATAATTCCTATCCTTTAATAATGTAATATTTTATTTAATAAAATATTCTTACGAGTTTAAGATCATTGAAATCTACATTTGCCTTGAAATTAGATAGAAACTTATCAACACGAGTCTCAAAAGTTAAAAAACGCTCGTCAAAAGATTTAGTTTCATCTAATAACTCAGAACTCTATAAACATAGAAAAACAGAAAAATTAGAATATCTTGTTATAATTTATAACTAAAATATAAAAGTTCCAATTGTAAAAGAATTTACCATAATTTTGGTATTGAAGAACATGCGGTATGATTTACTTTTTGACTTTTCTTCCTCGTAATTTAGAACAACAGCCCAAGAATCAATCACACAATGATGTATAACATGTTTAGGCCGCATGCTCTCAAAATCCTGTCTATGCATAATCTCTCCCGTATTTGTTTCAAAAAGTACCTCCCTTAATTTTAAACATGAACAAAAAATATGTCATCAACATTAGAATAAATATCCACATGTATTATAGTTAAACAACATTTCAAAAAAATAATACATGTTTAATTGAAATAGCAAGAGTTAGTGACTTACATTCTATTTTTATCCTGTGCACATCTTATTAGAACCTGAATCAAAAGAACATTCTGCAAATCGATTCTATCAAATAAATTCACAGCTTTATCCATATATTGTGATTTGTAAGAACTTATATCATTCTCCCCCGTGTCACCATTTTGAGATTCAACCCTTTCATGTGATCCCTTTTTTTCGTTTTCATTGTTTTGATTATCAGCACTTGAAAAAATAGGATCTGAAAATAACTTAATGAACTTCTCTTTCAATTCATTTGTTATATTGACATCTGGGAACGTTGATATACAATCAGAAACAATTCCATACATGTCCTCCTTTCTTGATGAAACTTTATTGAACATCTTATCAAAGCTCTCTTTATATTCCTGAAAAATAATAAAATACTAGAATTATAAGCATGTAATATTTTATCATCTCAGAATATCTAGAATATTTACTATGAACCATAAGCATGTAATATAAGAATATCCAGAATTTTTTATAACATCATACTTTAACCTAATATAAAAAGAAATTATATTTTATATTTTATATTAAAGTTAACTCAATAGTGTCATAAAGATTGTCTTTCACATTGGACGGTCCCTCGCTATCTCTCGTCATTTGTGTGATAACAACTTTTCCACATCCAAACCTACCATCTTCAATTTCAAAAGACTGCATGTTATTCAAATCCTCTGTTGACCACATTGTTATTGTTGGAATTTTTGACTTTAAGATTAAACGCTGACATTCAAGACCGTCACAGTAAAGTAGTTGCATGATAGTAGTTTGTAAATTGTATTAGATATTCATAAATAAAAAATAATTAAAATAATTAAACAAAAAGCATACCATCAATAACAACATTGGCCCATTATAATAACATTTCTTTTTATCTTGATGACATAGAGATCTTGTATTCTTCAGACAGTAATTTAAGTACGCACACCAATCAATGCATGAGATGTCTTCAACTCCAACTACTCTTCTAACAGGATCTATGTTGCACGTCCCATAAGAATGTGATTCGGTAAACGTATTCACAAACAAAGAAAGAAAATTTAGCTTGAAGATATCATCATCTCTTTTGGATTTCAGAATGGCTTCTTTGAATCCAGTGGCATTCATTGTTTCTTTTGTAAACTGGCTTTTCCATGTAACATACGTTTCATTCTCACTGTCAATAAAATGAAAATCAAACAAGCTTCTTCCTCCATTTGGTAGACCAAAGACTTTATGAATTTTTTCTTTTGTGATCTTAATTTTTTTATCAAGCACAATACTGTTGTTTTGATGATCATAATGTTGAACTACAAAATGTGCAAGCTTCAACGGAATTCTCTTGATGTTCAACTCCAAAAGCGATCCAAAACCCATCTTCTTTACACATTTTTTTGAGACATACTTAAACTTCTTATAACTTCAATCATAGCTCCGGGATTCATTCTAGTATTTATTGAAGGCAGATCTTTTAATAAATCTTTTGTTGTTTTTTGTGTCTTTTTCTCGATGTTATCATTCGTGTCTAACTTCCTTATTTTATTTTTTTCATCTTCAGAATGCACCTTTTGTTTCCCTATTGTTCAATGGAGTTTCAGAATAAATAATATTATAAAAAAGATAATAACATCATAAAAATAGAATACAAAATTAACACTTCAGAATATTCTATTAGAATAACATCTATATGAATATGTCTACTATGTTTCAGAAGCCAATGAATGTTGAGACATCAATATAATTAATAACAGAAGTCAAAGTCAAACACCAACTTTGACAACTTCAGAAAATCCAACAACATTCTATAATTACAGTAAATACACTTTAATTGTTGTATGTAATAGAAAAACACTTACATTTATTTTAAAATTATATTCTAACTCATCATAATACTTACACTAGGTAATTGTCACCTAATTTCAACTTTCGACAAGGTATAAGTCAAACGATTCTAAAAATCTCTGAAACCGGCCATTTTTGAAACAGGGGTAAAATCGTCAATACTTTGCATAAGGGCAAAATCGATCAAATTGATTATATGGAAAATTTCTTCCAAACTTTAAATATCATGACTTAAGTACCTAATCACATAATTAAGTCCAAACTGTTAGTGATTAGGGTTAGGCAAAAACCCATTAGGGTTTAACTAACATGTTATTAGTCAACACAAAATCTCCAAATAAAACGAACTATGTAAAATGTTTCTGCTAACTCTAATTGTAAATGCATAATCAATAATAACAAATATGAATTTTACCTATATATGACATTCTTGCTATTAGAATAACATTATACACAAGATATTATAGTACAAATACAATAATTGATGATATACCTTTTTTTTTGGCTTTTGCTGTTGTATCGACTGATTCATCAATAAGCTTAAATGATTTTCTTCTTTCAATTAGTCGTTCGGCTATTGAAGTTTTTTCATGAGTTTTACCCATATCCAGCCTTCTTGCTGTTTATTGCCATTTTCAGAATCAAATTAGGAATTAATAATTGATTTATCATATCCAAATATCTAGAGTAACATTTAAAAATATTCTATTAGAATAAGGAAACAAATTAGATTAATATTTAAAAATATTCTATTAGAATAAGATTAATAGAATATAGAAAAACATTAATAGAATATAGAATATTTTATTGTAATAGAATAACAGAAACAAATGAGATAAATATTTTATTAGAATACATAGAATACACAATATATCATTTATTCTTTTATATTCTATTATAATACATAGAATATTTTATTATAGTACATAGAATAACAGAAACAAATTAGATTAATATTTAAAAATATTCTATTAGAATAAGATTAGTAGAATATAGAAAAACATTAATAGAATATAGAATATTTTATTATAATACATAGAATAACAGAAACAAATGAGATAAATATTTTATTAGAATAGAATAAGTGATGATGTACCTTTTTTTCTTTTTCTTTTGATGTTGTAGCTGTTAATTCATCGATCGACTTCGATGATTTTCTTTTTTGAACCAACCGTTTGCCTGTTGAAGTTTCAACTTCACTACTTCTACCCAGTGTCATCATTTTTATTTTTGATTTTGTCATTCTTGTTATAATATTAGCTGCATGAAAATAATTAATGTTAAATACACTTTAATTGTTGTCTGTAATAGAAAAACACTTACATTTATTTCAAAATTATATTCTAACTCATCATAATACTTACACCAGGGGATTGTCACCTAATTTCAACTTTCAACAAGGTATAAGTCAAAAATTCTAAAAATCTCTCAAACCAGCCATTTTTGAAACAGGGGTAAAATCGTCCCATTATTAGGATCATAATACTTAGTCCTGCTGGTTTGATTCATAAACTGGATTGATTAATAGAAGCCTAATTTGATGTTATTTTCTACATTTTCACTTGCTTCTTGAAGGTATGGTGTATCTTGCATCTTATTTCATTTCGTTTCGCCTATTTCACTTTATGATCCTAATAATGGGACTCACTAAGATACAAGAGCCCAATTCCCTAATTATTAGTATGTAGATATGGAGACTGGAGCAACAATAGAAGATCAATTCTCGAAGCAAAATCGTCATTTTCAAACGGAAACAAGGATATAAAATGATAATTAACAGAACTATTGAAATACCTGGAATTTCTTGAGAAGTTTTGGTAATAATGTCATTTAGATGATTTGATGGTGTAAATTCTGAAGCACGTGTTGATGTAGCCATTTTCGTTGATAAAAATACTCGATAAGAATGAAAGTAAGTAAGTTTAGGGGTATTATCGAGGGATTAAAGACCAGAATATGAATCAAAAAGTTTAAAATTGATATGTCAAGGTTTTTAGGGTTTTTATCGATGTTTTCAAGTGAAAATTTGATTCACAACATCGAAAAATGAAATCGAGCCAAGGAGAAATCGAATATGACGAGTTTAAAAGCACAAGAAGTTAGGGTTTTGATGGAGTTTTTAAAACCGAAAATGATAAGAAGTTTGGAAGAGGGTTTTGAGAATACAGATGAAGAAATTGAGTTTTTTCATTTTAATGTTTTTCCCTCGTGAATAAGTCATAATCTCAAAGTTATTACATTTGTCCCTTTTTCGTCCCTGGCAAATAAGTCCTAGTATTTTTAGTCCCTTTTAATTTAAAAACTTACACTTTGATTCAAATATTATTTTAATTCTAAAATAAAATTACTTAATTACATATATTCTAAAACAAAGTTACGATATTATTTTAATTCTAAAATAAAATTACTTAATTACAAATAATCTAAAACAAATATTTTCATTTATTCTAAAATTTTACTTTTACTAATAGAGACAATGTACTTTATTTTCTAAAGTAAGATGTCCTAAAGTATACTAAAATTTTATTATCCTAATTTTTTATTATTGTAACAGGATACTAAATCTAATTTCATTTATTCTTTTTATTAAAATATTCTAAGACAAAATTACATATTATATTATAGTTAGATAATAAAACGTTTTATTATTAAGTATTTTAATGAAACTAGAATAATCAGAATAATTAACATAAAACAAATTAGAATAAGCTTAATACAATATTAACAATATGCGTTTTTATTTGTCAACATTGTTGTATAAGAATAATAAACATATATGGATTTTAATCATTTATCATTTTACCAAAAAAAATTAATCAAATAATTAGGATTTTAATCAGGATTCATCGCAGATACTTCGACAGAGAGGGGGAGTTCAGGTTCCAACGCCCATGATTCCGCATGAAGTCAAGATCGAGCCGCAATAGATCGCTGGTATGTTTTCCAAATTCAGCTTCTCTTTATGATTTTATTGTTATGGTACTGCATCAAGGTTAATAAGGGTATCTCAGAATATTATGTTTCCTGCTTATGATTGAGTTATATGCCATCTGCATACCATGAGTTTAGAGTAGTAGTCCATAGTTGTGCCCTTTTAGAGCAGGTTACTCAGGATGCGGTCGCTGTAGCAAGCGTGAAGTTGGGACTCTAGAAGTATTTCGCCAGCTTTCAAGGACAGTGGCGTCATGGTATTGGTTAGCTTTGGAGCACTGGCAGCGGTAAACATCAGTTTTTAGCAGAATGATTATGGAATGGTAAGAAGGATTGGGAATCCTTCCCAGACAGAAAACTGCAAGGAGCTAGTTGAGTCAAAGTGGGGGAGAGCCCTCCAAGTATTCAGGATTAGAAGTAAGTAAGGAGTTGGAATGAGTTCGTAACTCTATTGAGCAGGGCAATAGTCTGAGTCGCTGTTCGGATGAGTAACGCTGAGTTGGGAGTTTGGGAAACTTCCCAGTGTTGAGTGCGTGTAATAGCGATCGGTAGATGATTGGTTTGGGAAACCAGGTTGAAGATTCTCTCGGCAGGACGTGATTTTAGCCAGTACGTAAGGCTACGGGGCAGCCATAGCATTCACCACTAGGTAGACAGTACGGGAAGAGTAGTGAGGCTACGGGAAGACCACAGTAATCACGTTAGATGATAGCTGGTTTGGAAAACCAAGTTGGAGGATCGCCAGCAGGACTCGAGTGAGTCAGGATACAGACTAAGTAAGTGTCCGGCATGGGATGCTTTCGGATTAGTAATCAGTGTAGAGACAACATGGGGAGTATGGTAAAACTGCGGGATAGCCGCAACAGTTGTTAGTAGCCAGTTAGGAGTGTGGGCGGGGGCCCGTATCTCCTAAATAGAGGAGTGTGGGAGAGGGCCCGTATCTCCTAGTTAGCAGAGTATGGGCGAGGCCCGTAACTCCTAGTTAGTATGATCAGGATCAGGTAGACCTAGTTCGTTGAGATTCAGTATGGAGACAGGCCTGCATAGCCCTAGATAGGTGAGACCTGAGGGAGAGGCCACTTCAGTATACAGTGGGTGAGACCCATGGGCGAGGCCCGTATATTAGTAGCAGTACAGGTAAGACTAGAGGGAGAGACCGCTCTAGACATAGTTTGGGTGAGACCCGTGGGCGAGGCCCATGAGATTTTAGCAGCACAGGTGGAACCTGGTAGAGACTTTAGAGCAAAGATAGGGGATCGAGGATCCCAGGAATTAGAGAGCCAGAGGGGCAAGGTAGACAGAGCATTTTAGCTAGCCGAAGTTCTCTTTGGAAGTCGCTGAGAGCGACTGAGCGTTTGAGCTTGGGTGCAGTAACCGGTCGGAGTCCGGTAACCAAGTTATCGGCAGAATCAGTTGGGACCAAGGTGGTCTCGGTTCATCCGGAAGGCGGATGAGAGACAGCAGAATCTTCGGACAGGGACAACAATAAGGGGATCCGTGAGTGGAAGTAGTTAGTTGACTGAGAGGTGCTAGGCCACTAACAGCAGGGTTAAATAATCTCAGAGTGAGTGATTTGACTCTGTTGCGCAACTCTAGTTTGAGTCTAACCGTTGCAGGGATGAGTCTATTACTCGAAGGATAATCTGGTCCATTCACTGGGAGGGGTATCCAGCATCAGGATATAGTAAGAGGAAGCATTCAGTAGGTATCAGTGAAGTGACCAGCACTGGGAGTGGCTGGAGATGTACATACAGCAAAGGGTATGTCCTTCACGGTGATAGAGGAGGTGATTAGTTATGGAACATTGCCTTGGGAAGGCCAGAAAACACGCAAGGAAAAAAGGGGTGAACCTCTAGGATGTCCAACATAAGTACTCGAGGAGTACCTGAAGGATTGTCAGTTGAGTAAGTTGCGTTCTCAGTACTGACGGGATCAGAGTGCACTTGAGGATTGTTATTTGCAAGGACTAGTGTTAGACTGAATGACCGGGCGGAAGGTCAAAGGAAGTGGTCAGCAGGAGTTAGATTCATCAGACAGAAAGGTTGAAAGCAGATTGCAGGACAGTTGGCCGTAGCGGACTTCGAGGACGAAGTCTATTTTAAGTGGGGGAGAGTTGTAACACACAAAATCAGAAAGACCAAGAAAGAAAAGGAAACCCTAAGTCAAAGGGGTCAACTCGTTGAGTCAAGGGAAAACTCGACTAGTCGGAGCTGGTTCCGTGTCAAAGATTAAGTTACCGACTCGACAAGTCGGCGAGTGGACTCGGCGAGTCTGGTCTGGGTTTGGAAACCCTAATTTCGGGACTTGGTACCCTATTTAAGCATCTTATTCTCTTCCCTAGGGCTCATTTACAACCTCTCTCATCCAGAACCCAAAACCCTAGCCACCCAACTCCATTGTTTGAGCTTTTGAGAAGATTAAGGGCCTTTAAAGTGCGTCTTGGAAGCTTGGAGAGAAAGGAGCAAGGAAGGAAGAGTGGATCCAGCCTCCATATCGACTTGGCAACTATGAGGAGGTAAAAAGTCTGAACCTTGAGCTTTCAATTGATAGATCCCCTTTCTAGCTTGCCTTTTTGTCACAATTGGATCATTTCCAAGTAGAATCTGAGTATTAAGCCTTTGAGGATGGATTGGACAATAGATCTGGACATTCTTGAGCTTTAGAAGCTCAAAGTTGTTGGCTTTATCCAGCTAAGGTCCCATTTCATGGCATAGGCCTTCATTGTAGCTTGGATTAAGTGTTCTAGACTCATAACACCTTGCATGCACGTAAAGTTAGCAACTTTACGTGCAATGCTAGCATTAGGAGCCCAGATCTATGAGTTGGAAGTGTTGGAATGGACTGTAATCGACAGAATAGAGATGTAACAAAGTGGACTCGACGAGCATGTTCATGGACTCGGCGAGTCGGGTCGCAAACCCAAACCCTTCTGTTTATGATTTGGATCAGTGACTGGAGTTAGTAAAGGATTCAGCCAGACTGGGTCCGTAATGGACATGAAGATCATAGTACTCGACGAGTTCGAGGAGGAACTCGGCGAGTCCAAGACAATCTCCTTAGTTTTGAAGATGAACTCGACGAGTTGTTCATACAACTCGGCGAGTCACAGACTGGACATGTTCATAGGATGAAGGTGAACTCGACGAGTTGTTCATACAACTCGGCGAGTCGGATGAAGGTTCATTTGATGACATTATAGAAGGAGAAATCGTCGAGTCGTTGCTAAACTCGACGAGTTGAGTCGGGAAGGGGTCAAGAGAAAGGAAAGAGACTCGACGAGTTGGCGGCCCAACTCGGCGAGTCAGGTCAACTGGAAGTTGACTTTGACTAAGGCTTTGACTTTGACAAGGGGTAAATTAGTCACTTTACCCAAAGTTTAGCTAGTAGTGTTGACTGGGTGTCTTTCTGGGAATTGTAGCCGGGGAGTCGCCGGAGCAGCAGTCATACATTTCCCGATCAGCATTTCTGCAGTCGGCTTTACGAGGTGAGTTACCTTCCAGCAGCGGTGGGTCTACGGCCACAATGTCGGCCCACCAGTAGGAGTTGAATGTTGGATGATTGTCTTCGTGATATCATCTAGGTTGCTACTACCTGATATGTTATATGCTGGCCTGATATGTTATATGTGATAGTAGTAGAGTTCGGTTGTTAGGACCGAAGAGTAGGTGAGGCACCCCAGATATGTCTGACAGCATGTGATGATATGTTTATATGCTGGCATGATACGATATATGTGGTAGTGGTAGTAGGAGGGGATTAGTCCCCAAGTTAGGTTGTTAGGACCGAAGGGTAGGTCAGGCACCCCAGATATGTCTGACAGTAGGTTATGCTATGATATATGCAATAGTAGTAGTAGGGGTGGAATAGTCCTCGAGGTTCGGTTGTTAGGACCGAAGGGTAGGTCGGCACCCCAGAATGGCTCGACATGGGTAGGTCAGCACCCCAGAATGGCTCGACACGGGTAGGTCAGCACCCCAGAATGGCTTGACACGGGTAGGTGGGCACCCCAGAATGGCCGTACCGGGTAGGTCGGCACCCCAGAATAGTCGTACCAGGTAGGTCGGGCACCCTAGAATTGCCGGCAGCATGTATGTTATGTGATTGTATGGTATGTGGTACGATGGGGGAACTCACTAAGCTTCGTGCTTACAGTTTTCAGTTTTGTTTCAGGTACCTCTTCAGCGAAGGGGAAGGAGTCGGCGCGGTAGCTGCACATCATACACACATTGGATTCCGCATTAGGAGATTTCTTGGGATTGTACTCTGACATTGTCACTACTTTTATGATATGATTTTCAGACATGAGATTATGGTTTTTACGAAATGATATGACTTCATGATATTTTCTTATGAATGTTTTTCTATGTTGTTATATCAAAATCGAAATTTTTGGACTTGAAAAATGGGATGTTACAAGTTGGTATCAGAGCCCTGGTTTGAGGGATTCGGACACACCTTCGGGAGTGTCTGGACTCAAACCGAGGGATTAAAAGATTTTTACAAAGAAAAATGGTTTCAAAAATCTAAGTTAAAGAGTTTGAGAAAGAACAAGGTGTGTGATGTGCGCGACCGGCCGAGCTCAAGTAAGTACCCCAAAATACCCATACAAGTTATGTTATGATATGCTTATTAGAACTACATGCTAGATTAGGGCTAAGGATCTAGGAGGATGCCTTATATGCGTGTTATATGTGTATGAGCTTTATGAATTGCATGCTAGAACAGATTCCTGAGTAGAGGATATAACAGTTTGATTGGATTATGTGGTTAGTTTATTTTCCATTGTCTGAATGCTGCTTGTTTTGTGCTTGTGGGACTCTTAGTAATGTGAGCTAGCTATTAAGTGAATATGCTAAGTCACATGTGGCACAGGCTGGATAATCTCAGAGTGATGGATTTGACCCTATTGCGCAACTCTCGTTTGAGTCTAACCGTTCTAGGAATGAGTCTATTACTCGAAAGATTATTTGATCTCTGTTGCATATGGCTATATTCATGAGGTAGCTAGTTAGCATTAATGGGAAGTCTTTCAGCAACTGAGGACGGAATGAGTTGGAGGTTACCCTAGGGCAAGCCTAGGATGAGAGTAGTGCTGGGAGCAATAGTAGTAGTAAGGGACTTGGTAGAGTCAAGGCAATTCTTGAGGAAAGTACGGATAGATGTGGAAGGTAGTAGGGGCCCATACTACTGAAAGCAGAGGATTTGTACTCGATTCAAGAAGGGCTGAGATGAAACCAGGGAACTGGTAGTGTGTGCGGGATCCCTCGATTGTATTGAGTATTCAGATGGTTGTTATGATATATTGCAGCATGGTGACACTACGGGGTAGACCAGTTGGCGATTCAGGTGCCGGTGAGGGATCGGGCTCAGGTTCAGGAGTCAGTCAGCTCGAGGAGCAGATGAGAGAGTTTGTATCAACCGAGATTACGCGCAGTATTATGGATCAGACTCCTTTGATGTTCGGTACAGTCAATGAGGGAATTTTAGAGCTTTTGGATAGCCGCCCCGAGGCCTTCCGGGCCGAGATTGCTGCGGGGAAGTTAGGGGCTCCTCTAGGGCCCGATGTTTATGGATCTTTGGGATCCCTCGGGGGGAAGGATCCGGTTATTAGCTCTGGTCGTCAGGGGTCGGAGGTGGGTTATGAACCTTGTTTTCAGAAGAGTTCACTACAGGATTGGATCGCTGTGGAGGTTTCGCGAGTCGTACGCGAGGAGTTACCTGACATTATCGAGCGTGTTACTGACAGGGTAACCGCTAGGTGAAGGTCAGACAGTGATTGCGCAGGCGGTTGATGAAGTAGTCGGGGTAACTCGGGAGCAAGAGATTGGTTTAGGTGTGCGGTTAAGGAAGAGGAAGCGGACTTCTAGTCAGGCCCAACAATATAAGTGGTCGGACGCTGCTATATTTGCCACAAGAGACCCGAATGGACGAGAAGGGTGTGCAAGGGATAAAGGGACACATGAGAATGTTCGCATTAGGTCTAAGTGCGGCAGGTGCGGGTGGAAGGGACACAAACGCCGGGAATGCACATTGGAAGTAGAGTTGTGCCATCGTTGTCATCAGCCAGGACATATCAGGGCAAGCTGCCCCCGTATAGGGGTGAAGGCAGCTCTGGATTCATTGCAGATACTTCGACAGAGAGGGGGAGTTCAGGTTCCAACGCCCATTATTCCGTAGGAAGTCAAGATCGGGCCGCAATAGATCGCTGGTATTTTTTCCAAATTCAGCTTCTCTTTATGATTTTATTGTTATGGTACTACATCAAGGTTAATAAGGGTATCTCAGAATATTATGTTTCCTGCTTATGATTGAGTTATATGCCATCTGCATACCATGAGTTTAGAGTAGTAGTCCGTAGTTGTACCCTTTTAGAGCAGGTTACTCAGGATGCGGTCGCTGTAGCAAGCGTGAAATTGGGACTCTAGAAGTATTTCGCCAGCTTTCAAGGACAGTGGCGTCATGGTATTGGTTAGCTTTGGAGCACTGGCAGCGGTAAACATCAGTTTTTAGCAGAATGCTTATGGAATGGTAAGAAGGATTGGGAATCCTTCCCAGACAGAAAACTGCAAGGAGCTAGTTGAGTCAAAGTGGGGGAGAGCCCTCCAAGTATTCAGGATCAGAAGTAAGTAAGGAGTTGGAATGAGTTCGCAACTCTATTGAGCAGGGCAATAGTCTGAGTAGCTGTTCGGATGAGTAACGCGTGAGTTGGGAGTTTGGGAAACTTCCCAGTGTTGAGTGCGTGTAATAGCGATCGGTAGATGATTGGTTTAGGAAACCAGGTTGAAGATTCTCTCGGCAGGACGTGATTTTAGCCAGTACTTAAGGCTACGGGGCAGCCGTAGCATTCACCAGTAGGTAGACAATACGGGAAGAGTAGTGAGGCTACGGGAAGACCACAGTAATCACGTTAGATGTTAGTTGGTTTGGAAAACCAGGTTGGAGGATCGCCAGCAGGACTCGAGTGAGTCAGGATACAGACTGAGTAAGTGTCCGGCATGGGATGCTTTCGGATTAGTAATCAGTGTAGAGACAACATGGGGAGTGTGGTAAAACTGCGGGATAGCCGCAACAGTCGTTAGTAGCCAGTTAGGAGTGTGGGCGGGGGCCCGTATCTCCTAAATAGAGGAGTGTGGGCGAGGGCCCGTATCTCCTAGTTAGCAGAGTGTGGGTGAGGCCCGTAACTCGTAGTTAGTATGATCAGGATCAGGTAGACCTAGTTCGTTGAGATTCAGTATGGAGACAGGCCTGCATAGCCCTAGATAGGTGAGACCTGAGGGGGAGGCCACTTCAATATACAGCGGGTGAGACCCGTGGGTGAGGCCCGTATATTAGTAGCAGTACAGGTGAGACTAGAGGGACAGACCGCTCTAGACCTAGTTTGGGTGAGACCCGTGGGCGAGGCCCGTGAGATTTTAGCAGCACATGTGGAACCTGGTAGAGACTTTAGAGCCAAGATAGGGGATCGAGGATCCCAGGAATTAGAGAGCCAGAGGGGCAAGGTAGACAGAGCATTTTAGCTAGCCGAAGTTCTCTTTGGAAGTCGCTGAGAGCGACTGAGCGTTTGAGCTTGGGTGCAGTAACCGGTCGGAGTACGGTAACCCAGTTATCGGCAGAATCAGTTGGGACCAGGGTGGTCTCGGTTCATCCGGAAGGCGGATGAGAGACAGCAGAATCTTTGGACAGGGACAACAATAAGGGGATCCGTGAGTGGAAGTAGTTAGTTGACTGAGAGGTGCTAGGCCACTAACAACAGGATTAAATAATCTCAAAGTGAGTGATTTGACTCTGTTGCACAGCTCTCGTTTGAGTCCAAACGTTGCAGGGATGAGTCTATTACTCGAAGGATTATCTGGTCCATTCGTTGGGAGGGGTATCCAGCATCAGGATATATTAAGAGGAAGCATTCAGTATGTATCAGTGAAGTGACCAGCACTGGGAGTGGCTGGAGATGTACATACAGCAAAGGGTATGTCCTTCACGGTGATAGAGGAGGTGATTAGTTATGGAACGTTGCCTTGTGAAGGACAGAAAACTGTTGAGAGAAAAACTTAGAGACACACTTGAACAAACGTTAGAACAAGTATATTGCGGAATAGTTAATCTCGAAGGATCTAAAAGCTCAACAATAATATTAATAAGTTAGAGTTAGATAGTTAGAGTTAGATAGTTAGAGAGTTAGTTGCGGAAAAGTAAAGAAATAGAAATGACAACAATTGTTATATCAAGTATACACATAAGTTGATTCATAACAAGGAATGCAATCAAACAAAGTTAATTAGGAAGATCAAACTTAGTGATTAAGTCACAAAAGACTTGCTCCGAAGAGAGGTTATAATCAGTTGTATGAGAGTAAGAAGGGATGAGTAATTGGATAGAGAGATAGAAAAGATAACTTCAGAAAAGTGTCTTCAGAATAGATAGATGCGTGTTTAATACAAGAGAGTGATCTCTATTTATAGAGACTCACTAAGAACACTAGATTACATCTCTAACAGCAGCCATGCAAGGCATACTGGACAATAGAGAGTATTACATTAAAAGACAAGTAAAGTAATCTAGTAAAGTGACTGCGGTAGGAAGTGACTCCGGATGCGGTTGCTGATGAAGGAGCTTGACTGCGGGTGCTTGACGGCTGCGGTAGCTGAAGTTCAAGAGGGTCACTTTTATGATTCAACAATTTCCCCCTAAGTGACCTCTTTAACTTTTGTTCAGCTATCAAGTTTAAGAAATTTGATCAGGATCCACCAAAACTTCCTGATGTTTTCCAACCAGATGATTCTCCTTAAGATCTCGAACTTGACCTTTGCAGTGGTGTGCTTCGATTTTTCAACTGCGGTTCGGCAGATGTCAAGTTGATTCCTTATGAGGCGATGCATGGCAGTCATAGGAATGAAGTATTTGACATTATCGATCTTCCTTTTGAAAATGACTCCAAGTTCAGGAAAGTTGGTTGCACCTAAGGATCTTTCTTGATAGCCTTCGGTAGGCATTGGTGCAGGGTCGAGTGGTGGCATATCAAATTTCTTGGCAATGGTGGGGTAGATGTCCGCATCGATTTTAGCAAAATCACAGACCGTTTCCTTCAAGAAAATATTAGCCCTTTCAAGCGCAATTTTCATCTTCGGATGCTTCTCTGACTTGTTCTGGAACACCTTTGCAATGAGAAAGACTTCTTCCGGATTCATACAAGGGAAGTCAGCTTGGGTGCGAACATAGTCATGTTCCCTTCTGGTGAGGGTGTACTGGATGAAGTCAGCCTTCATGAACTTTCAAATCTTGTAGTTCTTGACTGCGGATGGTCTATCGTTAGACCAAATCTTCTCAATGGGAGAGGCATGCTTAGCATAGAAATGTCTAAGTCTCTCAAATTCCATTGGCAGTCTTTTGTGGTCTGGAAGGCTGCGGTCGAACTGTTCAAAAACAGTGAAGTATTTGGCATTTGGGGAGATTGGAACATCCCAGTAGCCATCCGAAGGACGTTCAACATAGGTGAGGTGAGGTCTGTAGTCTTCGTCCAGCTGTCTGCGGTGAGGGTTGATCCAAGAGTTTATCAAGGATTCGTCCATGATGGTATCAAAACCGCATTCTCTCCATATTAGCTCAGCAAGTTTAGCTGCCTTCCAATCTTTCTTCCTTTGGGTGGTGGCAGGAGAGTCGTTTGAGCTTGGAGAGGACATGTGCTCAACCAGGTTTTTGAAATGAGGAGGGGTCTCTGGATTCTCAGGAGTGTTCTCTTTTTGCGGTGGAGTGTTATGAGGAGGTGGAGTATGATGAGATGGTTGCGGTGTAGGAATTTTTTTCTGTGATGATGGGGGGACTCTGATGCTGTGAGATGGAGTGATTTGAATGATGAACTTCTTCTTCACTTCGATGAACTTCGTGTTCACTTCCCCCTCTTGAGGAATGCAACCCAGGAGCTTCCTCAAGCCATTTTCGAAGGCCATCAACCTTGGCAAAAACTTCTTCAAATTGAGCTTTAAGGGCATCTGCCAACTATTGATTATTGGGAATGGTGGGGTTGAAGAGCAGTCTATGAATTTCCTTGGTGAGCTGAAGAATCTCGGGACCATGGAAGTTGGAGGACAGGGATCGTTGCACTCTGTTGATTGTGGCTTGAAGAACTGAGATAGTGGACTCATACGCAGTGTGAGTCTCTGCTATCAGTTTTTGAGACTGTGTGGCTTGATCCGCACTGGCTGCTTGGAGATCCTTTTTGATTGCGGTCACCTCAGAGATGAGGCGTTCCGCAGCAGCCATGAATTCCTTGTGATCGGCCTGTCGATTGTTGTCAAGGGACCGGATTCCTATTTCTACTTTGAGAGAAATTCTCTCAGCAGCCAATCGCCCACGTGTTTCCAGGCATTCTATGCGTTCGATCAATGACTGCGGTCCTGGGGTGTCTTCTGGTTGCGGTTGAGTTGGCTTGACCGCAGCTAGGATTTGATCGACTTTGGCTTGTAAGCTCAGAAATTCTTTCCTTGTGACATCATTCTTCTTCTTTTTCTTCTTCTCTTTGGGTTTTGAAGCTGAATGGTGGGAGCCACTAGATTCCTCTTCTTTGTCGAACATCATAAGGTCATCATCAGAGGGAGAGGGTTTGTTTAATTCCTGAATGTCATCATCATCAAGACCGAAGGTGAGAGCAGAACTGACTTCAATTGCGGTTCCTTCGTCTTGTGATTCATGAACTGTTGGAGTTGGAATCGGATTTGGAGTTGGAGTTGGAGTTACTCTGGAGGGACCAACACCTTCACCTGTTGCTTGAGCTCTGAGGATTGTTTCAGCCATATCGGTCATCCAGTCTTGAACCTTCAGAATGGTGGCTACGGTATTGGCATTACTGATTGCATCTGCCCAATACTTTGCCACTAACTGGATTTATTGCTCCTTTTGTTGTTGTTGCTTGATCTGTTGCTCCTTGCGTGCTTGGAATGCCCTTCTGAAAGCGGCATATTTATTGATTTCTGACTTAGTTACCGGAGTGTAGCGTAACCATGAGTCATTTGATTCATCTCCGTCAAATCCTTGGAAATGCACCGAAGTGTCCTTCGGGTCCACGGATCCTGGCACATTTGTGCTCACCGTTCCTAAACCACCTGCTGCGGATGTAAGCAGAGTAGGATTTCCTGAGCTTCCTTGGTCTCCTTGACCCATAGTCAAGTTTGGCCTTGGCTCAGTTCTGGCTAGGGCGGAAGAAGTGCCCTGCGGTTGGGGAGGTGTTTGAAGTGTTTGGGTTACGTTCAAGAGGATGGAGTGCAACTCCTCAGAAGAAAAGAAATGCATTCGGGAAGCCCTGGAGACCTTAGGGCGTGCACCAGTGTCATCCTCGTGGGAGTGAACTGGGGGGGGAGTCTCCACGATGTGGTGAATCAGACTTACTTTCTGAGTCTGATTGGAAAAGGATAGTGGTGTTGAATGGGTCTGCGGCCACCCCAAGGACTATCAGAGCCTTTTGAGAGGCTGAGGTATCAGTCCGGTCACACATATGGCCAGTGGGATTGGTCTTTCTTTTCTTAAGGATAGCAATTGGTTGCCTATCCTCATCAGAATCACTATCAGGTGTGGTTGCGGTAGGTTTGGTTTTACGTTTCTTTGTGGGTGCGGTTGGTTTGGGTGCATCCTTCTTGGGAGTTCTTTGTTTCTTCTTGGAGGCCAATTGCTTTCTTCTTTGAGAAAGATTGGAGAGAGTAGTGGAAGAAGGGACTGCGGTACCTTCAGGGTTAATGATTGCGGATGGGTTTTGAAGAGGCGGGGTAGGAAGGTATGGGGCAATACCTTCCATAGCCTCAATGTGATCTGAGACATCAGCAGTCTCAAGACCAAGAGTAGAAAGAATGTGGATGGGAAGTCTTCTAATTGGTCCAAAAATAGATTGATCAGAAGAGGGATTGTACCTTTTTAAATCCTTAGTGACAAAGAAATTGATGTCACTGCCCATGTTGATCCCTGCATCTGCATGAAGGTCTGAAATGCAGAGGGACCAGAACCTTGCAAACGTGAGTTCGGTTGGGTTCTCCCTTGGACTCTTCCTTGGTCTCCTTGACCCATAGTCAAGTTTGGCCTTGGCTCAGTTCTGGCTAGGGCGGAAGAAGTGCCCTGCGGTTGGGGAGGTGTTTGAAGTGTTTGGGTTACGTTCAAGAGGATGGAGTGCAACTCCTCAGAAGAAAAGAAATGCAGTCGGGAAGCCCTGGAGACCTTAGGGCGTGCACCAGTGTCATCCTCGTGGGAGTGAACTGGGGGGGGAGTCTCCACGATGTGGTGAATCAGACTTACTTTCTGAGTCTGATTGGAAAAGGATAGTGGTGTTGAATGGGTCTGCGGCCACCCCAAGGACTATCGGAGCCTTTTGAGAGGCTGAGGTATCAGTCCGGTCACACATATGGCCAGTGGGATTGGTCTTTCTTTTCTTAAGGATAGCAATTGGTTGCCTATCCTCATCAGAATCACTATCAGGTGTGGTTGCGGTAGGTTTGGTTTTACGTTTCTTTGTGGGTGCGGTTGGTTTGGGTGCATCCTTCTTGGGAGTTCTTTGTTTCTTCTTGGAGGCCAATTGCTTTCTTCTTTGAGAAAGATTGGAGAGAGTAGTGGAAGAAGGGACTGCGGTACCTTCAGGGTTAATGATTGCGGATGGGTTTTGAAGAGGCGGGGTAGGAAGGTATGGGGCAATACCTTCCATAGCCTCAATGTGATCTGAGACATCAGCAGTCTCAAGACCAAGAGTAGAAAGAATGTGGATGGGAAGTCTTCTAATTGGTCCAAAAATAGATTGATCAGAAGAGGGATTGTACCTTTTTAAATCCTTAGTGACAAAGAAATTGATGTCACTGCCCATGTTGATCCCTGCATCTGCATGAAGGTCTGAAATGCAGAGGGACCAGAACCTTGCAAACGTGAGTTCGGTTGGGTTCTCCCTTGGACTCTCCTTGGGAATGTATTGAAGAAAGTCGTCCCATAGGATCTGCCCGTAGTTCACATCGTGACCTGTGAAGATACTCCACACAAGCTCGAGAAGCTTGAGTCCCATATTGTCTGTGCCTCCGGTTCTGCCGGATAGACTGCGGATGACGAAGTGGCAAACAAATTGTCAAACCGCAGGCAGTTAGTTTTTCTTGAATTCCCCGATTCCTTCAATCTTTTTCTGATAACCCATTTGGTAAAGGGCTGAAGTAACGTCCGCCATGGAAGGGGTGAAAATCTTGATGGAGGGATAAACAAGGAGGTTAATGGCAGAAAGAAATTTTTCTTTGGACATAATGACCAAAGAGTCGTCAACCAGGTTACGATGAACTTCTTGAGGGTTTTCGAGTGGGCGATAGGCTGAGAAGGCACATTTGAAAATGGTTGAGATTGGGACAACATCTGTGAAAGCATCGAAGGAGCCAAACAGGGGGTGATTCTTCAGAAACTTGATCATCAGCTTGATTGGAGCATTGTAGGATGGATGATCTTCGAATACAGCTATGAAGTTGCTTGAAGCAATCGTGGGAGAGTCTGAACTAGTAGGGTTCACTGATCCAGATGCCTTGGATTGTTTCTTGGAAACACCGGATTTCACCATTGTTGAAGCTTGAGAGAAAGAGTAGAAAACAGAGTGCTTGAAGGAATTTGAGAGGGAAGATTCAATGTTCAGAGAGCGTAAAGTGATTTTGGGGAAGAAGAAGGATTTATATAGGGGTGAATTTGAACAGTAACTGTTTTTACCCTAGGTAAAAAGAAAGGATAAGGTAAAAGGTCGTTTTTGGGGGGAATCTTTTGAATTGGAAATTAAATCTCAGCCACATAATATGAAACAGTTTAATTTTTTTTTTGAGATTTTACCAAAAAGGGATTTGCATTTAATGAAAATTCAGATGTACATCATCACGTCAGATGATCGTGGGGTGAGGGGAAAGGAAGTTGTAACGGATGGGACATGCTGGGTAAGAGGAAAAGACAGATTAAGGATATGTTTATGGAAAAACGATCTTTTTGTCATCATACCTAAAATAGGTCTGACACAAGGTTTATTCAGAAAGAGAATGAGACAGTGTCTCAAGGAATGTTTTTTTTTATTTAATGTTTTATTTAATGAAGGATCATTAAATAGCACACCATGAATCAAGAGTTGATGAAACAGTTGAGAAATTATTAATGTGATCGCGTATGGAAACTTCATTGCGGACGGACAGATGTCATTGCGGATGGAAAGATGTCATTGCGGATGGACAGATGAATGTCTGCAGTATAGGAACTGAGGAGAGCACTTGTACACAAAGTTAGTAATAACAAACAATAAGGACCCATGAAAGATAAGTATGATATATGGTTGCGGTACATAGACTGCGGTACCAAAACCATTTATCATAAGTAACTTTCAGTTAGAACCGCAACGGAGACCAACGATGGTCTGCGGTATCTATCAATTCAAAAAGAATTGCGGGTCTGGATTCATCATTCCTAACATTTGCAGGAAGGTGTTAAGTTTTGTGGAGTCGAGCGCTTTTGTGAACACATCAGCAATCTCTTCATGAGTATGGACAAAAATGAGTTTAATGTTACCTTTCAAGATGTGGTCTTTGATGAAATGATACCGTAGTTCAATATGCTTAGTCTTGGAGTGCTGAATAGGATTATGAGAAATAGCAATATCACTTTCAGAGTCACAATAGATCGGTATCCGCAACATTCTGTATCCGTAGTCCATGAGTTGAGTTTTCATCCAAAGGACTTGAGAACAACAGCTGGCTGCAGCCACATATTCAGCTTCTGCGGTAGACAGAGAAACACAACTTTGTTTCCTTGAGCACCAGCTGACGAGTCTACCTCCCAAAAATTGACATCCTCCTGAGGTACTTTTGCGGTCTAATCTGCATCCGGCGTGATCCGCATCTGTGAAAGCTTGCAGGCTGAAGTCATTGCCTGCAGGGTACCATAGACCAAGAGATTTGCTTCCTTTCAGGTACCGTAGTATTTGCTTGGCTGCGGTCATGTGAGACACTTTTGGGTCAGCCTGATACCTTGCACATACACCAGTTGCAAAGACAATGTCTGGTCGGCTTGCGGTGAGGTACATTAGAGAGCCTATGATACCTTTATAAGTTTTGTGATCCACAGGTTCTCCTGAGGGATCAACAGAGATCTTATAACCGAAAGCCATGGGGACCTTAGCCGAGGAACAATTGTTCATAGAATATTTCTTTAACAGTTTGGTGGTGTATTTTTCTTGATGAATGAAAATTCCTTGTGGAATTTATTTCACTTGAAGACCTAGAAAGAAGTTAATCTCTCTATTCATGCTCATTTGGAACTTGTTAGTCATGAGCTTAGCAAATTCATTCACCATTTCTTGATCAGTTGATCCGAAGATGATGTCATCCACATATATTTGTACGAGCATAAGGTGGTTACCATTTGCTTTTCTAAATAACATGGGGTCAATCACTCCTCTCTTGTACCCGGATGAGACAAGGAATTCAGAAAGAGTCTCATACCATGCTCTTGGGGCTTGCTTCAGACCGTAGACTGCTTTTTCAAGCTTGTAGCAGTGGTCTGGGAATTCAAAATTTTCAAAACCTGGAGGTTGCTGAAGATAAACCTCTTCTTTTAATTCTCCATTGAGAAAGGCACTCTTAACGTCCATTTGATGAACCTTGATATTCTTGTGGGCTGCGTATGCTAGGAAGATCCGGATAGCTTCCATGCGTGCTACCGGAGCATACGTTTCATCGTAGTCAATGCCTTCAAGTTGACTATACCCCTTTGCAACTAGCCTTGCCTTGTTTCTGACTATCGCACCAGATTCATCCAGCTTGTTTTTGAACACCCATCTAGTGCCAACAATGGCGTGACCACGTGGCTTCAGAACGAGCTGCCAAACTTTGTTTCTTTGAAATTCTTCTAGCTCTTCTTGCATTGCAGCTATCCAGTCAGGTTCAAGCAATGCTTCGTTGATCGTTCTGGGCTCTACCGAGGACATAAATGTTGTGTAGTGGCAGTGATCAGATAGGTCCTTGGAAGATCGAGTCTGGATACCTGCGGATGGGTTGCCAATGATTTGACCTGGTGGGTGGTCCTTCGTCCATACGTGTAGACGGGGCTGCAGATGATCAGCAGCTGCGGTAGAGGGAATATCTTCAATATCAGAAGATTCTGCGGTTGGAGATGGCAGTTCCCCTTGGATTTGAGAACATCCTGCAGAATCATCTTGGGTTGTTGGAGCGAGAAAGGAGTTTTCTTGAGCAGTTGGGAGAGGTTCCCCCTGGATTGCGGATGGGAGTTCCTCTGGAACCTGAGAAGGTTCCCCCTGGACTGCGGATGGGAGAGTGATAATCCTTGAATCGGTTCTTGTGTCAATGTTCTCTAAGAGCTCATCATCCGAATCCGAAGATACGTTTGATGGTAATGATTCTCTGCGGGTAGGAACTTGAGCATCATCAACTACTGGAACCTCGACGGTTGTTGCTTGATCTGGAGTAGAGCTTTCTGATGGGTTTTGAGAATTCTAACACTTCCTAAGTGTACATACAACCCTAATAACCTTGGATCTATGTTTGTCTAATAATCATGCAAAGTTGAATTCCAAGGTTATATTCCTATCTAGCATACATGGGGAACATTTTTAACTTGAATGAAAGATAGAATAACTTACCTTGTTGTTGATTATGATCCTTGAAACCTTGTGAGCCTAGCACCCCAAGTGTGATGCCTGAAATGCTTCACACAACACCAAATGCTTTTGGAATGACTTTAGAGAGAATACACACTTCTAAAATCGGCCTAGCCCTCTTGTTTCTTATGTGTAGCCGATTTTGGTGGAGAATGGGTTTCTTATATAGTGTTGACACATCTAGGGTTACACCATGTAAACCCTAATGTGTCATGACTCTTCATTTCCATGATCCATGGGTTTGTAACTCCCATGGAGCATCCTATGGGTGGAACCCAACTTGATAATCCATGGAGCCTCTTAGCCCACTATATAAGATATGGAGGATTTACATAATCTACCCATATATTTAATTAGTTATCTTTTGATCACTTAAATAATTCTAAATTAATTCTTGATCAAACTAATTAAATAATATTATTAATATATTAGAACTTATAATATATTAATAAACCATAACTGTTATTTCTCTCATTTTAGTTTATCCAATTGCATGGTGCCATGCAACCCAAATGGACCATGCCGGGTCGGGTCAAGTACATACCAGAAATAGTTATGGACTTAGACACCTTATCCAACAGTCTCCCACTTGGATAAGTCTAATAACTATAACAGCAATACTTCAGGAACCGATCGGCAATCGTAGCTCTTTCAAGGTCTCTCGGAACTGAGAAGATGATGATACGCCATTTAAGATAAGTGATCATATAATCCTCTGTTCTAGATATCAGCCGGAAAAATACATGGAACAATGTCTTACTTATTGTCCAGCAGTTTGTTTCCCGATTTCCGATTTGTTTGACAAAGAACTTAATTGAACACATCAACTTAGTTCTGACCGGGCCCGGTACATAGGTCAAAACAAAATCATCGAGGGGCCCAGATATCAGCTTCTAATCCAAGAAGGAACAGATAAACTTCGACTCATATGTTTGTTCTACCACTCATTGAATTATACACAAAAGCACGTTTTATAACATCGAGTTACCAATGCGTTAACGTACAATCAATGCATAACCAACTCATAAGTAACAAATCATATCTCTAGGTTTGAAGACTTATATGATATTACCGTCTCACGATCACTCGAGATAAATTCCATGAAGTGATTCCAGTGAGCGTGGGTTGAGTCCAATGCTCGGAACTTATGAGCACTTATGAGTGTTGTAGCCATGTCCAACAACTTAGACCTCTGCAACCAATCATGACAGTCTTGATTCATACCTACTTCCGACATATGACCGACTGTGGAGGTTCGAATAATATGATATACCAAACATAATTATTCTGGAAGTCAAAACATGCAAAAGAAATATAGTAAACGATCGACAAGAGATAGCAACACTTTACTCATAAATAAAACACCTTTTATTCATCATCTAATGTCAATTACACTTTACAAATTTCAAGGTTATCTAACTACTAAATCTAATATCATCCTTCAGCCCTATGCTCCGAGCATGCTGGAGATGCTTAACCCGAGTCAGTCCCTTCGTGAGGGGATCTGCTGGATTCTCATCCGATGATACCCTCTTTGCCACGAGGAGTCCTTCTTCTATTTGATGTCTGATGAAATGGTATTTTCTATCGATGTGTCTGGATCTCCCGTGATCCCTTGGTTCCTTGGCTAAGGCAACTGCACTTTCACTATCATAGAAAATTTCCATTGGCTCTTTAATAGCTGGTACAATTCCAAGGTCTCCAATGAAGTTCTTCATCCATATCGCCTCCTTTGCTGCCTCGCTAGCTGCTATATACTCTGATTCGCAAGTTGAATCAGCCACTGTCTCTTGCTTGGAACTCTTCCAAGAAATTGCTCCTCCATTTAAGGTAAAGACCCAGCCTGACTGAGAGCGGAAATTATCCCTATCAGTCTGAAAGCTAGCATCACTATACCCTACAACTCTCAAGTCTTCACTCCCACCGAGGGTAAGGACCCAGTCCTTAGTCCTCCGTAGGTACTTGAGGATATTCTTTACCGCAGTCCAGTGTGCCTTGCCAGGGTTCCCCTGATACCTGCTAACCATGCTCAAAGAAAAGGCTACATCAGGTCGAGTACACGTCATAACATACATGATCGATCCTACAGCCGAAGCATAAGGTATTCGACTCATTTCTGCTATCTCAGCCTCAGTACTAGGGCTTTGTGTCTTACTCAATCTGGCGTTACTCTGGATGGGTAACTCTCCTTTCTTGGAGTACTGCATACCGAATCTCTTCAGCACCTTATCCAAGTAGGTACTCTGACTAAGTCCAATTAGTCTTTTACTCCGGTCTCTAAAGATCCTTATCCCTAGAATATAGGCAGCTTCTCCTAGGTCCTTCATAGAGAAACACTTCCCAAGCCTGGACTTAACTTCCTGCAGAGTTGGGATGTCATTTCCTATGAGTAGTATGTCATCCACATACAATACCAAAAAGCTAACTATACTCCCACTAGCCTTGACATATACACAAGATTCATCTTCACTCCTAGAAAAACCAAATTCTTTGACTTTCTCATCAAAGCAAAGATTCCATCTGCGAGGTGCTTGCTTTAACCCATAAATGGATTTCTCAAGCTTACACACTTTATTAGGGTACTCTGTATTGACTAAACCCTCTGGCTGACTCATGTAAACATCCTCAGCCAACTTTCCATTAAGGAAAGCGGTTTTGACATCCATTTGCCATATTTCATAGTCATGAAATGCAGCTATGGCTAACAGAAACCTAATATACTTAATCTTGGCCACTGGAGAAAAGGTCTCATCATAATCAACTCCCGGAGTTTGTGAGAAACCCTTTGCAACCAGTCATGACTTATAAGTGTGTACATTACCATCCATGTCGCTCTTCTTCTTGAAGATCCATTTGCACCCTATAGTCTTACGACCTGGTACATTCTCAACCAAGTTCCAAACTTGATTGTCATACATGGACTGTATCTCGCTGTCCATTGCCTCTTTCCACTTGGCTGACTCAGGGCCTGCCATGGCTTCCGCGTAACTGTTAGGTTCATCCAGACCTATCAGTGTCTCATCACTGATAAGTGTATCACCTTCCGCAGTAATATGGAATCCATAGTAATGCTCAGGTGCATTCCTAACCCTTGTGGAACGCCTCAGAGGTACAGACTTGTCAATTGGCTCAACAGGAGTTACCTCCTCAAGTTGAGTGCTAGGGTTTGAAGTTCCTTCACCACTTGACTCTTGAATTTCTTCAAGGTCAACTTGCCTCCCACTGTCTCCTTGGCTTATGAACTCTCTCTCTCGAAAGAAAGCTCTCCTAGCTACAAAGACCACATTCTCACTAGGTCTGTAGAAGAGGTAACCAAAGGATTTCTGTGGGTAGCCGATGAAAATACACCTCTCACTTCGAGGTTCGAGCTTATCATGAGTCTCGCGTCTCACGAAAGCCTCGCAACCCCAAATCTTAATGTGGTCTAGTTTGGGTACTTTACCAGTCCACATCTCATGAGGAGTTTTGGCAACTTTCTTTGTGGGAACTAGATTAAGGATATGGGCGGCAGTCTCTAAGGCATACCCCCAAAATGAGATTGGTAGCGAAGCTCGACTCATCATGGAACGAACCATATCCAACAAGGATCGATTACGCCTCTCAGCTACACCATTCAACTGCGGTGTCCTGGGAGGTGTCAATTGTGAGACAATCCCACATTCCCTAAGATAGTCGAGGAACTCTGAACTAAGATACTCACCACCTCGATCGGATCGAAGCATCTTAATGTTCCTGCCCAATTGATTCTCGACTTCCTGTTTAAACTCTTTAAACCTCTCAAAAGTCTCTGACTTATGCTTGATTAAGTAGACATATCCATATCTACTGTAATCATCAGTAAAAGTCAAATAATAACGATTAGCATCCCTTGTGGCATGTTTGAAGGGCCCACACACATCCGTGTGTATAAGATCCAACAAACCTTCACCCCTCTCACAAGAACCTGTGAAGGGTGACTTTGTCATTTTTCCAAGTAAGCATGATTCGCAACTATCATCTGACTTTAGGTCAAATGACTCCAATACTCCATCCTTTTGGAGTTGGCTTATGCGTTTCTTGCTTATATGTCCAAGACAACAATCCCATAATGATGCTTTATCCAAGTTATTATCATTAACAGAATCAATACACAATACATTATTTCCTAAGTTATCAACCACAGATACAGTTTCATACACACCATCACAAGGTAATGCTTTAAAATAAAGAACATTATTAAAGAAAGCATTAATCGAACCAACTTCATTATCAAATGAAAAGGTGAAACCTTGTTTATACAATGCATGAAAGGAAATAATATTTCTTGCCATTTCTGGCAAATAACAACATTTATTCAAATCTAAACTAAACCCACTACTTAGCGATAAAGTATAAACTCCAATCTTGGTGACAGGTAAAGCTTTCCTATTCCCCATGATTAAGTTTATTCTTCCATGCTCCACATTCTCACTTCTTCTTAGTCCCTGCAAATCAGAACAGATATGAATACCACAACCGGTATCAAGGACCCAAGAGTTAGAATGGGGTGAGTTATTAGATAAGATAGTGTAAATACCTGCATGGTTGGGTTTAACTTTCCCATCCTTCACATCTTGCTGGTACTTTGGGCAGTTCCGCTTCCAATGTGACTTTTCATGGCAATAGAAGCATTCAGCCTCTTTAGGGTCAGAAGAAGGAGTGACAAAACCTTTCTTGGTTCCACTTGAAGAAGAGCCATCAAGGGTCCTAGCCTTGGTACCCTTCGAAGAGCTCTTCCTCTTCTTCCCTCTACCTTTCCCGATTGCCAAAACCGGGGCGGAGTTTGGAGTATGAGTGTTAACAACTGACTTACCCTTAAGACCTGTTTCTGCGGTCTTGAGGAGTCCCTGAAGTTTGCTGAGTGTGACCTCTTCCTTATTCATGTGATATGTCATGCGGAATTAATCATAGCACGATGGTAAGGAGTGCAAAATGATATCTATTGCAAGCTCCTCAGGGAAGTTCACATTAAGCTTCAGCAACCGATCCACATACCTTTGCATTTTCTGCATGTGGCTCGTGACGGATTCCCCGTCCTTCATCATGGTTGTTATGATAGAGCATATGATTTCATACCTCTCTTGTCGTGCACTTTGATGGTATCTTTCCATCAGATCTTGGTGCATTTCAAAAGGGTAGAAGTCCTCATAGGACTTTTGGAGTTCCGCTGTCATGGTGGCCAACATGATGCATGCCACTTTTATAGCATCCCTTTCATGTGCCCGGAAGTCAGCGATCTCCTGGGGAGTTGCAGTGGTCTCATCAATCTCCTTAAGCTCCTTGTCAAGGACATATTCTTTGTCCTCGTAGCGGGTAATCATCCTGATGTTTCTGATCCATTTATTGAAGTTGGATCCATCAAAAGTGACTTTCCCACACAAGTTCATAAGGGTAAAGGAGCCATTAGGATTAGAGCCAAAAGCAGCATTGTTTGAAGACATCTGAAAGAAGAGAACAAGATTAGTTTAGATATTAAGAGAGTCCTTAATAAAACACCCAAATGTAATATTAAGGCTAGGATCCAATCACAATATATTATAACTTAGAAGAGGTATGCCGTAATCCAAGCTATAACATATTTGAAAGGTAGGTGAATGACGATTCACCAATTTCCACCATGAAAAACGAAATATAAATATTAGGTTTTTAATTGGTTCTTAGAAATTCCTAGATTCTTTTGAGATTCAATGAACTTTTCAAAGGCATGTTTCAATCTCGAGTGTACCCTCCAAGTTTTGTGACTGGGATACCGAGGATCACAAAACTAGGTGTAAAGTAACCATGCAAATCACTTGGTACCCTCAAGATTTATCACTCAATCGATGTGCCGGTAAACCACACACGCTCCACCGATGCTATGGTAAACCTTAAGTCACCCTTTACCTACCTTGTTAAGTCCAATTTAGTGTGCCGGTTAACCACACACGCTCCACCAACGACTTAAACAAAGTGTAAAGTGTAATTTCATGGATTAGCACCTTATTCACATTTTCCTAAATTAACTAAGATTGGGAATTTAATAAAAGCATTTAGTTACTTTATAATATTCATCATACTTTTAATGAGAATTTATAAGTCCTTGTCTTACCCGTTCGGCTAACGACCCTCCACCGATCAAGGAAGCGGTGGGTGAGAGTGGACACCCATTAAGTTGCCATTTTATAGGCAACAACCTTATACCCCCCTTATAGACCGGCTTCGTGAATGAGGCGTACTAGCGGTAAGACGACTTGACGTTATACATATATATATTAGTAACTTATAATATTATAAAGTATAAGGGTTGAATTTTAACTTTTAAAATTCTAAGGGTTGGAACTAAAGTTTTAATCAAGACTTTACATGTTCCAAAACTTGAGGGCAAGTTTTGTAAACTTCCAAAACTTTTCATTTCTTATAACTTATGAATTAATTGAGTAATAAAAATGAAGACTCTTCATTTTTATAACTCTTGTGTTCTTTTAATGGCTTTAATAAAAGTGAGACTTTTGGTTTTCCAGAACTTGAGGACAAGTTATGGACTCCATTAAAACACATTATGATCATGAATTAAACTACCATGAAGGTTACAAACAATTCCTATGATCATCTAATCTTCATAAGTTCAAGAACATGAATATGAACACTTTCAAGAATCAAAAATTACACTTAAAAAAAACTTGTAATTTAACGATTTTTTTTCAAGCTGTTTGCACACAAAAAAAAACAACAAACAAACCTAGGCTCTGATACCACTGATGGGTTTTGAGCATTCTAACACTTCCTAAGTGTACATACAACCCTAATAACCTTGGATCTATGTTTGTCTAATAATCATGCAAAGTTGAATTCCAAGGTTATATTCCTATCTAGCATACATGGGGAACATTTTTAACTTGAATGAAAGATAGAATAACTTACCTTGTTGTTGATTATGATCCTTGAAACCTTGTGAGCCTAGCACCCCAAGTGTGATGCCTCAAATGCTTCACACAACACCAAATGCAAAGGAGTAAACTTTGAGAGAATCTTACACTTGCAAAATCGGCTCTAGCCCTCTTGTTTCTTATGTGTCGCCAATTTTGGTGGAGAATGGGTTTCTTATATAGTGTTGACACATCTAGGGTTACACCATGTAAACCCTAATGTGTCATGACTCTTCATTTCCATGACCCATGGGTTTGTAACTCCCATGGAGCATCCATGGAGCATCCTATGGGTGGAACTCAACTTGATAATCCATGGAGCCTCTTAGCCCACTATATAAGATATGGAAGATTTACATAATCTACCCATATATTTAATTAGTTATCTTTTGATCACTTAATTAATTCTAAATTAATTCTTGATCAAACTAATTAAATAATATTATTAATATATTAGAACTTATAATATATTAATAAACCATAAGTGTTATTTCTCTCATTTTAGTTTATCCAATTGCATGGTGCCATGCAACCCAAATGGACCATGCCGGGTCGGGTCAAGTACATACCAGAAATAGTTATGGACTTAGACACCTTATCCAACACTTTCCCCCTCAACTGGAGAGGTGGAAGTATTGAGAGAGGCTACTTCGGATAGTGATGGACCAGAAACATCAGCATGTTGTTGTTGAGCTGCCGGAGACACAAGAACTTCAGATAGTTTCGCCATTTCGACAGGGTCGAAAAGATCGTCATAATTGACTTCAACAAGATTTAAAGGACCTGAAGAGGTAGGAATATCGCTTTCCATGATTGTTGTGGTTTCGGTGGATGGAGGGGCGTTGCGGATGTGAGAATCATCAAATTTCACATCGAAGCTTTCAATGATTAGCCTTGTACGTCTGATGAGAACTCGATAAGCAACCTTGTTAGTGGAATAGCCGAGGAAGATGCCTTCATCAGACTTCGGTGCAAACTTGTTAAGATGATCGCGGTTGTTGATCACAAAACATCTACACCCAAAGATATGAAAGAAGCGAACATTTGGCTTGCGGTTGTTAAGGCCCTCATATGGTGTTTTGTTGAGACGTTTGCACACAATGCTACGATTTTGAACAAAGCATGCGGTGGCTACAGCTTCAGCCCAGAAGTAGAGAGGAAGGTGTGCGAAGTTGAGCATGGATCTGGCTGCTTCTACTAGAGTCTGGTTCCTTCTCTCTACTACTCCATTTTGTTGTGGTGTATAAGGAGCTGAGAAGTTGTGAGTGATGCCTTTGGAAACCAAGAAACTATTGAGAAGATGATTAGTAAACTCGGTTCCATTATCACTGCGGATACGTCTTACTGGAAGCTTGATCTGAAGCTCTATTTCCTTGATAAAATTGATGAGAATCTGCGGTGTTTCTAACTTGAGTCTAAGGAAGAAGATCCAAGTGAAGCGTGTAAAGTCATCTACAATAACCAGTATGTATTTTTTGTGGTGGAGACTGGGTACGGTGGATGGACCGCAGAGATCAATGTGCAAGAGCTCCAGTGGTTCAGAAATTGAGGAGTCCATTATCATAGGGTGACTTGCTTTGGACTGTTTTCCACATTCACAAGCCGGACAAAGAGTATCGTTGCTGAATTTGAGAATAGGGAGACCTCTGACTAGTTCTCCGGTGACCAAGTTGTTGATGTACCTGAAGTTGAGATGAGCTAGCTTGCGGTGCCATAGCCAGCTGACTTCGGATACAGATTTGGACAGGAAACACAACTGCGGTCTGCCAATGATCAAAGAGACATCCAAGGGATACATGGTACCTTCGGATCTGGATTTGATCAGACAGGTGTTTCTGTCACTTGTCATTACATAGCAGAACTGATCATCAAATTCAACGCGATGTCATGCATTACATAGTTGGCCAACACTGATGAGATTGTGTTTAAGGCTTTCTACATAAGCAACCTTCTGAATAGAGAAGTTCCCCGTAGTGAGAACACCGTAACCTCGGATGACCCCATTCGCATTGTTGCCGAATGTGACATTTCCACCATTGCATATTGGCCTGAAATCTCGAAGGTATTCTAACCTTCCGGTCATGTGCAAGGAGCAGGCACTGTCAATTAACCATTCTTCTTCTTGTTCCTCCTTGCACAAAGCCTGAGAATTATGCGGTTAGTTTAGGCATCCAAACTAGTTTGGAGCCTGGGGCAATTGGTGAATTTCTGAATGATGCATGGACCGAGGTTGCAGGGACGGGTTTCTTGTCAACTTTCAATCCTAGTCCTGGATGTTTGTGCAATTTTGGAGTGTTGTGTATTTTTGAAAAATTACGAGGTTTCTGACTCCGACAAGATTTGACATAGGATGAGGCCTGTTGACAACTACACTGACATTTACAAGAAGAGATTTTGTTTTTTGTACTGGCACCATGCTTGGTCAGCGGTCTAAAGGATGAGTTGGACTTGTGACCGGTCCGAGGTTGGTAATTCCTGACATGAGTGGTGTTGGGTTTTGAGAAAGTCTGTTTTGAAAAAGGTTTAGCACGTGTAGATTTTTGAGTTCTTTTTGGTGGAGTTGGTAGAATACCCTTCCACTTGTTAAGATTTTGATGTGACTTTACGAGTGGTGGAGTGGGTAAAATACCTTTCCATTTAGGATCATTTGAGGCATAGACCTGAAAACCATTGTTTCGAAAAGACTGAACACTCTTTTGGGTTGTGTCAGATGAAGTAGGAATGACTTTTGAAGCTGTACATTCCTTTTTGTAGGTTTGCTTGATAGGAGAGTTTTTTGAAAAGTAGTGTGAGAAAAAAAGTTTTTCTGGACTCTTGGACTTTGGAAATCTGACATGCTTCTTATTTTTTGAAAAAGTTTGTCTATTTGTGCCTCAAGATCTAATTTCCTCTTTGAAGGCCTTTTTGGCCAAGGATTTTGGTGAGCCGCAGTCATTGTTGTTCAACTGCGGTTTCCTGGAATTCTTAGAATGATTTTGAAAACGTGGGCTTGAGTCATCCGAACTTGAAGATTCTGGGGTCTGAGAGCATTGACCCACTTCAAAGTTCTCTATAGGTAATTCATGATGAATTGCCTGAAGAGTCACAGTTCCTTTTACTGAGGACTGCGGTAGTGATGATTTGACTATTGCAGAGTAAGTCTTAGTTGGGACTTCAGTGGGACTTTTGTGGGACTTTTGACTACAGTGTGAGACATTGCGGTCTGAGGGCAGAGATGGAAAGTCTTTTGAGACTTCGGGGCCCTCAATGACAATTTCTTCATCAACTACGGATGAGGTTTGAGAATTTGGGTAAATGGTGCCACAGATAGGAATTTGATCACATGTGTGACCCGAAACCTCAGGCACAATTTCCTCAATGACACAATTATTGCTTAGATTATGCAGTCTACCGAAGTGAGTTTTGATGTCTTCGGGAAAGGTCTTGTCATTGACTGGGAAATGAAATTCTCGGTCTGGAGGGACATACAGTCTGTCTTTGTTGAACGGGGGTGAGGAATCCATTGCGGTAGGATATCCATTTGACCAACCCCAATTGTATGTATTGTCCACGGTGCCATTATTTACCAAATTTTCAATAGCTTCACTTTCATTGAACAATTTTTCGATTAAAAGATTTAAGCGTACAATTTCACTCTGAGCTAAATCTCTCTGGTTCAAAGCTATCTCTAATTGTGTTTCACTTAACATTCTTGCATCTTTCTCTAACTCTAAGTCCTTTTCTAACATAGCCATTTTGAGTCTTTTGTTATCCAGGCGTCCTCTCACATGGAACATCTCTTGGGACGCAATGTTCTTCTCATTTAAGGCTTTGTTATAGTCTGTAAGGACGGCAGCACAAGTGTCATTAAGATCATCTATGTATGGTTGACAGTCATGCATGCTATAGTTTAGAGTTTGGATCATGAGTTTTACCTATTCGACGATGCTTAGAGTTCCATCCTTTTCCATGTAGCAGTAGTTCTTTTCCAACTTTGTAGACCCATCATCATCCGCAGTTGCCAGCATGCAGATTTTTCCTTTTCCTTTGACACTGCTGATGGCTTCATCTTCGTCTCTGGATGACCAAACTTGATGGTCTCTTTTGACATGGGCTACGTATGCCCTTGCCTTTTTCCTTATCTTCCAACTCTTGAGCCATTCTAAGGTAGAATGCTTTGTCTTTTACTACATTGGCCTTACAATCTCTTGCAAAGTGATTCTCTTTGTTGCATTTGTGACAAATTACAACATCAGTCTTGTCTTCTGAGGGAGTACCGGAGTCAGTGGTTTGAGCAGACTGCGGTGCCTCCTTTGGTTGATTATTTTGAGATTATGGTGGTGGATGAGAACTTTTGGGATATCGAGGATGGTTATTCTGGGAACTGAGGTTACGGTTGAATGGAGGTTTGTTGAACTGTTGATTCTTGCGGAAGGAAGGAGGTGGTAGACGGTTGAACTGTTGGCTAACCAGAGCAATAGCCTTCTGAAATTCTTCTTCATCATCATACTCTGAATCAGCTTCGTATGACTGCGGTGGAGTGTCATACGAGGGAGAGTAAGATTGATTATGTGGAGCTTGTGCTATGAGAGCAAGTGGTCCTCCGAAGTCAGCATAGTTTTTGAGTACGGTGGATTCTTGTGCTTGCAGTTCTCCATAGAGCTTGTAGAGTGACAAGGAATGAATCTTTCTATCGCCTTAGACTATCATCTTAGCCGTAGTCCAATGTCTTCCCAAACCATTAAGAAACTGAAGATTTGTTTCATGGTTACTGCCGATGGTGCCCGCATTGGATAATTTGGTGACAATCAGGTTGAACCTTTTGAAGGAGTCTTCCAAGCTTTCGCCGGTATGAGCTTTGAAGTTGTTGAACTCATTGAGTGCGGTAGTAAGCTTCTTGTCTTGTGCTTGTTCTGAGCCTTTGTACAGATTCTTGAGAACTTCCCAGATCTCTTTTGCTTATTTGCAATTTATGATAATATCGAAGTTGTCAGGAGCAACTCCACAGGAGATTTCATAAAAAGCAACAGCATCATTTTCCATTTTATCGAGATCATCCTTGGTGGGACGGATCATAACTGGTTGTCCTCCTCCTATTCTGGTTGTAGCGCCGTCAGTTTGGACTGGTGTAAGGACTGGGACATGTGGTCCTTCTTCTACGGATTGCCATACATCTCTACCAAGTCTCCTTAAGTATCTTTCCATTCTTTGTGACCAGTGATGATATTCATTTTCTACCAGTATTGGGGCTCGGTTAGAACCACCAACACTGTTGGAAACATTCAGAGATAACGATTGTGCCATTTTTGAAAGTTTTTTTTTTTTTTTTAAGAAGTGAGCTTCAGTGGTATAGAAGGCCCTTTGAAAATCAGAGTTCCGTATTCAAAAAGCAACCACTATGGCTCTGATACCAATTGTTGAGAGAAAAACTTAGAGACACACTTGAACAAACGTTAGAACAAGTATATTGCGGAATAGTTAATCTCGAAGGATCTAAAAGCTCAACAATAATATTAATAAGTTAGAGTTAGATAGTTAGAGTTAGATAGTTAGAGAGTTAGTTGCGGAAAAGTAAAGAAATAGAAATGACAACAATTGTTATATCAAGTATACACATAAGTTGATTCATAACAAGGAATGCAATCAAACCAAGTTAATTAGGAAGATCAAACTTAGTGATTAAGTCACAAAAGACTTGCTCCGAAGAGAGGTTATAATCAGTTGTATGAGAGTAAGAAGGGATGAGTAATTGGATAGAGAGATAGAAAAGATAACTTCAGAAAAGTGTATTCAGAATAGATAGATGCGTGTTTAATACAAGAGAATGAACTCTATTTATAGAGACTCACTAAGAACACTAGATTACATCTCTAATAGCAGCCATGCAAGGCATACTGGACAATAGAGAGTATTACATTAAAAGACAAGTAAAGTAATCTAGTAAAGTGACTGCGGTAGGAAGTGACTCTGGATGCGGTTGCTGATGGAGGAGCTTGACTGCGGGTGCTTGACGGCTGTAGTAGCTAAAGTTCAAGAGGGTCACTTTTATGATTCAACAAAAACGCGCAAGGAAAAAAGGGGTGAACCTCTAGGATGTCCAGCATAAGTACTCGAGGAGTACCGGAAGGATTGTCAGTTGAGTAAGTTGCGTTCTCAGTACTGACGGGATCAGAGTGCACTTGAGGATTGTTATTTGCAAAGACTAGTGTTAGACTGAATGACCGGGCGGAAGGTCAAAGGAAGTGGTCAGCAGGAGTTAGATTCATCAGGCAGGAAGGTTGAAAGCAGATTGCAGGACAGTTGGCCGTAGCGGACTTCAAGGATGAAGTCTAGTTTAAGTGGGGGAGAGTTGTAACACCCAGAATCAGAAAGATCAAGAAAGAAAAGGAAACCCTAAGTCAAAGGGGTCAACTCGTCGAGTCTAGGGAAGAACTCGACGAGTCGGAGCGGGTTCCGTGTCAAAGATTAAGTGACCGACTCGGCAAGTCGGCGAGTGGACTCGGTGAGTCTGGTCTGGGTTTGGAAACCCTAATTCCGAGACTTGGTACCCTATTTAAGCATCTTATTCTCTTCCCTAGGGCTCATTTACAGCCTCTCTCGTCCAGAACCCAAAACCCTAGCCACCCAACTCCATTGTTTGAGCTTTTGAGAAGATTAAGGGCATTTAGACTGCGTCTTGGAAGCTTGGACAGAAAGGAGCAAGGAAGGAAGAGTAGATCCAGCCTTCATATCGACTTGGAAACTGTTAGGAGGTAAAAAGTCTGAACCTTGAGCTTTCAATTGATAGATCCCCTTTCTAGCTTGCCTTTTTGTCACAATTAGATCATTTCCAAGTAGAATCCGAGTATTAAGCCTTTGAGGATGGATTGGACAACAGATCTGGACACTCTTGAGCTTTAGAAGCTCAAAGTTGTTGGCTTTATCCAGCTAAGGTCCCATTTCATGACCTAGGCCTTCATTGTAGCTTGGATTAAGTTTTCTAGACTCATAACACTTTGCATGCACGTAAAGTTAGCAACTTTACGTGCAATGCTAGCATTAGGAGCCTAGATCTATGAGTTGGAAGTGATGGAATGGACTGTAATCGACAGAATAGAGATGTAATGAAGTGGACTCGACGAGCCTGTTCATGGACTCGGCGAGTAGGGTCGCAAACCCAAACCCTTCTGTTTATGATTCGGATCAGTGAGTGGAGTTAGTAAAGGATTCAGCCAGACTGGGTCCGTAATGGACATGAAGAACATAGTACTCAACGAGTTCGAGGAGGAACTCGGCGAGTCCAAGACAATCTCCTTAGTTTTGAAGATGAACTCGACGAGTTGTTCATACAACTCGGTGAGTCACAGACTGGACATGTTCATAGGATGAAGGTGAACTCGACGAGTTCGATGAAGGTTCATTCGATGACATTATAGAAGGAGAAATCGTCGAGTCGTTGCTAAACTCGACGAGTAGAGTCGGGAAGGGGTCAAAAGAAAGGAAAAATACTCGACGAGTTGGCGGCCCAACTCGACGAGTCAGGTCAACTGGAAGTTGACTTTGACTAAGGCTTTGACTTTGACCAGGGGTAAATTAGTCACTTTACCCAAAGTTTAGCTAGTAGTGTTGACTGAGTGTCTTTATGGGAATTGTAGCCGGGGAGTCGCCGGAGCAGCAATCAGACATTTCCTGATCAGCATTTCCGCAGTCAGCTTTACGAGGTGAGTTACCTTCCAGCAGCGGTGGGTCTACGGCCACAATGTCGTCCCACCAGTAGGAGTTGAATGTTGGATGATTGTCTTCGTGATATCATCTAGGTTGCTACTACCTGATATGTTATATGCTGGCCTCATATGTTATATGTGATAGTAGTAGAGTTCGGTTGTTAGGACCGAAGAGTAGGTCAGGCACCCCAGATATGTCTGACAGCACGTGATGATATGTTTATATGCTGGCATGATACGATATATGTGATAACGGTAGTAGGAGGGGATTAGTCCCCAAGTTAGGTTGTTAGGACCGAAGGGTAGGTCAGGTACCCCAGATATGTCTGACAGTAGGTTATGCTATGATATATGCAATAGTAGTAGTAGGGGGTGGAATAGTCCCCGAGGTTCGGTTGTTAGGACCGAAGGGTAGGTCAGCACCCCAGAATGGCTCGACACGGGTAGGTCAGTACCCCAGAATGGCTCGACACTGGTAGGTTGGCACCCCATAATGACTTGACACGGGTAGGTTGGCACCCAAGAATGGTCGTATCGGGTAGGTCGGGCACCCCAGAATTGCCGGCAGTATGTATGCTATGTGATTGTATGGTATGTGGTACGATGTGGGAACTCACTAAGCTTCATGCTTACAGTTTTCAGTTTTGTTTCAGGTACCTCTTCAGCGAAGGGGAAGGAGTCGGCGCGGTAGCTGCACATCATACACACATTGGATTCCGCATTAGGAGATTTCTTGGGATTGTACTCTGACATTGTCACTACTTTTATGATATGATATTCAGACGTGAGATTATGGTTTTTACGAAATGATATGACTTCATGATATTTTCTTATGAATGTTTTTCTATGTTGTTATATCAAAATCGAAATTTTTGGACTTGAAAAATGGGATGTTACAAGAATTAAGAACAACAACCCAACAATCAATAACAAAAGGATGTATCTTATGATTTGGACGCATACCCTCAAAATGCACCCTATCCATTATGTCTCCAGACTCGGTTTCAAACAACATTTCCCTTCAAACAAAAATATTGCATTGTAGTTAAAATATATTATTTAACTAAAACTAATGTATTCTAATATTTCTTTTGAATAGTGTTGCAATATTCCAATAAGAATATTACACAATACTCAAATTTATAAAAGTATTCCTTCAAGAATATGCATATGTAATAAAAAAAAATTTACTAAACATTGTGAATTTACTTACATTGGATCTTTGTCTCCAGCGCATCTAAATATGATTTGCGCCATTATCTCTTGCCCAGTACTGACTTTTTCATTTAAGTCAACTACCCTATTCACAAAAGGTGATATAAAAACATATGGATTAGTCACCTTCCTTTTCCCTCTTTCATTCACATTCTGACCCTTTTTCCCTTTCTCATCTAAAATATGTTCTTCATTCCCTTCTAACTCTCCATCTTCATCATTACCCTCAGAATTATAACCAGTTTCTGCATCTGTCATTAATTGGGTTATTTGAAGATCAAAGGAAGGAAATTCTGAATTTTCAAATGTTAGTTTTGTTGGAACAGGAGATTTGACAACTGGATTTGGAATTGTATTTGAATATGGATTTCCGTTTGAGAATATTCTAAACAAATCCTCATCTAATTTTTCTATGAATGAATCAGACCAAGGGGAAAAATCAATAGATATACCTTTTGGATTGTGTTTTGGTGTAACAATTGAGCTCTCACCTATGTTGTTGTCTCCAACCATCTTGTCTACAATATTCATACCTTTTGGATCGTGTTTTGGTGTAACAATTGAGCTCTCACCTATGTTGTCTCCAACCACCTTCTCTACAATATTCCCCTCCCTAATTTTCTCCCCACCAATCATTTCACCACCCTCAACAAGATTTTTGTTCTCAACATTCTCTTCTAAATTCTTCTTTACAACAGTTTCGTCTATATTATTCACCTCTAAAGCCAAATTTATTTTTTCATCAACATTTATGCCTTCAAATTCTATTTGTCTTTCTGGATTGTGCGGATGTCTAATAGTTTCCTCGCCAATATTATTCTCTAAACCCAAATTTATTGGGTCGTCAACATTCATATTTTGATCTTCTTCTTGTCTTTCTTCATTCTCTGGAAACTTCTGTTGTAATGGTTTAACAGCTAAAAATGCAACCAACTTTGTATTCATTCCTTCATCTTTATCATCATCAAAATCAGAAATGTTTGTTTTATTAAGCTCTTCATCTCTATCTGCTTTGACTTCAGTTCTCTCCTTAATAGTTTCTGATTTCTCTCGACTAGAAAAAAGTGTAGTTGAAAATATGTCTCTAAACTTCCTTATCATCTCCTTCGTTCTATTGTCTTCAGGCAATTTCGATAGACAATGAAAAATAATATCTTCCATATTATCCTTTTTAGTTGACACATTGTTGAAAATTTTTTCATACTTTTATTCATACTCCTGGGAAAAAAAAGACATTAGAATATTTTTCTTATATTAAGTTAGGACATAATTAAAATATATTCTAAAACATAATTTAATAATATATTCTACTTAGAATATACCACAATACGTGTGTCCTGATTCTCATTCTTCTCACGTTCTAAATTTGAACTTTGTTTAATTAGATTTCCAACCCCAAATCCACCAGCTTCAATCTCAAAATATTGTCTTTCCTTCAACTTATCTGTTGTCCACATCGTAACTAATGGTGTTTTACATTCTATTTTTTGGAGCTTGCATTCAATTTCATCACAGTAAATTAGCTGCATTATTTCAACATCATATTAGATATCCATTTTTAAGAAAAAAATAAGTATATGAAAAAACATACCAATAACAACAACATCGGGCCTCTGTAATAACACTTGGGGTTGTCTGGACACCATCTCCCTTTTGAATTTTTCACACAGTACAACAAATACGCACACCAATTGATTTTAGAAATGTCATCTACTTCAATAAGTGCTCTAACTGGAACTAAGTTGTTTGTCCCCATAGGAATGGATTCTGCAAACGTATTAACAAATAAAGCTATGAAACCCAGCTTGAAATTCATATCCACTTGTTCGGATTTTTGAATAATCTTCTTGTAGTTTGTTGCATGTGCCTTTCCACCTTCAAGTTCCTTCATCAATCCATCAAACACTTGATGATCTTCGCTAACCATGTCCAAGTCAAATAAGCTTTTTCCAGTTCTGGGTAGACCAAACACTTTATGAATTTTTTCCTTTTTGATCTTTATTCTTTTTCCTTTAATCAGAATACTGTTTGTGCCTTCATCATAATGCTCAAGCACAAAATGGCAAAGTTTTAAGGGAATACTCTTAATGTTGATCTTTAAAAATGCTTTAAATCCCATCCGTTTCACCCAATCTTTTTGTTCTGATGTCAAATAACTTACAGCATCTGTCATCAATCCAGGTGTTAATCTAATGTTTATTGAAGGCAACTCCTTCAATATATCTTTCACAGTCTTTTGCTCTTTCACGGTTTTTTGCTTCTTTATTGCTGCACGATTGTCCCCACTATTCATCTTCCTTTTTGCTTCTTTAATCTTTGTCACTCCTTTAACATATTTTCTATCACCGGTTCTCTTTTTTACATAGATTTCTTCATCAGATTCATCATCTAATTCATTACATCAGTCATAAATGTTAGTAACACCACAAAAATCCAAAAATCCTATATCATCTAATTACAAAGTAATATTCCAACAGAATATTATACATATACACTTATTATATAAGAATATTCTATGAAATTTAATCCAAAAAATACTATATCATCTAATTAAAATGTAGATATTTATTCAAATTATATCATTTATAAAAAATTAAACTCAAATGTTGCAAAATCCTATATCAGCTAAGTAAAACAACAAAAATCAAGTATTATATGATTTATGATATAATAATATCTAGAATGTGCAATATGAACCATAAACATTTCATATCATAGAAACATACTTTCACATCAATAAACACTAGAAAAATACTTTCACATCAAAATACCTAGAATTTCAGTTATGATCCATAAGCAATTCATGTCAAACATAGGCTATGAAAATTATTGTTAGAAACACTCTAATATTTCTATTGTTCCATAATATTGGAATTACAAAGTATAAAATCATATTTCAAAAAAAAAGTTTAGATTATTTTATCCGTTGACTGTGTCTCTGATTCTGTTGAAGAATCAGAAACATGCTTTTTCTTTTTGTGCTAATTTGTTGTGGCGCTTGAAATGTTTTTTGACTTTTCTTTTTTTCTTTTTATTTACTTTATCTGCATCAATAATTATTCTATTAGAAGAATGTAATATACTTTTATTGGATGTCAACATATATATATTATAAAAGACAACATATTTTACCATATTCATCACTCTCTGTTGTGGATGTCTCTGACTCTGATGTGTCTGACTGTGAAGATGAAGAATCTGAAACATAGTGTCTTTTTTTCTTTTCAAGTCTTTTCTTCTTTTTTGTATTTTTAGCTGTATGAAGAAATTTAAAAATTGAAATAAATTAGAATATTTATTTTAATCAATTTGAATGTTCATAATAATCAACTGAAAAAAATAAATCCAAAAAATTTCTTTTGTTAAGTATTTTAAAGAATGATTGTTGATACCTTTTTTTAATTCTTTTTCTATGATGTGAGGATGAATCAGAAGAAGATTTAGAGTCGCTTTCAGAAGTAACAACATTTTTTTTTTAATTTTTTTCTTTGATTTTCCTTCATCTGCCTTCTTTTTCTTTTGATTTACAATTTGCAAATCTTTATCATGAAATTTAACAATTAAAATCAATTAGAATATATGATAAACAAAATTAGAATGTTCAGAATAATTAACTTACAAAAATAAATCCAAACATTTCTTTTTTTATGAATTATTTGAAAGAAAGTGTGTTCATACATTTTTTAACCCTATCTTGATCCCCTGAAACTGTATGAAGAAAATTATCAAATAAAAACAATTAGAATATTTATTAAAATCATTTAGAAGTTACTAAAAGCAATTATAATATTTAATCTAAAAATACTTACAATTTATACATTTATCTATATAAATTTCTTTCCATGTTTTTCTTACAGTTGCATTTGTTTGCACTTTTTTAACTGCATCACTAACAACAAATTCCATTAGAATTCATATTAGTTGAGGATATATATGGTTACAGTTCTTTAAATACATAACAACAAATTTCTAATATCAATCAACATAAAATTCACTAGAATACAAAGATTTTTTTTTTGGCTAAACACTATACTACAATCATAAGAAGAGATTTATGTTACCAAAATCTATAGTATTAGACAATTTATGGATCTAAATCTAATTAAATGATAAACAATTAGTTAGAATAACATAACATATTTGCTGATTTTGATTAAGAATATTTAGATCAAATGAAATGAGGAATAATTAGAACACTTTTGAATAACATGTAGAGTTAACATTCAGATACATAGACTCTATATAAATCACACACTAAGATTTAGGTTTAGATTGTATGTTTTATAATGCTATATTCCATTACATCCTGACTTCGACATATAAATCGCTAGTGAAATATCTAGATTATTAGACATTTATTGAAGATACATAACGATTTAAAGTGAAAAAACTTTCTATAATAAGAACATATAGGTTTATTGAATAAGAACAAGAGGTTTATAGTATTATACTTACTTGGAACAACTGTTGATACAAAATCAGAATCAGAATCTGTAGAATAAGCCATTTGATTCGATATCAATTTCAAAATCAAAAGGTTTTTAATGTTCTAGTTGATTATCGAGGGTTTTCTTGTAAGAATCCGAAGATGAATTTCAGGTATAATGAAAATAAGGAGTCTGAAACAATGATCGAGATTCGGAAGCAGAACGAAGATCGAGCTTTGGATCAAATGGGTTTTCGTGTTCGTATCTAGGGTTTTTAGGAAGAATATCAGGTGTTTTTGTGTGTTGAACGAAAAAAGAATGCAAAATTCCATTCCTGCCCCTCCGTGTCTTGATCTAATCCCAAAGTTCCATTAATTTACAAAATTGTCACCGCCTATTTTATGGTTTAATCTAAATTAATATCAGCATTTGATTATTCAAGATGAGTGGACAAGATTTGGTATCCTCGTCTCACAAAATCTAGTGGTCTCACATGAACCTAACTATATATATATATATATATATATATATATATATATATATATATATATATATATATATATATATATATATATATATATATATAGGGTGAGGTTCAATAGAGAACCATAATTAACCAAGGAACCAAGGAACCAAGGAACCAAGGAACCAATCTTTTTTTCAACTTTTAGAACTTATTTTTTATAAAAAAAAACTAAAAATACAGAAATTCATAACTTTTTATCCTTTTTTCCAATGATATCAAATTCGATTTTTTTTTACGTTAAATTCACAATGTGAATCTTTGAAAATTCACAATGTGAATCCGAAAAATATTTTTCACATTCACAATGTTAATATATGAATTTAGATATTTTTAGATTTTTTTTCGATAAAGAACAAACTCTAGAAATTGAAAAAAAGATTTGGTTCCTTGAAGAACCAATAATTATGGTTCTCTATTGAACTTTTATATATATATATATATATATATATATATATATATATATATATATATATAATACAATAACAATAAGAAAATAGTAAATAATATAAATATCACATTACGTCATATAATATTAGTTTACTTATAATAAAATATATTAAATAGCGTATTAAATAGTGGGTAGGGAGAAGGATAAACCACATCAAATAAATTCAAAGCTGAAACATCTTTTCATTTTGCTGACATAAACCACATCAAATAAATTCAAGATTCCATCATATGAAGTGTTGCCTATAGTCGATGCAAAACATCTCATCCATATGGACCAAACAAGGAGCAGGGCGTATCTGTATATAGTAAGGGGCGTATATATATATATATAGTAAAGGTGGGTCGTAATACCCACCTATTTTTAAAAACGTAGTATACGTTATATATAACAAAATTAGGAAACTACAAGGTCTATGTATGTATAATGAAGGTAGGTCTAAGACACACTAATTTTTAAGAACATAGTATAAGTTATTCATGAAAAAAATAAGAAATTACCTTATAATTTTTTTTCAAGGATCTATTTTATAAACTTTATCGCTCAAAATGTATGAAGCCCATAATTTATATTTCAATCCATTTAAAATAGTTCAATGATTATGTCCACTTAAAATTTAATAATCAGACAATAATACAATCAATTTAAAATTATACAAAAAAAGGAAAAAAAAAAAAACAAAAATGCTTGAATTATAAAACATCGCTTGACTGAGGCGTGATCAACATGTGTAAAGGGTGATACAATGTTGCCGATGGTATAAGCCTTGTCCAATTGGTCATTCCTTTTGGAATATATGTAATGTGGACTTTGTCTCAACTAGGTCGACGAGCGCAAAAACCAGTAGACTGAAAAAATAACCAAACTAAACAAAGATCGCTATGTATGGTTCAAGACCGGTTCATTAAAGACTAAACTATGGAAGACTGGTCCAAACCATTTCTTTACCTGCATGAACAACGGTACATGTAGCACTCTGTCTGAGTAAATGTGTGAAGTCTCAACTCCCATTTAGGCCAACATTTTGACTGCCAACTGGGTCCGCTTTCTACCCCAACAGCCAATTTATTTGTATAGGCCCATCTAATAATATATCTCTAGCTACCCATTTTAGTAAAGACTATTTTTGTCCAATTATATATTGAGTTTTTTGTACAGATGTTTTTAATTTTAGTAAAGACTATCTTTGTTCAATTATATATCAAGTTTTTCTGTTTAACGTTTTTTTAAGGTCCATTTATTTTCCTATTCCTTATCGATTTAGCTTTTTTATTAGATTTACAAATAATTTTCCGTTTTAGATAACTTTCATTTGAAAAAACCTTAACTTTTTTCTCTTTTAATTTTTTTTTCTCTTTCAAAAAAAAAAAAATATATTAGCTTTTTTTTCCTTTTATGAAAAAACTCTCATAGTTTATTAAATTTTAAGAGAAAGTAGTAGATGAAGAACAACAATATAAGTTAGGTTGAACTCTTATTTCGATTGGACTTCGAAAGTTCTCTCTCTATTTATCATCATGCATAAATACTTGTACCAAAATAGTTTTGTATGTTTTTTAATATTTTTGTTAGTTAGTTTTGTATGCTTTAACTAATTTGTATTTATTATAAATTTAAAATTTTTGAATGGATTAGGAGATGAAAAATATGAGTTTGAATATGTTATGAGATAAAATGCTGGAAATGATAGGAGAAAGAAAAAAACTGAAGTAAGAGCGATGTGGAAAACGGATTGAGAGGAAATACAAATGGATACCTTCCACCCTAACTTCAATCCGTTAGACTCACAACTTTTTTATTTTTTTATTTTTTTTTATTCCATTTCATAAATAGAATTATATTATAATAATAGTTAAAAGAAATTACAACAACAACAACAACAACAACAACAATAATAATAATAATAATAATAATAATAATAATAATAATAATAAGATAAAATTGTAAAAATTATTAATATGTTTGTAAAAGATATGTGGTTTTGTATGGTTCAAAGTAGTCCATTGATTATGACAATGAGCCACTTTGATGAAGTGTAGGTTATTAGGCTCAAGATTTATCTTATTTCCTATATATTGTCATGTATTATTCATAATTAGGGTTAAGAGTGAGGTAAAATGTAGCTGCCAATCATAATGAGGTTTCTTAGGTAGAATATATTTACTTTAATTTTTTCTTATAGTGTAATTTATTCCTCATGTTCTTGAATAAATCATTTGATCATTCGATATCTTCATTATTGTGTTAGTTCTTATTTTCCGCATTATATTCATCAAATCGTTCTTAGGGTTTTGACCCAACAATTGGTATCAGAGTGAGTCTTTGAAGATCAATTGATTTTTGAAGTATCGGTTCTTGATTTGATGATTTTCTGCATAAGATATTGAAGATTTTTAGTGTCTTGGCGTTTTGGAATCAAGGTTCTTATTCGTTCTACTCATGAAGATTTATGACATTCTTCTACTGTTCATCGTGGTATTTTCTGTTCTTTGGATCTGATTTGTTTTGAGATAAAAGTCTTTTGATTCATTAAATCTATGCTTCAAAGTCACGTTTTTATTATGTTCTATCCTACTGTTTTTTGTTTGGATCTAAAAATCAATTGTTCCAAACTATGTTAAGCCCAGTTTGTTACTGTTCATCCGTTTCATATTGAGTCCAAATGTCATTAGCTATTGTCCATCGTGATACGTTTCCGTGTACATCAATTTTCGTTGACCTAAATGGTAAAAGTTTTGACAATTGTTTCTTATTTCCCGTTCTCTTGTTCTTGTCGCATCTTCTGTTCATTGACTCAATTCCATAGATCACAAAATTGTCATTATCAATAATCGAAATCAAGTTTTTGTTCAAGTTCGATAATCGAATTCGAGTTTTTCTCTCCTGACTGGTCGATTGTCTGATATTTTTGTGATAAATTTTGTTTCGGATCTCAATATCGACCTGTTTCATTTGGAAATCTATTTGAAGAAGTTGGATTTGGTGTTTGTGAAGTACTGGGTTCTGAATGGTCAATTTTATCTCACAAGTTCTTATCATTTGTGAAACGGGATTCGTAATCGAAATGTTGGTTTCTGAAAAGACGATGTGCTCACAATCAAAACTGTAAAATCACTTCATTGGAACACAATCAAATTGAAAGGACGATGGTTGCAGATGCGTTGGCTTCACTGCCGAAATGATTTGAACATATGTTCGCATTTACTGGTCAATTAGAAAGTCAAAATTGGAATGAATGAACTCACCTGCGAATATAATCGGAACGAATGTTATGTGAATCGCAATCAGAATTATTTGGCTTCAGAACTAGAACAGAATTCGGAATCGGAAGTGTGATTGGATGGGTTGATTCAGAATGAACTGTTGCTCACAATCGGAAGTGTGATGTTGGATCAATTGATTCGGAACGAATGGACTCGAAATCAGAATTGAGACTGGACTCAGATTCATAACTCACATCTAAATCGGAAATGAACATGTGCTCGGAAACGAAGGGTTGATCGGAGTTTGGAATCTTTGTTTGATCTCCGAATCGATCTTCATATTACGAGTGGATTTGAATAGTGATGATGTGTTCGTTTATCAGGGGCAAATGGGGAAGAAGAAATTAATATACACTTTTAGTCCCTGTAATTTCATCAACATGGCAGTTTTAGTCTCATTCTCGAAACTGTTACAGATAAAGGAGAAAATGATGTTGTTTTACTATTTCAGTCCCCTGTCTTTCAACAAATGACAGTTTCTGCCTAATATTCAAAATTGTTTGCAAATTTAAGGGCTGATGAACATACTTGGGTTTTTTAATGCACATATTTTATTCGTGAACGGTACATATGAGATTCCAACAAGTCTTGGCGGTTCGGAAGGTCCGTTTACGCGATAACGTCAACTTTTTTTCGACTTTTTCTGATTTTAAACTTCATTGTTTATTCCATTTTGTGACTTTTCAAATTTGAAGATTTTTGATGAAGCTTCGGGTTGGTGTCGATATGAAGGTAGCTTTTACAGAAAAGTTCAAGAGGAACTCTTCTAAAGCTTTTACAGAGAAGTAGCTTTTACAGAAAAGTTCAAAATGAACACTTCTAAAGCTTTGATATATCTCCGACTTTTAGTGATTTCTCGATCAAGTGACGTTAAGAATCTTAAATTTGGGTTGTTACATGATATTTTTTGGTGGCTTATATCATTAGCTTATTTGAAGATCATTGTGACTTAGAGGGGCAGTTCTTTAAAGACAAGTGATTTTGTTTCTTAATTCCAAAATGGATTTTTATGGCGGGTTTGGATTTCTTGAAGATCTTTGGGATTACATTAGAAAATGAAGTTTAAAAACATTACATCAGTTCTTGGTTTCACATTTATATATCCTAGAACTCGTTTTTGAAGACTATTGAAGAATCAAGATTCGTGGATCGCTTTTAATATTCCTCGTCACAAGATCCTTTCTTATTTGCTAGATGCTTGTTTTGGAAGTTGAAGCCTTGTCATCCATTCCATACTTTGAGGGGGAGAATGTAGGGTTCAAAGTACTCCATGGATTATGGCAATGAGCCATTTGATGAAGTGTAGGTTATTAGACCCAAGATTTGTCTTATTCCCTATATATTGTCATGTATTATTCATAATTAGGGTTAAGAGTTAGGCAAAATATAGCCGCCAATCATAATGAGGTTTCTTAGGTAGAATAGATTTACTTTAATCTTTTTTTATAGTGTAATTTATTCATCATGTTCTTGAATAAATCGTTTGATCATTCGACATATCTTCATTATTGTGTTCGTTCTTATTTTACGCATTATATTCATCAAATCGTTCTTAGGGTTTTGACCCAACATGTTTTGGTCCAAAAAAATAAAAATAAATTAGGCTTACACTAATGATCTAATTTTGGATCTTTTTGTTGATTTTGGTGCTTATGGTTGGCATTTTTTTGTGGTTTTGGTCCACACCCAACCTAAAATGACTAATATGCCCCTTATATATATATATATATATATATATATATATATATATATATATATATATATATATATATAAATTTCCTATATTTGTTTTATTAATATATTTATTAAGAAAACCAATAGAAAATCTCACCTCTCTCTGCATTGTTTGCCGGACCACCATGATGTGCTACTACTAGAGCCGCCTCATTTTGCTGGATTGCCTCTATCCACCAAACCACCACCACCTTCAAACCATTTGTTGTTTGGAGCCGCCCTTCAATTTTCGGCAGACCACCACCTTCATGTCATTTGTTCGTCTTCACCTTCGTCGACGTTGGGCCACCTTCAATAGAGCTTTCTTTAATGATACACCCTAAAACACAAGTGAGCACCTTCATCACTAAACCCTAACGCTGTTGGAATCTAAGATGGCTAGGGTTTTCTGGTTCGAGGGTTATGGTTTTCATGTTTGAGGGTTAGGGTTTTCATGTTCAAGGGTTAAGGGTTTTTGGGGGCGACAATGACGCTATGCTAGCTAGGGTTGTAACATCCCAAAACATACATAAAATTTTTCATTTTTAATTCATCAAATCACATAGTATTTGTTAAAAAAAAACCCATCTTAATAACAAATGTATCATAATCATCATAATACAATAACAATCATCAATGCGGAAAAACCATGAAGGGGGTAATGTTGTGCATTCAAGTCGGGCCCTTCCCTTAGAATTGGAAGTACCTAAAAATATTCAAACCATAAAACTGTAAGTACAAATCTTACTGAGTTCCCCAAAATACCACATACCATACAAATGAACCCAACCCAACATACAATGGGCCCAACCCAACATACATATAAATGGGTCCATCCTAACATGTAAATGGGTCCATCCCAACATGTAAATGGGCCCACGCCAACATGCAAATGGGCCTAGCCCAATATACATAATAGGCCCAACCCAATATGCAAATGAGCCCATACCAACATACATGGAGATAGGCCCAACCCAATATACATAAAAATGGGCCCAACCCAATATACAAACGTAAGAGTCACAAAGAGAACTAGCATCCTACACAATATAGTGAGAAGAATCATTTGTCTTACGAAATCAGCTAAGAACATAGCTTATTACCACACGAATGATGCTAGGACCCACCTATTGAATCAAACATGGTCCTACCTTAGTCTAATATCTAAAACTAGCCATTTGACTAAAAGTCAAACCATGTCAACAAGTCAACGGTCAATGTCAAGTCAATGGTCAACTCTTCCATTAGTTGACCCTTACGTTGTGACCAACTCATGGTCACGTTGTAGGAAATGGACTCGACCTGGTCCAAACTTAGTCACGATTCAACTCGATCTCAGCTCAACTTGGTCTCGACCCAAACCGTCATCACGTCGTAACAATGGTTATCTCAACTTAATGGATTAATCCATTTTCCATTTATTCCATGAGCTTCAAAGATCAGATCTGATTTGACCTAAGGTCTAAATGGATAAAGTTTACAACTTTATCCATTGATACATCACTCTAAGATAAGATCTCAAGTCCAAGGTCCTTAATATCAACTTTAATGCATGTAATCACCCATTAAGCACTTAATTCATAAAGTCTTTAACCCAAAACTTCCATCCCAAAACTTCCAGAAGGGCTTTAGGGACCCTAATAATCCTTAAAAATGCAAACTTTATGGACATACATGCCCCATGCATGTCCTTTCCTAAATCTAGGTCGAAAGATGCAAAATGACCTAATATCCAAGCAAAGTCTTAAAACCATCACCAATTCCTAGATCTATAAGGTATGATGCTCAATGGACTTAGAGAAACCATAAAGTTGCAAACTTTATCTCTTCAAACCATACCAACCACATCAAAGGGACTAATTGATGACATAAAACCTAGATATAAAGAGGAAAGTGTTAAAAGATGGAAACTTGAGGAGTTACAAAGAGTCCATAAGATGCATACAAGTAAAGGAAATGTTTCTTTACTGAACCCAAGCACCAACTCTTATTCTCTTTCCCTCAAAACCACCAAAAGCTTTGAAAAATGAGCACACAAGCTTCAAAAGGACTAGGGTTTGGCTAAAGGGTCGTTTAGAGGTGATGGAGGCTAAGGGTGAAGGAAACCCTAGTCCCTCACTTCCTTTAAATAGGGTCCAAGTCTGAAATTTGGGCTTTGCATCTGAGGAGGTGTCACGTCGTGACCCATAGAGTGTCACATCGTGACACAAAAAGATCCTTCCCAAAGAACGCGGCCATGTCACGACGTGACGGTGCTTCCCTCATGTCGTGACCCTCCTGGAACTCATATTTATTTAACATTTTCATACCTCAAAAGATCCGGATCTTACAGGGGTTTCAGGATTGGAGACACCATTGGTGAAGGGTTCAGGGTTTTCTAGATCAGAGACATCGCAACTCTAATCCTCTCTTTATTTCTTTCTTCGACGAAGTCGCCACCGGATGCTGCTAGGATTTTGGGTTGCCAGATATTATTTCTTTCTCTATAAGTGTGTGATTCATCACTAACGAAGTCTGGTCCAGTACTGGTGGAGTCTGCTTGTAACATTCTTATTCCCGGTACGTAATTTATTTTGGCTTTATTCTATTTATGTAGCAAAATTTTGAAAATGGGTGAATCTGGAATTAATTAGGTTAGACGCGTCGTGTCTCTTATGGGTGCAACACGCCTGACCCATGGGCTGAACGTTTTTTAGGGTTTGGAGATATTTAAACACCATTAACTCTCTAGGGCTGGATTATTTGCTGCCTCCAATATCTGTAGAGAGAGTCTCTAGAAACCCTAGCCCCATTTTCAATCATTTTGAGCCTTGCAACACCTTGAGAGCTTATTTTCCCTTTGTTTATGCTTGAAGCTTTAAGATCAAGTTTCTCTTCGGTGCATTGAAGAGAGGAGTAAGAGTAGATACAACAAAGTTGCACCTTTCTAGGACCTTTGTTAGTATAAATCTTTAAGCTTTCTTTTTTGTTTGTTAGATCTTGCTTATTATCATTTTATGCATTCTTTAGCACCCTTTGTTGGTGATTTTAGAGTTGAGTGAACTCCAACACCTTATAAGCACTTCAAGTTGGTTTTGTAGCCTTACAAACTAATAAAGTTGGGACCTTTAGCCTTTCCTTCAAGAAATGCAAGCTAGGTGGATTATTTAGGTCATTTAGAGTACAAAAGTTTAGATCTTGTTGGTTTTGGGATGCCTTAATGGATAAAGTTGGAAACTTTATCCATTTAAACATAGTCTGACTCCTAATCTAGAACATGGGGTTATAACTTAGTGTATTAAGTCAAAAAACCTTAAAAAGGAAGCTCAGGCCCATCATGCCTTTTCCAGTCGTGTCGTGTCTTCTAGAAAAATCTCTATCACGCCTGATTTAGCTTTGATTCCTAATTGTTTTCTGTTCTTTTGGGTGCGGGGTGCATGTTGTCTAGGATGATAACTTTTTGACTTTTTGACTGAGTTTGACCTTGGCTCAAACTTTAGGGTTTTAGGTCATAGATTGAGGTTTGACTTTTCAATTAATGTTTAGGTGATTTGTGAGACCACCCTTCACATTTCTCAGCGAGCTTTGGTGTTATTAGTCTTATTCGCGAGGTGAGTTTTCTCACAATGCTATTTATAGCAGCATGTGACCTAGTTGTTGGAAATATGTATCCAATTTCATAACCAAAATGGTATAACTTTGGGAATAGTAACATAGTACTTTTTGGGTTTCCCTCAAGAGCTAAAATAGTTAGAATGGATTTAGGAGATTGAGATACTTATTTAATGGATTTATTAGAAGCAAATAAATCAATTAGAAACTAATTAGAATTGATTAATATTTAATTCGAATTAACTAAAATTAATTATAATTCATCATGAATTATTTAAAGGTACATAGACTAAATGTTAATTGTTCAAAAGTTGAACAAAATGAGCATTCTAGAAACTCTAAAGAGGGTGGATGGTTTTGGGGCTTCTAGGAGGCTTCCAAAATCAGTCCTGGTAATACATTGTAATGTCCCAAAATTTAAGACTTTTTCATAAAACCATAATGAAATTAGGGTATGTCACAATCATCCAAATACATCATAGTCAAATATAATGCGGAACAATATTGTTTTTGTGATGTGATCATCCCGAGCTCTTCCCCTTTAATCCGGAAGTACCTGAAACATAAACTAAAAGCCATAAGCACGAAGCTTAGTGAGTTTTCCAAAATACCGCATACCATACATATCTGGCAGCTCAAGGCTGTTCCGGGTCTATTTCACCCCCGGGTCCATTTCAACTCATGTGTCGGCCTAAGCCGTACCGGGTATATTTCACCCCCGAGTCTATTTCAACTCATATGTCAGCACAAGGATGTCCTGTGTCTATTTCACCCGCACATACATATAGCAAACAGGCGCATAGACATATAACATATACAATAGGAGTCATAAAGACTACAAACACATAACATATCGTAGTGTCCTACAATATAGTGAACAAACTGAAATGTTTTGAGCATTATAACAATCCTATGGTGCACATACAACCCTAAATGCTTTGGATCTAAGTTTTCTCAAGTTATACATGCAATTTTCATTTATCCAAAGCATGAACCCTAACTAACATACAATTTTGATATTTACAACATAATACAAGTTAGATGAATACCTCTTAGTTGTAGCTTATAGTTCTTGGCCTTTCAAGAGCTTAGTACCTCAAATGTGATACCTATAATAAGTCACAAACACTAAAAGCAAATGGAGGAATATGAGAGAGATGTTAGGAGGCACCAAACAGCTAGGGTTACTTCTTAGAACATAAGTGCCGATTTTGGGAGTGCAAGGGTTAGTATTTATAGTGTGGAATCCCTAGGGTTTCATCTTGGAAACCCTAATTCATATGATTAGGCATTAATCAATCCAATAACCCATATGATAGGCCCTTTGGACTAAATCTTCATGGAATCTCACATAGATTTAGTCCATCCCTAATCAACATGGATCATTAGCCCAAACTATAAGTATTAATGATTTACCTAATCAGTCCCCGTTAATTTAATCAGTCTCTTTTGATCACTAAATTAATTCCAAATTAATTCTTGATCAATACAAATTAAATAATATGATTTCTCAATTAATATATTATTCATATAATATATTAATAAATCACAAATAACCTCTATCTCAAAAATCCATCCTATCAAATTGCTATGGTGAAGGAAACCCAAAAAGACTATGCTACTATCGGGTCAAGTACATACCAATTATAGTTATGGGCTTAGACACCTAATCCAACACAAACTCACCTCAGTCTGCTAACAGTCAAACAAATGATCGGGCAGCTGAACCGGGGATCCCCACTAAATCACAAGTAAAGAAACCCTAATTAGAAATTAGGTTAATAATCCAGCACGAAAGTCCAAACCCTAAATCCTGGCCTTAAGGGAGAAGGTTACTTATTCCTTACCTTGTTGGGCCTAGCCCATCAAGACCCAAATGCTACTAGCCACAAAGCCCAATAGATAATCTATGTCCAAAATGGGCCCAAGCCCTCAAGGCCCAATACAACAAAAGCTTATGGCCCAACAAGGTCCCAAAGTCCCTAAGTCCCACACATGGCCCAAAACAAGCCCAAGACCCACTTCGATGAGTACGCTTAGCGTACCAACCAATACGCCCGATGTACTCGCAACCCTCACATTATCAGGACCTCAGACGCGTATGCGCATCGTACCCTAAGGTACGCCCGACGTACACTGCAGCTTGCCAAAACTTCATTCCAAGGTTTTAATTATTTAAGACCCACAATCCAATCTTAGATCTAGGCTTGTTAAAGTGCATTAAGCCATAAAGTTGCCAACTTTATGCTTTTGTATGTCTTAATGGGGCAAATCTTGGATTAAACCACATTATCTCCATGAAACTACCTTCAATCCTTTCATGATTGAACTTAATCCATCAAGACTCCATTTTTATGCTCAAGGGACGTTAGAAACACTAGGATCTAACATTATAACCTTCTGGAGTAGCTCATACTCTCAAGAACACCTTAAAGGACCATTTTATGAAGAAATAAGCCCTAAAGTACAAAATTACACATGGAGTCATCAAGGTAGAAGCTTTTTACCTTCAATAAGTTAGAAATGATGAGAAACGTTTGGATCAACAACCTTTTCCTGATCCAATGCTTCTTCACAACTCTTCTTCTTCTTCTTCTTCTTCTTCTTCTTCTTCTCTAAGCGCCACACACACCAAAAACACAAACACACACAAGCTGAGACTTTAGGGAATATGGATTAGGGTTTCGAGATATGACTTAAGAGGAAAGGGAGACTGATATGGTGATGGTGTTGAGGCACTTAATGAGTTTAAATAGGGTGCAAACCCTAAAAAATTAGGGTTTGGCCCTGGCTTGAGTACGCCCTACGTATGCATTGGTACGCCCAATGTACGTAGGGATCACCCTGATGCGCGCATGCAAAGGAGTACGCCGTACGTACCTAGTGTACACCCAACATACTCATGGACTAGTCTTTGATTTTAATTGAAATAATGGTTAAAGTTTATACCTGGAGACTCGGGCGTTACAATTCTCCTCACTTGAATCAGACTTCGTCCTCGAAGTGTGTTGCCGAAAATAACTCTGAGTAATGCTCCCTTATCTATTCCTGGGGATCCCAAGTCCAATCCGAACCCTTCCGGTGCTGCCACCGCACCTTCACCAACTCAACGACCTTGTTCCTTAAGGTTTTCGTCTTCATGTAGAGGATCGCTACCAGTCTATCAATGTAGTTCAAGCGGTCATCCACCTATATATCCTCCAATGGAACCATTGCGGAATCATCAACAAAACACTTCCGCAATTGAGAGACGTGAAGAGTACTGTGAATATGACCGTGTTCCTCCAGGAGATCCAAATGATACGCTACCCTGACCACCTGGGCTACAACCCTGAAAGGACCAATATACTTGGGGCCCAGCTTGCCCCGCTTCCTGAATCGGATGACACCTTTCCAAGGTGACACCTTCAGGAGAACCATATCCCCAACCTGGAACTCTAGGTCTGATTGACGCTTGTCAGCATAACTCTTCTACCGACTCTGAGCTGTCTGAAGTGTACCACGAACCCGCTGAATCATCTCGGTCATCTTGAGTACTACCTCAGTACTACCCATGACCCGCTGACTGACCTCACCCCAACATATCGGGGTCCTACACTTCCTCCCATAGAGCATCTCAAAAAGAGGTCGATCGATGTTGGCATGATAACTGTTGTTATACAAAAATTCCGTTAACGGAAGATATGTATCCCAACTGCCGCCTAAATCCAGAACACATGCCCGCATCATATCCTCCAATGTCTGAATGGTCCGCTTACTCTAACCATCCATTTGTGGGTGAAAAGTCGTGCTGAAGTGCATAAAAGTACCCAACTCCTCGTGTAATTTCTTCCAGAATATGGAAGTAAACTGGGCATCCCTGTCTGAAACCACTAAAATTGGGACCCCGTACCGTGCCACAACCTCCCTGATGTAGATGTCGGCCAACTTATCCGTAGAGATACTCTCTTGAATCGGAATGAAATGTGCACTTTTGGTCAATCGATCCACGATGACCCATATTGAATCCACCCTGCTCACCATCCGAGGCAATTTGGTAATAAAATCCGTTGTAATCTCTTCCCATTTCCAGACGGGAATATCCAACAGCTCCATCTTGCCCTGAGGTCACTGATGCTCGGCCTTGACACTCCTGCAAGTCAGGAACCTCTCCACATACCAAGCTACATCCCACTTAATACATGGCCACCAATAATCAGGACGGAGATCTTTATACATGTTTGTCGCTCTGGGATGAATAGAGAATCTCGAATTATACGCATCTTCCATCAAAACCTGCCGCACACCACCCCATTAAGGAACCCACACCCTCCGACGGAGAATCAATAACTCCCAGATATCATAATCAAAGGAAGCCACCTGACCCACAATGCGCTCACTCTTTCAGTTCTCTTCATTCATAGCCTCAACATGAGCCTCTCGGATCTGCTCCAAGAGTGGAGTAATCACCGTCATCCTCAAAACACATATCCCTGATCGGAGCCGCGAACGCCTTGCGGCTGAGAGCATAGGGCACCACATTAGCCTTCCCCAGATGGTAAAGGATCTCACAATCATAATCCTTCACCACATCCAACCACCTACGCTGTCGCATGTTCAGGTTTGGCTGATCCATCAAATACCTCAGGCTCTGGTGATCCGTGTAAATAGTACAACGAATCCCATAGAGGTAATGCCACCAAATCTTTAGGGAAAAAACCACCGTCCCCTGCTCCAAATCATGCATAGGATAGTTGGCCTGATGAGGCTTCAGCTTCCTTAAAACGTAAGCAATAACGCGAAAGCTCCATGTTGCTCAACCCCCCAGCGAAAAGTGACAATCTTCTTCATCAGTCGAGTCAGAGGAACCACTATCTTGGAGAAATCCTGAATGAATCTCCGATAGTAACCTGCCAAACCAAGGAAAATCTGAATCTTAGATGGAGACCTCTGAACTTCCCACCTCATTACCACCTCAACCTTGGCCGGATCGACCAAAATACCATTCTGGTTGACAAGGTGTCCTAGAAACTGCACCCTTCACAACCAAAACTCATACTTACAGAACTTCACATACAACCTCTCCCCCTTCAGAGTCTCTAATACCTCCCTCTGATGCTCCTCATGCTGCTCCTTAGACTTGGAATAGACTAGGATATTATCAATAAAAACAATTACAGACCGATCCAACATGGGTCTGCATATGTGATTCATGAGATCCATGAATATGGATGAAGCCTTGGCGAGCCCGAAGGGTATCACCACGAACTCGTAATGGCCATATTGAGTCCAAAAAGCTGTCTTCTGTATATCCTCCTCTTTGACCCTCATCTGATGATAACCCAAACGCAGATCGATCTTGGAAAACCAAGATGCACACTGAAGCTGGTCAAACAAATCATCAATCCTCAGGAGTGGAAAACGGTTCTTTATCTTTAGCTTATTCAGCTCCCGATAATCGATGCACATCCGCTGTGACCCATACTTTTTCTTCACAAAAAGGATCGGCGCTCCCCATGGCGAACTACTCGGCCAAATGAATCCTCTGCCTAATAGCTCCTGCAACTGTGTAGAAAACTCTTGCATCTCTGGAGGTGCTAACAGATACGGTGCTTTGGCTATCGGAGCCGCACCGGGAACTAGGTCAATCCGAAACTCCACCTGCCTCTCCGGAGACACTCCAGGAAAATCATTCGGAAACACATCCGGATATTCCCAAAAAACTGACACATCATCCACAGTTGCCTTACCCTTCTCCCGGGTATCCATAACGTAGGAAAAAAATCCATATCAACCGTGTTGAAGATAACGCCTGGCCCTAGCTGCTGATCATAAGACCGGTCCGTACTAAACACCCTCTCCCTGAATCACAAACTCTCCCCCACTTGGGGTTCGGATATGTACCAACTACTGCTCACAATCAATCATTTCCCCATTGGGGTTCATCTAATCCATTCCCATAATGACCTTGCTATCACGCAGGGGAATAGGAACCAAATTAATCGGATACCGCTCACCGAAAAACTCTAGGACGCAACCCTGATGAACCCTAGATACTCGTACGGGTCGATCGTCAGCAATATCAACCTCTAATTGACAATCCAGCTCCCCGGAAGCATCAGCAAAGCTCTTGCTGAGTGCAAGAGATACAAAAGATCGGGTAGCCCCCGAATCAAGCAGTACCAAGGCAGAGATACCGTTCACAAGGAACGATACTAAAATAAAACACACAAATATAAGCATAAAATCAACATAAATAAAGGGATAAGGATAAGATACATACCGGTTACCACATCTGGTGCTGCATGAGCCACTTTAGCTATTAACTGAAAACCCCTGCTCCTCACAATAGATGCATCTGCCTTACTGTGATGGCCATCTGCGGTCCTAAAGCTCCCCAGAGAGGGAGCTGCAACCGGTCCTGCCGCTGCTAGACTCAAACAATTGACCTTTTTATGGCCTATATGATTGCAATGGAAGCAAATCAGGCTCGATACCTGGCTAGTGGTTGTGTAATCTCGACTAAAATGCCCAATCTTGCCACACTTATAGCATCCTGAACCACCACCACCCCTGCGAGCTCCATCGTGCGTCTTGTCGCACTTACCACATTATCCCCAGCCCTGCTGGCCTCTCGATCTCGAATCAAATTCCTTGGGCCTCTTGCCCGAACCCACTGAACCCTGAACCTGATCCGACTTCCTCTTCCTTTTCCTCTCCATCTCCAAGTCAATCTCCCTCTCCTTGGCGCGCGCTATCATATCCTCCAGTGTCTTGCAACTGGATCGGCTCACGAATTGCTGAATATTGCTCCTTAACATCTCATGGTACCTCACCTTCTTCATATCCTCATCCGTCACAAACTGTGGAACCAGTAATGCCCTCTCACGGAACATAGTAGTGATCTCCGCCACCGTCTTAGTAGTTTGGCGGAGGTACTAAAACTCCATCGCCAACTGCTGGACCTCAATCACAGGTGTAAACTTGGCCCGAAACCTTGTCAAAAAGTCCTCCCAAGTCATGGAATAAATTTCCTCGCCTCCTAAGGTGTGCCCAACCTCCTCCATTTCAGAAGACAGGATGCAAGTCTGACTTTCGCCTCCTTAGGACAAACACTAGATTGGAAGGCATTCTTGATGTCTTCCAACCAACGCTTGCTCGCAATCAGGTCCTTCTTCCTGAAGAAGTCCAGAGCCCCACATGGCCAAAACTAGCGGAAAGTCAAAGAGCGGGATCCCACCATCGCCATCCTCTCAGTACGGAAGGCGCCCAAGCGCTCATCCAGAATCTCCAGAACAAGCTCCTTGATCGTATCGAAGATCACAGGAGTCTGCTCAATAATGTTGCGGGTAATCTCTAATAAAATGAACCCCTGCATTTGATCCTCCATATATCCGGCCCTAGAGCCCGATAATTCTTGGGGCATTGAGCATATTTCTTCTCTTTATAGTCCCTGGAAAAATGGTGAGGGCTTCCATAGTTAAAACAATTACCTGAGTTTATTTTCTCTGAAGTATATCTCCTTGCTGAACTTCATTCCTTAAACAGAGCTCTTCGAACTCCATTTGATCTGCTTTCTTCATAACGTTTTACAATGAGTGCAACGCTGGCAACAAGTTTATCAGTAATTTCTTCACTACTCGCCTCATCCTAATCTGAGTCATCTGAGTTGCTAATGAGTTTCATTGCTTCCTTTCGAGAAAACAAATCTACATAATCTTCCTTGCTTGATTCCTTCATGACGTCTTTACAAAGAGCTTTAGTCTCTTTGTAATTTTGTAGATTTCCAAACAAGGAGTTAAGGTCCATGGCATTAATCTTTTCACTATTATTAAGGATATAAGTGTGATATTCCTAGCTTTTCCCCATAGATTCCAGGAACTTCAGAACCAACTGAGAAGAATTCTTGACAATTCCTAGCCCGCGCATATCATTTACCAAATAGTTAAACATGTTAAAAGGTTTGGTTAGAGACTCACCTTATTGAGCGAAGATTTGCTCGTATCTCCGATTGAGGTTGTTGATGGTTGTAGCTTGAACTTCCATAGTGCCTTCATAATCTACATTCATCATCTTCATCATCTCTTCTGCTGACTCATAATTTTGTACTAGATGATACACGTGATAGAGAAGAGAGTTTCCTATGGTTGCTCTAGCTTTCACATCAAGACTAATCAGTTTCTTGTCATCATCGTCATAACTAGTTTCTGGCTTTTGCTTCAAGGAACCAACAGGAGCTTTGTTAACCATATGTTGATACATAGGAACGTGAGGTCCCTTATCAATAATTTTAAGCATCTTATAGTCTATGGTTTCAAGAACAGCCATAGCCTTGGTTTTCCACATGGCGAAGTTGTGCTCATCGAAAGGATGAATTTTGTTGAGACCAAGTGATTTGGGATTATAAGAGGTCGACATAAGTACTTGAGTTTATCAAAAACCCGCTCTAATACCAATTGAAGGTTTGTATCGATTGGATACACCAAGTATAGTTAAAACAAAAGAAACTAACTAAACTAAATAAAGAACAGAAAAAGTAAAGAACACGAATTAATCACAAAGATATCTTTCACCAAGAAAGAGGTTTTTCTCACCAAGAGAACTATTGTCACAAAGACGGCCACCAAGACAATTACAAAGGCGTTAACATTAGGGTTTCACCCTAATGTTGAATATATACTAAACTATACTAGTATATCCCTTCAATCAAGGGATTGTATCTAATCTATACTAAGAAATGATCCTTATCACCAATATAACGGATCTGCTATCTATTCTATACATATCAGTATAACTGCCTAATATACAAAGATTACATAAGATCATTATCTAGACGCTGATGCTGATAATATCTTGAGGTGTTGGCACTGATGTTGATATTGGCGCTGGCCATGGCAGTCAACGTGTAAAGTGTTTGACTCATCAGATCATAAGGTATGACCTTACAACACATGATTATTCAGTTGTACTATTTTGGTTCAAGTGGTTTGATAATTGATCGGGATTTATTTTTGGTTACAATTTCATCAGTATGGACACACGACACAAGCGTACAAACATGATCAACTTATATATGATTCACAACATAAACAAGTGGTCCACATCCAAGAGCCTTCTCGAACAAACCAAAACAATGAACAATCGGTGTGTCGTCGAGCATGTTAATCATCAAATTATTTGGCATCTACCATCAAACGATGATCGTGTCCAACTTGTTTACAATGACTGTCCAAAATGTTGATAATGGCTCAGGTGAAAATTTTGATAGTGACGGCGTAGTTCAAAATATCTCTTCATCCAATGCTTCAATTTTTATCGATTTCAACATGTACTTTCTAAATATTCCTAGAGTCAATTATGATGAGGTGGAGAGTGAAATTGAAGTTCCTCCACCAATTGGTAGAGTCATTGATCTTTCCGACTATGAGACTGATTATGATGAGAACGATTATGATTATAATAATGAGGAAGACATTGAAGGATATGAGGGAGATTCTGATTAGATAGTTCATATGTAATGTGTATTTGTAGTAGAAACTTTATTTGGATTTCTAGTTTAAATAGAAATGTTTATTCCTGTGTAATATGTATTTGAAATAGAAATTGTTTATGTATATCTTATAATTTTTCAGGTAATGATATCGATATGGATCTTCTTTCTGTACACCATGACTACTGTTATGGGTCGAGGACATGAAGGCGATAGAGCTAGAGACCCAACACACCCAGGTGATAGTGGTCCTGGTCACCATATGCAGGTTGGTAAGTCTTATTATGAATTTTATTTACTATTTTTATTCAGTTATTATAAAATACCATTTCTAATAATTTTCCATTATATTTGTGGCTGAGCCACTGAGGAGAGTTGGAGGAAAAGCAAAAAATACTAAGCTCGAAAAGGCGCTCTTAAGTAATAAGGGAAATCCAATTGACATGAACTTTGATAGGGATATGGATTTTGATATCGTATGAGAACCAAAAGACATGTTTGCATGTGAAATTGGGAAAATAATATGACGGATAGTCCCTTTTGTTACAATAAGTTGGAAAAAAGTTTCCCTCGGGATAAAGGATATAGTAAAACAATAAATAAGGGTAAATTACTTATATAAGAATATTTTATATGTTTAATTACGACTGGTTTTTAAGTAGCTAAGTTTTTTTGTTTTTGTAGTCAAAATTTGATTTTGATCGGGGTTCCCTAGATCCAGAGGCCGCTGGGATGCTAGAGGGTTTTGAATCGGCTTTATTAAAAAGTTTTAGAGAGCATAAAGCTTATGTAAAAAAATATTTTTTGAGAGTTAGAGGGTATGAGGATATCCCAAGAGCGTTAGCCACCCCTCGGATGATATGGATGTTGATAATTGGAGGAAAGCACTTAAGTATTTCCAAACGGATGAACACATAACTACTTCAGCAAGAAATAAAAAAGTCAGTGAACTGCAAATGTCTGTGAACCATGCGTAACATCTTGTTAGATCATTTCTTATTTTAGGGTCGTGGGCCGGAAGTCCATTGTGTAAAGCCTATGGGCCTTAAGGAGGTAATGTCTAGTCCTTGTGGAAGGAGGTAATAATGGTTAAGAGATTTAACCCTTGAACTGCATAATGGGCCGAAGGGTAAAAAGGAAAAAGTCATAGGCTAGGTTCTTGCATGAAATATGGATTTTTGTTCAAGAAGTTTTTAGCCCAAGATGTCTAGATAATAGTGTGGGGCTCTTCAATACCTTTTCGTGGATATAAAGATCGTCGAAAATTGAGTTGGAACAAAGAAGATATGACTGTTAGAAGTTAGGAAGGTTTCAGGTTAAGCCGAGTACGTTGGGCGTACAACGTGCATGCTGGGTGTACTAGGCAATGGCTGATTGTGGAGGATCAACCTGGTACGCTGGGCATACCAGAAGTACGTTGGGCGTACGCGATCAAAACCCAAACCCTAATTTCGGGATTTTGAGCCCTATTTAAGCTCCTTACCTTCACCAAAACCTTATTTCAACTTCCATCCTCTATAACCCTAATATCAAAACCCTAGCCCTGTTTATGAGATCCTTGAGTTTTTAAGTGCTTTGGAGTGTTCTTGGTGCATCTTGGAGAAGAAGGAGCTCATTGAAGAAGTGTTGGTTGCATTGGAGCTTGTAGATCCATATCTTGTTCACCTTCATATTTCTATTGGAGGTATAAAGCTTGAATCTTGATGATGCATTTGTTAGATCTAGCTAGTTTTGGATGTTTTAAGCTTTTGGTCACTTTAGTGCATAAAGTTTAGATCTTGAAAGTTTGTGACCTTGTTATGGATAAAGTTGGAAACTTTATTCATCTAAATATCATTTTGATTCAGATCTAAAGGTTGGAAACTTAGACTTAATGGATTAAGTAAGAAAGATGCACTTTTGATCCTTTTGAAACTTAAAAGACTAGATCTTGGTTGCTTGGACCATTCTAATGGATAAAGTTGGAAACTTTGTCCGTTATGGAGCTATTAGAAACAATAAAAATGTGATCTTGGTCATTCCATCTCTTCCATGCAAGAGTTAAGATGTCTTAATGGATAAATAAGTTAGGGTTTTAGCTTTTAGACCTTTTCTAGCCATAGAAAGTCATAAAGGTTGAAATTTTAAGACTTAAGTCGATGTTTTGAGTATAGTTCTAAGCTTTGGACAAAAGGTCTTAAAGGATTAAGCACTAAACGAAGGAATTATCTTGGATGTATGTACGTCGGGTGTACCTAATAGTATGTTGCGCGTACTGGCCTTGAATCACGTACGTTGGGCGTACTCAGCCGCCTTGGACTTTGACTGTTGTTGACTTCCATTGACCATTGACTTTTGAACAAGTTTAAATTTGAGTCAAACTGGAGCATTTTGGGCTACAGATTAAGATTTTATATGGTTCTGGTGTTAGTGGGTTCACGGGGGCAAGCAGTGCAGTAAAAGGGATCGTATCGCAGTGTTTCAGAGTTCGAAAATTAAGTTGAGTTTTCCTCACTATAGTTGTGGGTCAAAGGCACCAATGCTGGCACACTGGGTTATGTGCCCTGGTATATAGGATGTTGCTATGTTGTAGTGATCTATTAGATCTGTATCCCGGTATATAGGATGTTGCTATGCTGTAGTGATCTGTTAGATTTGTATCCTGGTATATAGGAGGTTGTTATAATGTAGTCATCTGTTAGATCTGAATCCTAGTATATAGGATGTTACAATGTGGTAGTGATCTGTAGATCTGCCTGATTTGCTTGTTGACTGGTTATATGTTTATTTGTTGTTTATGTCGACATAGTATGTTCTGGGTTGAGGCTTTACTGCTATGTGTGAGCCAACAAACCTGGGGTAATCCAACCCGATGGCTGTGGATCCGAGGGTATTCCAGTCCAATGACTGATTGGAGCCATTCTATATTGGTATTCCAGTCGGATGACTGATTGTGCCGGTGGTAATCCTGCCTGATGTTTGTGGACCCAAGGGTATTCCAGTCCGATGACTGATTGGACCCAACATGAATCATTGTATATGTTATATGTTTGTGTGGTGGTATTTTGGGGTAACTCACTCAGCTTCGTGCTTACAATTTGATTTTTATGGTTTTAGGTACTTCAGATGATCGAGGGAAAGCAAAGGCGTGATCATACACATCCTTCGATAAGATGTTTTTGGAAGATTTTGTGATACAATGATCTTTAGATATTTGTAGTTGATACTTGGTTTTGGTATGGGCTTTGTTTGAAAATGATGATTTCTCTTAATTTAAAATTGAAAATTTTTACCTATATTTTTTGGATGTTACAAGTTGGTATCAGAGCCCTGGTTTGAGTGAATTGGATGATCATTCATGTGAATCCAGTCTCAAGCTAAGGATCTATAAACGTTTTCAAATTTGTTTTCAAAAATTGGTTCAAAATTGTTTTCCAAATTGTTTTCAAAGGTAACCAAAGAAGGATGAAATGTGTACGATCAGTCGGAGCATGAAAGTGTACCCCAAGATACCCATATTGTTATTTTCTTATGATGATTATGATAGAACTGCATGCTAGTAGTAGGCTAGGGATCTTCAGGATTTTCATGCTAGAATTGTCTGATGTATGATGTCTGATAGCCTAGGAGAATTTCTTGTATTCTAGATGAAATTCACATCATTACTGTAGTTGCTTAGTGTGTGCATCATAGTTTTACATAACTAAGATTTTATAGCCTAAGAATGTTTGATTTAGCCTTATTTCCTGCTCTTGTATGATAAAGGGCTTAGGGCAGAATCAAGTGTTCAAATGTCTATGGGATCCAACGTTATTTATCATTAGGGTGCACGAGTGGCTGCATGGTTGGTGGAAGGTTCATGATTGAGTACAGTTTATAGTATGCCACCGTGAGGAATGATTAACCACTCTTGAGAGAGTAGATGTAGGATGTATGTGTATCCTATATGTTTGGGCCTAGTGGTCAGGAATTGCGTATGAAGGTCTGCCTGATTTTTATGATATCTCTCAGTCATTCAGTTCCCCTCCTCGAATGTTGCTTGCTTTGTGCTTTGGGGGAATCATATTGATGTGAGTTAACTAGTAAATAAATATGCTAAGTTACATGCTGCAAAGGTCAAATAATTTGAGAATGATGGATTCGACCCTATTACGTAGCTCTCGTTTGAGTGTAACCGTTTTAGGGTTGGGCCTTTTAGTCAAAAATTTATTTAAGTTTTGTTACATGTAATTGTATTCATGAAGTGGTTAGCTGGAATTAATAGGGGTTTTTAGGCAGCTGATTGTAGGGTGACGTGGAGATCCTAGGAGAGCCTAAGAAGTGCTTTAGTGCGGTTGCTACATTGATTAGTGGGTATAAGGACTATTATTATGAGCATGTGACTTAGAGGACGTACGATTGACTCTTGAGGAAAGTATGGATAGGTGTGAAATGTAGTATTGGTCCCGTACTACTAGAAGCAATGGATCCATACTCGAATAGAGGGAAGTTACGAGGATTCTAAGGAACTGGTTGAGGGTAGATAGCATGGTTTGATAATGTGATATGTGACAATGTTTTTGTATTTGTCGATCTTTTGGTTATGGTTGTTCAGGATGAGGATGGGTCTGGTGATGGTTTGGGCCTTGGTACTCATGTCTGGTTGGATTTAAAGGGTGCAGACCTATGTGAGTTAGTTAATTTTGAGGTCTCGAAGGCCTTACCCAAGGTGGTGCCAGTAGAGTCGCGAGACTCAAGAAGAAAGTGGTTGCTATAATCGGCTCGCGGATTGTAGCCGGAGGTTGAGTCATTGGCATATAGTTTGGAATGTCGCTATCTACAATGGGGGTTATGTTCTTCCAGCTTTTCGTTTTCGGAAGAAAGAGAGAGAAAACATGTGACCTTAAAAGTTGGGGTGTAGACCCATAATAGAGCTAGATGGTTGCGGTTTTTGTCGGCAGAATATCAGTGTAGGAATGCACAAGAGGATTTTTTTTGGCTTGGTTTCCTTGATATGTGATCAAGGGTTTGTTTTCTTTGGATATAGGAGGGTCAGGTATCAGATTGATGGTTGGGGAATTGTGGACGAGGTAAGTGGTAATCCATTTGTTTCGGGATAGAAAATCGGTGCTATGAATGGACTGTAAGAATTATTGTTTGTGTATTTGAGTGGGGTTCTTAATGTTAGAAGTGGTTATGATTGGAAATTTCTGAGGTCTTCATATGAGATTAAGAATCTCTTAAGGCTTGCTTGGTCCTTATCTGGAAGATCATCTTACGTGTGTTATACATTCCAAGAGCCAAGGATGGTTTGTACCTGATTGAGTCGATTTGAGATATGATTTGGTTGCAACACCAGTGGGTGGTAGTTCGAACCTTAAATGGTGGAGAACTAGATATTCTACTTGGACGATCATCGATCTTTTCAAGTTTATGGTGTCGGGAGAAAGGTTCATACGGATCTGTGGTGCGGGTATGCGAGACTTCGATTCAAGATTTGGTCAAGTCATGGGTGTAGAGCAAGTGGCTATCAGATGTATGTGTTCAGGAAATACACGAGTTGTCTCGCAGCAGGAAGTAGTTGGTCAAGGAGCTCGTTGAATCCATTGGTCCTTTTGGGATCCAATTAATAGATGAGGAGGCACTAGGATCTCTCAGGTTGAATATCGATTGTTAAGGGATTTGTCAGCCTGTTGTATGGATTGCTATTAATAGTCTAGTTTGGGTAGTTGCCGATCGGTAATCAATTTCAAAGATGGGTATGTTCAGCTCCGGATGGGTTTTGGTTTAGTAGTGTATTGTTTCATTGGATTAGGTGCTAATGCATCCTTGATCATTGGTCATTCTGTTAATCATCAAAACAGATATTCTTCGGAAGTTTTGAGCTGTATCAGTTGAAGTTTAATGGATTCATCAAATTATCGTCAAGTTCAGCTCGAGTTTGGAAGATGTCCTTGGTTATTGGGAGTCTAGAATATGGGACAGTGTTGTTCAGTTTTCCAGATGGGACATTAGATCTGCGTAGAATCTAATTTTTTGGCATGTCGTGCTGGTAGGGTTGATGATTGGATGGATCCGACCATGGTTTTAGCAATATTTCTGGTTAACTTTAAAAGTTTTATCGAACTAGTTACGTATTGATGTGATATGTTCCAGTTGTTCATGAGGATATTTTTGTTAATGATTGAGGTTCGTTATTTCATTATATCTTCTAGTACTTCACCCTTTGGGTAAGGTTGTGAGGAAACAAGAACACAGTAGATCCAGGATTGTTTATGGGTTTCCTTAACGATGCGTATGGCGGTATGTTTATTAGATTTCGTTGTGAGGGACGTATGTGGTATGGAAAAGATAGCAATGGAGCACTTGGTTCAAGTTATATGCATGGTTCTTATTTTGGTTATAGCATTTGAATTGGAACAAGAGTGAGACTGCCTATCTCATTCTCTGTTTGAGTGCGACCATGTTTTATGTCTGATTTTTCATTGGTAGCACCATGCAATGTGAAGGATATTCTGTGTGATAAAAGGGTGTGGCATGGTTTGTGTTCGATTAGCGTCGAAAGGGATGTTGAATGGGTTGATGGTTGAGTATATTTAGACCCGGTGATGCTGGTCGTGAGACTTCAGACTAGTAATGGAATGACGGCAAGATCGGCGTAGTACCGTGGGCTTATCTTTTTAGTGGTTAGAAGGTGTCACGATGTATCGTGAACCAGTGGTAATATGATTCTTTTGGGCGAGACTCGATAGTCGTTTGGTTGAGACTCTTAGGTATCGGATCGTTAGTCTTATTGGCATGGTTGGATGTCAATGCGTTGTTTTTAGAAGTCAGGAGACTCGGTGACCAGCTGGTTTGGATCATGTGGTCAGAAAATATTATTTAGGTTGATATATTATTTGTACACCAAAATTCGCTTAATGAATGTTTACTATGGTGTACCCCATCTTCTTATGTGTTGTGTAGTAGGAACGTGGTCTATTTTAGTATGTGATCAGTTAGTTTTCTTTGCGATGGTGAACTTATATGCGGATTAGCATGATGGCGTTTGGATGAGAAGGTTTTGTGCCGATCAAATCTGCGGGTTTTCGGACAGCATGGTTGTTGTGAGGTGTTGCATGATGAAATGGAAGCAAGAGCTAATTTCGAGGACGAAATCTAATTTAAGTGGGGGAGAATTGTAACATCCTGTTTCATGTCATTTCTTCTTTTGGGGTGGTGTTCCGGAAGTTGATTGTGTAAAGGCTATGGACCTTAAGGAGGTAAAGTTTAGTCCTCGTGGAAGGAGGTAATGATGGTTAAGATGTTTAACCCTTGAACTACATATTGGGCCGAAGGGTAGAAAGGGAAAAGTCATAGGCAGGGTTCTTGCATGAAATATGGAATTTTGTTCGAGAAGTTTTTAGTCCAAGATATCTAGATAATATTGTAGGGCTCTTCAACACCTTTTCGTGGATATGAAAATCGTCGAAAATAGAGTTGCAATAAAGAAGTTATGACCATTAGAAGTTAAGAAGGTTTTGGGGTAAGTCGAGTACGCTCGACGTACAATGTATATGTTGGGTGTACTAGCAATGGCTGGTCCTAGAGGATCAACCTAGTACACTGGGGGTACACGATCAGAACCTAAACCTTAATTTTGGGGTTTTGAGCCCTATTGTTAGGTCATAATTTTGTTTTTTTGGGCTAGGCATTCATTTGTATGAGTCTTGTTAGTCTTTGTTTAGGTGTTTATAGGGTTTGCGATTGGGTGAAATGAAAACAAGGTGTTTTCGGTTCAACTGGTGTTTGCAGTTGTGAGTCTGTTTACGGTCGTGAACTGTTTCCGGCTCATGTTCCCTATATATAGTGTCAGTAGATGTCAGAGAGATAGAGAGCAGAAGACGGTTGTATGTGTGTGTTCCATTATACCTGATGTTTACGGCTCAATACAAACGTGTGCAATTTGGATCACTCTTGCTTCTACTCCTTCTTGTTCTCATTGATTATAGCTTGTTCTTGTGTTTGATCACTAGTTGGTTCCATATTTGGGGACTTACAATTGGTATCAGAGCCATACTAGTCTCAAAACTGATCAAGTTGTGTTTTCGGTTGGAGTGTTCTTCATTTTCGAGATTATTCAAGCTTTGTTACTGAGTTTCTACTGTTGATCGTGATTTCAAGGCCAAAGGGATTGAAAATCTGCTCGAAATCAGCTGTTTTTTTTTATCAATTTCTGGGCGTTTTCGGCAGTAAACTGTTCATCAGTTTACGGCTGTAAACTCGTTTTCGACCGTAAACCTCCTTTGTGTTAACGACTGTAAACCATTTTCGACTGCAAACTGCTTTGCCCGTAAACTGTTCTCAACTGTATACCGTGTACGGCCGTAAACGCTTTTCGGCCGTAAACCCTCCTTAGCTGTAAACCTTGTTTTCGGTTGTAAACCTCTTTTCGGTTGTGCTTTCTTTACAAGTTTTGTTTTCAATCAATTAAGAAAATTAAAAAAATAGAATCACAAAACATGACGGTTCATCAGGAGTTGGACTCAATCATGGGAACTACCACAAGAATCCCGCGTCTTCTGTCAGCTGAAGGATTTCCTGAATGGAAGTACAGAATGGAGAAATACATCAAAATGAAGGATTTCAAAATTTGGCGCAGTATTCTGAAGGGTCCAGTTAGAATCACTACCACTCTTGAAAATGGAACCATTATCGACAAAGATTTTGCAAATTACACAAATGCGGATTTCGAGAAAATTGAAGAGCAAGAAAAGGCTCTCGCAACACTGACAATGACCTTATCTCCGGAAATTGCACAAGGATTCTGGGAGTATGACTCAGCCAAAGCTCTGTGGGAAGCACTGATTGAAGTTTATGAGGGAAATGAAGACATGAAGCAGAGCCGACAAGACATACTCAGACAGAAGTTCAATATGTCTAATCATATTCTTGGAGCATCATTGGAGACTCAACTACAGTGATTTATTACTCTCACCACCGAAATGAGCATAACAGGAATTTATGTTCCACGATCTGAGATTAAGAAGAAATTGCTGAATTCTCTTCCCAAGTCTTGGGACATGAATGTCTCTGTTATCAAGAATACAAAGGATCTCCACCGACTCAATCTTGCAGAAACAATGGCAATCATTAAAACATGTGATCTTGATGACAAGCAAAGGGAAATTAACCATGCGAACTCCCACTCGACTGCTAATCTGGGGATTTCTTCAAACAATGCATTTTCATCCTTTACTGCTCCACAAAGTCAAGCTTTTGCTGTTCCACAACCATCATCCCATGTTGTTCCACCATCCATGCCTTATCCACATGCAGCCTCTTCCTCCAAAGCTCCTGTTACCACCTCTGCTCCCAAAGAAGCCGAAGAGAACATAGCCCTAGCCTTTGGCCTGGTGAATTGATATAATGCCTTTGTGGCTAGAGAATTGCCCCCTCAGATTTCCTTCGCTGATCTTGATCAGATTCACCCTGAGGATGTGGAGGAAATGGACATTACCTGGCAGATTGCTATGGCGGTTTTCAGAGCTAAATAATTTGCCAAGAAAACAGGGAAAAACAATTGGGGCATGAATGCAGAGAAGAAGGTTGGATTCAACAAAGGAAAGTTGAGGTGCTTCAACTGTCACGAGCCTGTTCACTTTGCTCGTGATTGTCCGAAGCCTGATAGAAGAGTAAATCATGAAAGAACAATGGTGCCAGTTAGAAATAACAGGGGAGCTGCTGGTAACAACGAGACTGCAAATCTGGCGGTGATAGCTCAGTCATTTGATTGGGAAGATCAAATTCAGGCCTTGAACATTTCAGGACCTGAAAATGCACATTTGGCCCAGATCAGTGAAGTCACTGAGGAGAATGTTGGAGAGGATCCTGAAGAAGAGATGATGGAGTTACAGTTTGCCTTCATGGTATGCACTACCCCTGAGCCTGAGAAATAGGAGGTCAGTCAAATTTCTTGTTCTCAAACATGCATTGATACTGTTAAATTTTTACGTGAACAAATTGAATTATTGCGTAGAGAGAACGAAGACCTAAAGTACGAAGGATATAACCTTAGAAAGGGCCAAAGACCATTAAAAGAACAATTAGAGATCAAGACTCAGGACTTTAGGAAACTACAGGAAGAGTATAGCAACAAGTATGAGAACTACAATTTTATCGAGAAACAACTTGCCACTATGACTGACGAGCTTGACACATTAAAAATTCGATTTGAAAATGCTGATTTTAATTTCAAAAAATTTGATGTGTCAAGTGAGAGTGTTGCAACCATAATAGACAAACAAATGAGATGGAAAGATAAGAAGCATGTAGGTCTAGGGTATAAGAGTGTCCCTCTTCCATTTAATCACAATTATACTGTTATCCCTATGACCCAGGAAGAAATAGACAGAGAGGAATATCTTGTGTATGGAAAACTTGATGTACCTGTGCTGGAGAGTAGTGCTAGGGAAAAGGATACTAACATTTCTACTTCCTATGCAGATTCCCCATTAAGTCAAGGCAAGTAGGCTTCTGAAGAGAAAGTTTCTAATAATAATCTTGTTTCAAAATCTGATGTTTCTGTTTTAAACAATGATGCTTTTGTTTCTAACTCTAAAACTGATGTTTTGGTTTGTTATGATTCTGTGTCAAAGTATGATGATTCAGATGTTTTTGATAAGTGTGGTGATGTGTTTGATAAATCTGATGTGTCTGTTACTAGCACATACACTCCACCGACACCTGTCACACAACCTGAATCTTGCACATGCACTTGTGGGAAGAGTAAGGGAGTCAATAAGAACACTAGACCATAAAAGAGCGGTACTAGTTTTTATGCTAAGAAACAGACATGCTTTAACTGTGGAACTGCTGGTCACATTGAACGCAATTGTCCAAATCGGGCATTTGTTCCTTTTTATGCACAAAGAAGAGAGAACGAGTCACGAGGAAGATCTCTCATTAGAAAATTCTTGAGACCTCGTTCTGGTGATGATGATTGGAATGTCAATAAAGACAGAAAATGGGTTGAGCTTCAAAAGAACAAACAAGTTTTACATGAAAATATAACAGGTACTTTAACGAAACCGAACGTGGCTAAGCCAAGATCGGGTTCGTCAAAGTCTTCGTCTGGGTCTTCGGCTAATCTTAGACGGAAACCCAAACAATCAAAACCAAAGAAAAATGTTTCAAAATCACCTGTAAATGTTTCTAAACCTAACTATCAATGGGTGCCCAAACATTTAAATGTCCAATCATCTCAGTCTTCTGTATGTGCATCTGGTAATCAATCAAATTCAAAATGTGAAAAAGGAATTTTTGTTGCTAACAAGGGAAAACCCAATGTTTCAATGACATGGATTCCAAAATCTAATTAGTCCCGCGAATGGTGCAGGAAAAGCTACGGAGGAATGTCGTCAGACCCTGGTATGTCGACAGTGGTTGTTCCAGGCACATGACAGGAGACATTTCCCAACTGCATGACATTCAGAATTTTAATGGGGGCTATGTTTCCTTCGCGGAAGGAGAAGGCGGGAAGATCACCCAGAAAGAAACTGTTACAAACGGAGTGCTTAGCTTTGAGAACGTCAACTATGCTCCTGAGCTGAAGCACAGTCTCTTGAGTGTCTCACAGATCTGTGACAAAGGCTATTCAACACACTTCACTGACAAAGAAAGCCTTATCTTGAAGCCTATAATTATTATCCCTGAAGAATGGATCTTGGTGAAATCGAAGAGGGATGGAAATGCATACATCATCGACATGAATCATAATATTCCAGAACAAGTCACTTGTATCTTCTCTAAAGTCTCAAAACACAATGCCATGCTTTGGCACCGTTGTCTCGGCCATGCGAATGCCAAGAACCTTAATTGTCTTGCTAAAAACGAGATTGTGCGTGGCCTTCCTGTCAAAGACTTTATCACTTTTGAAAACTGTGTGGCGTGTGCTCAAGGCAAACATCATCACAAGCCCCATTTGCCAAAGACTGTTAACTCAATCAGCAAAGTTCTTCAATTGTTGCACATGGATTTATTTGGTCCGGTCAACGTTCTCAGTATCAATAAGAGCTCTTATTGCCTGGTTATGATAGATGACTACTCGCGGTTCACATGGGTTTTCTTCTTATCCAACAAGAGTGGGATCGCTGATCTGATTAAGAAGTTCATTGTGATGATTGAGAATCAAACAAATGAGAAAGTGAAGGCACTCAGAACTGATAATGGCACGAAATTCAAGAACGTAGTTCTGGATCATTTCTGTGCTGAAAAGGGTATATTGCGTCAGTACAGTGTTGTTCGTACAACTCAACAAAATGGTGTTGATGAACGGCGCAATCGTACTCTGATAGACGTTGCAAGGACAATGCTCTGTGATTCCAAATTACCGGTATTCTTTTGGGCAGAGGCGATCAACACTGCCTGCTATGTCCAGAACCGTGTCCTGATCAACAAAGCCCAGATGAAGACCCCATATGAAATTCTGTACAATCACAAGCCATCAGTTGCTCATTTTAGAATATTTAGATGTCCATGCACCCTCCTTCACTTAGAGTCCAACCCCAGAAGCAAGGTGAAGCTGACTTGAAGATTATGTGACAAATTGCATTGAAGCCTCCTCAATCAATTTGCTACTATCTATGTACCTGCTGAAGTGATCCAGAAGATTCGTTCTCTGTTCTCCCTAAAGATTCTTAAGCTGAAAGTGCATATTTTCAAGAATCTCTACATGAAGCCTCCACACCCAACGTGCATTCAATGTCAAATTTTGAAGAGAATCCCAAATGTTCAAGATGAAGTCATTCACATAGAAGATTCATTTATTCATCTTGAAGCTGTGAAGAAATCGAAGATAAACGCTGAAGCTAAGCACAAAGTGAAGACTGAATTCATGCTAGCCTCAAACCAAGGGGGAGACTGTTAGGTTATAATTTTGTTGGTTTGGGATAGGGATTCATTTGTATGAGTCTTTTTAGTCTTTGTTTAGGTCTTTATAGGGTTTGCGGTTGGGTGAACCGAAAACAGGGTGTTTTCGGTTCAACTAGTGTTTGCGGTTGTGAGTCTGTTTACGGCCGTGAACTGTTTGCGGCTCATGTTCCCTATATATAGTGGCAGTAGATGTCATAGAGATAGAGAGCAGAAGACGGTTGTATGTGTGTGTTCCATTGTACCTGGCGTTTATGGCTCAATACAAACATGTGCAATTTGGATCACTCTTGCTTCTACTGCTTCTTGTTCTCATTGATTATAGCTTGTTCTTGTCTTTGATCACTAGTTGGTTCCAGATTTGGGGACTTACACCTATTTAAGCTCCTTAACTTCCCCAAACCCTTATTTGTTTCAGCCTCCATCCCCTATAACCCTAATATTGAAACCCTAGCCCCATGTGTGAGATCCTTGAGTTTTTAAGTACTTTGGAGTGTTCTTCGTCCATCTTGGAGAAGAAGGAGCACATTGTAGAAGTTTTGGTTGCATTGGAGCTTGTAGATCCAAACCTTGTTCACATTAATCTTTCTTCAAGGGGTCTAAAGCTTGAATCTTGATGATACATTTATTAGATCTAGCTTGTTTTGGATGTTATGAGCTTTTGGTCACTTTAGTGCATAAATTTTAGATCTAGAAAGTTTGTTGCCTTGTTATGGATAAAGTTGGAAACTTTATCCATATAAATATCATTTTGATTCCAATCTAAAGGTTGGAAACTTGGACTTAATGGATAAAGTAAGAAAGATGCACTTTTGGTCCCTTTGAAGCTTAAAAGACTAGATATTGGTTGATTGGACCATTCTAATGGTTAAAGTTGGAAACTTTATCCATTATGGAGCTATTAGGAACCATAAAAATGTAATCTTGGTCCTTCCATCCCTTCCATGCAAGAGTTAAGATGTCTTAATGGATAAATAAGTTAGAGTTTTAGATTTTGGACCTTTTCTAGCCATAGAAAGTCATAAAAGTGGAAACTTTATGACTTAAGTCAAAGTTTTGATGTAGCACCTGGTTCCTGGTATGTATTTTATTTAAGTATTTTGCATTTTTGGCCTGGGACTCGGCGAGTTGAAGGCCCAACTCGTCGAGTAGAAGCGGATTTGATCCGGGATTTAAATGACGGACTCGTCGAGTCGGCTTCCAAACTTGACGAGTAGACTCTGACTGGACAAAAATCTAATCTGAGGGTTTGCACCCTATTTAAACAACCTTATACAGCCTCCATCGCCCCTTTATGCTCCTAGAACACTCCATACAGAACCCTAGTCGTGTTGTCAAGACCTAAAGGCCTTTTTGGTGATTCTTGGTAGTTTGTGGTGGCAAGAAGGAAGGAAAAGCTTGAGGAAGCAAGAGGTTGGCCAGAGGAATCAAACTTGTGCATCATCTACAGTTCTTGGAAGGTATAAAGTCGATACCGTGCTTGTTCTTTTGCTAGATCCCTTTTTGGGGAGATTTAGGGCTTTTATAAGCCATTCTTGGTAACCAACCATGATCGCAAGCATGGTTGGGGGTTGAGGCTTCGGATCTAGGTCCATGGAACAGTTACAAGGCAGAAAAGGGCTGCTTTTGCACCCATGGAAGCCCCCATGCAACTTAAGAGCCTCTTTTAGTGCCTTTTTGGCTCAAAGTCCCATGCATGCACGTAAAGTTCGTAACTTTACGTGCTAGATCGAGTTTAGGGACCTAGATCTATCATTTGGACAAGAGTTGTACACCAGAAATCGAAGAAATAGACTTGGGACTGTATCGACTCGGCGAGTCGTTCTTGGGACTCGGCGAGTCCGAGGCTTAATTTCCCTTTTCTGTTATGGTTCAAGAGACCCAGTTGAGGGGTCGAGAGGTTTTAAGAGGGTCCAGGGGAGTGACCCAAACGTATTGGGATAAGCCATAGTCGTGGAGTTCATAGGACTCGGCGAGTGCATAAGCCGACTCGGCGAGTCCAAGGCAATCTCCCAACTCTTGAAGATGAACTCGACGAGTTGTTCATACAACTCGGCGAGTCGAGGACAAGACGTTTTCTTAGGATGAAGATGAACTCGACGAGTGTTCATACCGCTCGGCGAGTCGGATGAAGGTTCATCTGGGGTTGAGTTAGAAGGAGAACTCGTCGAGTCGTTACTAAACTCGACGAGTAATGACGTGAATGAGGACAGTTGAAGAGATAGGGACTCGACGAGTTGGCGACCCAACTCGGCGATTCAGGTCAACTGGAAGTTGACTTTGACTTTGACTTGGACTTGGTCAGGGGTAAAATGGTCATTTTACCCTAAGAATAGATATCAGACTCTGATTAAGTGTTTTGTGGGGACTATAGCCGGAGGATTTCCGGAGCAGCAGCAGGAAGAGATTTCCCGCACAGATTTTCAGCAGCTACTCGTTCGAGGTGAGTTACCTTCCAGTACGAGTGGGTGTACGGCCACAATGCCGACCCACTAGTAGGATTTGTTTGTTAGATGATTGTCTTTGTGATAATTATCTGATGTGCTGCTATCTGATATGCTTAATGTGCTAGGATGGTATGACATATGTGTTAATAATGGTAGGGGGTGAAATAGTCCCTAGTTACCGGTTGAAAGATACCGATGACAAATACCGGTTGAAAGATACCGATGACAGTTACCGGTTGAAAGATACCGATGACAGATATCGGTTGAAAGATACCTATGACAAGTTACCGGTTGGAAGATACCGGCGATATTATATGGTATGTGGTATGATGGGGGAACTCACTAAGCTTTGTGCTTACAGTTTTAGTTTTGGTTTCAGGTACCTCTTCGTCTAAGAGGAAGGAGTCGGTGGTGTAGCAGCGCATCACACACACACATGATTTCCGCATGGAGTTTTCTGGGATTGTACTCTGATTTATTTTACTTGACATTATGATTTTCAGACACTTTGTTATATTTTTGTTTGCAAATGTTATGGCATGGGAAATGTTTTGGTAAACTATGTTGGGAATTTCTTAATTAAAAATGAAAATTTTGGGCTTGGAATTTGGGATGTTACAAGTTGGTATCAGAGCCCTGGTTTGAGGGATTCAGACACACCCTTGGGAGTGTCTGGACTCAAACCAAGGGATTTAAAAGATTTTTACAAAGAAAATGGTTTTCTAAAATTTGAGTCAAAGGGTTTTGAGAAAGAACAAGGTGTGTGATGCGTGCGACCAGCCGAGCTCAAGTAAGTTTTCCCCAAGATACCCATACTTGTTATGATAAGTTATATGATGTATGACACTGAGAACTGCATGCTAGATTAGGGCTAAGGATCTAGGAGGATGACTTGTATGCCTGATATATATGATTCTGAGAACTGCATGCTAGAGTAGGGCTAAGGATCTAGGAAGGATCCCTTATGTGCCTGTAGTATGAGCTGTATGCTAGGGCTGTTTAGTCAGCAGTAGGATGGCCTGTAGAGGTTATGCCTGAATTGGTTACTCAATGCCCGAATGATGCTTGCTTTGTGCTTAAGGGGTTCTGGCTAACTTTAACTAACTAGTGAGCGGATATGTAGTAGTACTCGCAAGCTAGTTAGGGAAGGGAAGTAGGGACTCCTAGTGTAGCTGACGACGGAGAGTAGGTCGAAGAGTGCCCTAGGAAAGCCCAGGATGAGACTAGTTGGAAAGGGATATTGGTTAAGGGACTTGGTGAAGTCGAGACAGTCCTTGAGGAAAGTACGAATAGATGTGGAAGGTAGTATGGGCCCGTACTACTGGAAGCAGAGGATCCGTACTCAAATCAAGGAAGGTTGACACAGAACCGGGAAACTTGGAGAGTGTGTTAGACCTCTCGAGAGTATGTATGATCCTGACATTTATGCGTTTATTTTCAGTATGGTGACCACGCGACATGGAGCAGGAGGTTCCGGATCAGGATCAGGATCAGGCTCGGGTGCAGGATCCGAGCAGGTTGATGGCGGGCTGCGCGAGTTCATCGCGTCAGAGATCACGAGAGGCATCCTTGAGTCGACCCTGGTCATTTTCGGGTCGATCAAGGAAGGGATTGTTGAGCTGATGGAGGATCGCCTCCGAGCATTCAGGAGTGATATGGCGTCTAGCCAAACGGGTACGCGCACACTGTCCTTCAAAGACTTCCGAGGGAGCGGTGCGCCGGATTATCACGGGGTGAAGGACCCCATTGCTGCTAGGGTATGGATCGCAGACATCAACTCTGAGCTTCTGACGAGCTTCTGCCCGGAAGGGTCGAAGGTCCGTTTTGCTGCAGGATGTTTGAGGGATCGTGTCACACCCCCAAACTAAGGATGGCGGAAATGTCCGGGGGTGGAGGACTTCATGTATAGTATCATAACAACAATTGTAATAGTAATTCAAGCAAACACAACCAACATATATATAATTGAAAAAGTTACATCATTGTATGAATTACATGTTTACGAATCAATTACAATATGTTGACAAAATATGAAATAGTAGACGCCTTAGCGTCCCATCCTCAAAAGCACTTGGTTACCTGTTTAATGATTTCCTGAGAATACAAGTTGTTTGAAAAAGTGTCAACACAAAGGTTGGTGAGTTCATAAGCTTTTGTTTGGTATTATTAAAAGCCTTTCGTTTGTAAAAGTAGTATTTGTTTTAGAAAAATCCAATATTTTCCTTAAAATGTATATGTAGTCTTAAATCCACAGACCGAAATATATAAGTAACTTTTCTTACTTATAATAAATAATGTAAGTTTAAATCGACGTAAACTCATTTAATTTTAAGGAAGTTCCCGTAAATTCCAATATTCATTAATACTTTATGTGAGTTTATTAAAGCCTTTTCTTGTAAAAGTAGTGTTTGTTCCAGAAAATCCAATATTTTCCTTAATGTGTAAATGTAGTCTTAAAACCCAAAGACCGAAATATACAAGTAGTGTTCGTTCCTTATAGTAAAACAATGCAAGTTTAAATCGACATAAACTCGTTTGATTTTAGTGAAATCCCCGTAAATTCTATGTTTGTTAATACCACATGTGAGTTATTATAACCATGCTATGACCTAGTTGGCCTGAAACGACGTTCTTCAGGCGTCGGAAATGTTATGACATTTGTCACCCCAGACCTATCGGTCTAACTGTTGCATGCAGTTTAGGTGTGGGTTTGTCAAACCCAATATAGATCTATACACAAGTATCACGCTCTCCCTCGAGGAGACTCTGGTTATAATACAAGACTTATTTGTAAATTGAATCGAATGTCTCACAGAAGTCATTAACGAATTTACGTGTAGTGTAATGAAAACTTGGTACCGTATGGCCGTACCTTGCTTAATGAAAATATCCTTTGTATAAATATACCCTTTTTAAATGTATGTGTTATGTAATGTTTCATAAAGTCATTAACGGAATTACGTGTTATGAAAACTTGGTACCGTATGGCCGTACCTTGCTTAATGAAAATATCCTTTGTATAAATGTACCCTTTTTAAATGTATGTATTATGTAATGTATCATAAACTATACCTATTATAGTTTATCAACCAAGGGTAGTACGTAGTAATGTATGCAAACTATATTCAAAATAGTTTATTAAATGTTTGAATGTATCGGTTGTACTTTGATTATAATCACTTGTTATTCTTTATATTTTATATGTCCAAATCCATTTGTAAACTGATGTGTGTCTAAATATTAAGATAAAATGTCATATATTGCAATAACATATAATCACATAAAGATATACACCTTGCTCAACATGTTACAAGGTGAAATGAAATTGACAGCAACTTTTTGTTGTATACAGTTTCTGTTACTGTTCTTAGAAAATTTATAGAAAAATCATCATAGCTCTAAATCCAAATCCGTAAATTCTGAGAGTTTGGAATATGAGTCTAGTTTGTTCGTAAATTTTATCATGATTTTTAGTGATCTCTAGTAGAGGTGAAAATGTTCATAATCACAGACTGGTCCGGGTTTGCCTCTGAAATGATAGGCAGTTTTGTAGAAATCACCATAAATTGTAGAAAAATCATATGGAGATGTGCAAGTAGCCATTTTAATGCTAAGAGTTTGAACTACTTGCAACTGGAACAGTTTTGAAAACTAAAATATTTAAGTTGACCAAAACAGTCCGTGATCGAAGTTCATCTTTTCTGATGTAATCTGATAGAAAAAGTTTAATTGTGTTCTTGATGATTTTACTTGTATTCCCCCCTTAAAACTTAAGAAAAACATGTAAATGTAGGGGTATGAACTCACCCTATGTGGTTTCAGTAGATGAAAGTAAGAGAGAGGAAGTGTTCAACCCAAGAACACTAAGAAGATGTCTTGATGATTCGAGAATCTAACACCGAATAAGATGGAATTTGTGTAAGATATCAATGATTTGAGTAGAATGGAGTGTAATAATTATATGAATGATGAAGATACTTACTAATTGAAGAAAGAAATCCCTGGAGAAAGCCTTGAAGTTCTTGAAGTTGAGAGAAAAGATGAGAGAATTTTGGAGAGTGTTCTTTGGTTGCTAAGTGTAGAATGAAAGAAGTTAATGAGAATGAGGAGAGATGACCAATTCTCCAGCTCTTAGAACGTGGGAAGAGCTGGAGATTGGATGTAAAGGTCCACTAAGGTGACAAGGGGTAGTGGGAAAGAGTGGCTAATCATAGAGTGAGGTGGTGGTGGTTTGCTTTTGCCATAAATTAAGGAAAAGCAAATATTCCCTCAATAATTAGTTCAACCACTAATTCTTTTAATATATTTTTATAAAAACCCTGGAGATTTATATATTTTGGGGCCTTAGTTTATAAAATAAAGTTTTGGGTGAAAATCCCACGTTAAAATAATGAAAAACGGAGTTAAAACGAAGTCGTAGTCGAAAAACCGGTAAAAAGGGGCCGTCTGCGAGACCTCTCGGATGGGGGCCGAGACTTCGGACCCTCGCATGCGAGGCTGCTGTCTGAAGGCTTCGGATTTGGTCTCCTGAGAGGCTTCAGCTTCGGTCCTGATGAGAGGCTTCGGATCCGAGGCCTCGGATGAGAGGCTTCGGTCCTGAAGTTTCCGTTTTGGGTCCTTAAGGCTATTTTACCCGTTTTTACCCCGTTTCAAGTGGTTTTTGACCCGGTTAAGGGTCGGGATGACCCGAATGATTCCAAAAAGTTATGGGAACTTTTAAGAGAGATTTGGGAGAGATTTCAAATAGAAAGAGATAGAGTGAAAACGATTTAGAGAGGTTTCGTTTGTGATTAATTTGAGTGTCCGGCTTCATAACGCAAGGTTCGTAAACCCCGTTAAACCGTGTTTTAGTGTCATACACACTCCCGATGAGTGTGCAATAATGTTTTATCGTTTTGGTTCGTTGTTTAGCACTGTTAAGGCTAAGGAAAATCAAACACATGAACTTTCCAAATGATGATTTCTCATTAAAATAGCGAATTGTATAGTGATTACATAACGTAAACCCTAACATACAAGGGTTATTGGAGTTGACCGGTTTGACTTGTTGACTTTGTTTGACTTTGACTTGACCGAAATTTGACGGTTGTCACATCATCCCCCCGTTAGAAGGAATTTTGTCCCTAAATTTTCATTTTGACTGGGATTTCAAGAGTTTGGGAAGAGATGTGGATACTTTTGTTTCATCTGATCCTCGCGTTCCCAGGTGAATTCGGGTCCTCGTTTAGCGTTCCAGCGGACCTTCACAATGGGAATACGACTTTGCTTTGTTCTTTTGATCTCTCGATCCATGATTTCTACCGGTTCTTCCACGAAGTGGAGACTCTCGTTGATTTCAATTTCGTCAAGAGGTATCACGAGGGTCTCGTCGGATAGATTTTGTCAATCATATTCTCGGGGTTAAAAAAATAAAGTTTTATTAGTTACCTATAGCGACGACTTGTCGTCACCACAGGTTTAATCTATTACGATGACTTGTTGTCGCTATAGGTTTTTAACAAGAGCCAACGACATACCTATAGCGACACACAAGTCATAATTTGCATGTGTGAAGACTTGGAGTACTTTCTAACTGGTTCATGTGTGAAGACTTGGAGTACTTTCTAACTGGTTCATGTGTGAAGACTTGGAGTACTTTCTAATGAAAACTGTGCTACTGGGGAAATTGGAAACTGGTACGTAGCTTCAAAGTCAAGAATATGCAGTAGGCATGTGATGCATTAAATGCATGAGGCACACAAGTCATAATTTGCAGCAACATATCCGTATATGTGTGTGAATTGAAGAAGAAGGTTACGGCTCAAAGAATATATATATATATATATATATATATATATATATATATATATATTCATTTTCTCTTCATTTGTTAGATACACAATAACCATAACATCATAGACTATATATATTCCATTTCATTTGTAATTTTCACTAGTTTATATTCCGCGAGTGTTACCGAAATCATTTATCAATTTTTCAGAAGTGCTTAACTTGTTTTGTTGCATTCCCAACAATTTGCTATTAATTACTTCTCCCACTTTACTTATATAAATCATCACATTCTTACCGCAACTTTTAACTTCTCCCTCACAAATGGATCCACCTGCAGATCATCAAAACCCCATAGATGACCTCGATTGGTTTCAGTACTTTGATCATCAAGATCTTTTCAGGTATATATAAACGTCACTCATTACACCATCTTACGCACAGAAAAGTGATTGTGTCGACATTGATCAAAACATGGTTTGGATTTGTAGTGATCAAAAAGAGTCTTTCATCGTGTTGGATTTGATTATCTTGAGTTTTTTTTTTTGGATTTTTGCAGTGGTGACATGCTCAACCATCATGATTACGAGTTGTCGGAAAAATTGCATGAAGTGCTCGATCAGAACGTTTCCACAGTACTTAACAAAGATCAAAACATCATTTCTAGAAATGAGTTTCACGATCTTGATCCCATTGAAGATATAAGCTTATGGGATTGCTGGGAGGATGGTAATTTACCATTGGTTAGCTTCAGTGAAGACTGTAAATCCGGTGGTGAGGCTACATGTAGTTCTAGTGCTGCCACCACTGATCATGGTGGCCGGAAGGTGGCAAAGAGATTGAGACCATTGGAGTTTGAAGAGATAGAGAAGTACTTTGAGATGCCGATAATCATAGCAGCAAAGGAACTAGGGATAAGTTTAACAGTGTTGAAGAAAAGATGCAAAGAGCTAAACATAAACAGATGGCCTCATAGAAAACTTAAGAGCCTTCAATCCCTCATTGAAAATGCCAAGGTAAATTATGATAATAACCTTCTATACATTACTCATGCACTTGGTAACCAAAGTAGTTTTGGTATTTTCTAAAATTTTAATTGTTAGTTTCTTTATAACTAAACATAGGTCCTAGGCATATGCCACATCAAATCAATTGATTTACTACGATTTCCTGATTTATATTTATATAAACTTAACTCATTGTAAATTTTGTGAACTCACATGAAAAATATATTGCATCTACCTTTTTAAAAAAAAATTAGGAGTTGGGATTAAAGGAGGAGATAGAGACGTTAGAAGGGCACAAGAAGATGATGGAGAAATTGTCAGGTATGGAATTGACAGAAAGAACAAAGAAGCTTAGGCAAGCTTGCTTCAAAGCTATTTATAAGAAGAGAGGACTTAACAATCCTTAGCCATTTTGTTATAATTAGTGGATTTTAATCTACATTGTATGTGTTTTTCTCTTGATAGTTTGATACCCTTTTTAGTTTCATTTTATGTATTTGTCTATTGATTTTTAATGCAGAAAATTTTGTATAATTTGGGTATTATAGTTTGTATTATGTATTTAGCCATATTCTAGATTGCCGACACGACTACGCCGACGACTCTATACCAGAGGTCTATATAAATAGACTTATGAATTTAGTAGGAATAACTTGATTATAATCTTGTGATTTGTTCCATGTCTGATCCACCCCTAAGATTCACTTGACATGCCCCCAGTGATGTGTAATTAAAATTTTATTAGACTGTTGATCCTAATGAGTCTACCCTAAGTCCACAACCAAACAAGGAACAGGTCCTAAGGCGGACTCACCATTTCTAGGTCAATCATTCCTTAATTACACATAACTTCGAGGTACACCTAAAGAATCTTAGAGTTACCAGTTGTAAATTGTTTGTAATACCAAGTAGTGAGATTCAATGAAATAAAATGCATGCCTATTTCATTGATAAACCTTTTAGTAAATATCCTTATCATTTATATACACATGTATAATTTCGCACTTTAGTGAACTATTCTTGGTGTTTCTGTTAACGTCTTGGAGACGGAGTTATGGTAGTGGGTAGAAGTAGGTTTTGTACGGGCGTTAAAATTTACACATCATGTTGCTCGTGCGAGAATAGGGGTAGAAGAGATAATTAATAGACGCCTAATCCTATAATTACTTATAGGGGTGATCCTTATTAATTACGTCTATAATCACATAGTGCATATCAGTTATACATAATTTGAGATAGAATAGACTTTCGAATAAATGACTCTACTCTAAGTCCACAACCAAACAAGGAACAGGAAGTAGAGCAATAGTCATAGATTCTGAGTCTATAATATCTTTAATTATGTATAACCTTGGCGTATGCACTCAGTTATCATAGGCCTACTAATAGAGGTCTTTAGTTTTCACATAAGTTGGTTATAGTATCACCAAATACTCCTATAGTATTTTTAGGTGTTTAGATTCGATTCTTAAAGTATTCCCTGTAGGGTGTAGTTAGGTTGTTAGATTTGTTGCCCATTATGACTATCCCCCAGTATATGCAAGTCACTCCTCGGACAGATATAGTTGATCAGACTATATCCTTCCCAGACTTGATTTACATATACCAAGGCATACCCATAATGTACAACTCCTCTTCTTTTACTTTATGTTCTTCTAGTTATGACACTATGTGAGCATGTATGCATGTATTTATACTTTTAATAAGAAACCATTCATTTTCTAAAAGTATATTTATTTGAAAAATGCACAAATCAGAGACTATTAGTCCCAATTGTGTTTATAGTTTGTATATCTTATGTGGTTTGATATACTTAATTCACTATAAACTGTGCTCTGATACCAATCTGTCACACCCCCAAACCAAGGATAGCGGAAATGTCCGGGGGTGGAGGACTTCATGTATAGTATCATAACAACAATTGTAATAGTAATTCAAGCAAACACAACCAACATATATATAATTGAAAAAGTTACATCATTGTATGAATTACATGTTTACGAATCAATTACAATATGTTGACAAAATATGAAATAGTAGACGCCTTAGCGTCCTATCCTCAAAAGCACTTGGTTACCTGTTTAATGATTTCCTGAGAATACAAGTTGTTTGAAAAAGTGTCAACACAAAGGTTGGTGAGTTCATAAGCTTTTGTTTGGTATTATTAAAAGCCTTTCGTTTGTAAAAGTAGTATTTGTTTTAGAAAAATCCAATATTTTCCTTAAAATGTATATGTAGTCTTAAATCCACAGACCGAAATATATAAGTAACTTTTCTTACTTATAATAAATAATGTAAGTTTAAATCGACGTAAACTCATTTAATTTTAAGGAAGTTCCCGTAAATTCCAATATTCATTAATACTTTATGTGAGTTTATTAAAGCCTTTTCTTGTAAAAGTAGTGTTCGTTCCACAAAATCCAATATTTTCCTTAATGTGTAAATGTAGTCTTAAAACCCAAAGACCGAAATGTACAAGTAGTGTTCGTTCCTTATAGTAAAACAATGCAAGTTTAAATCGACATAAACTCGTTTGATTTTAGTGAAATCCCCGTAAATTCTATGTTTGTTAATACCACATGTGAGTTATTATAACCATGCTATGACCTAGTTGGCCTGAAACGACGTTCTTCAGGCGTCGGAAATGTTATGACATTTGTCACCCCAGACCTATCGGTCTAACTGTTGCATGCAGTTTAGGTGTGGGTTTGTCAAACCCAATATAGATCTATACACAAGTATCACGCTCTCCCTCGAGGAGACTCTGGTTATAATACAAGACTTATTTGTAAATTGAATCGAATGTCTCACAGAAGTCATTAACGAATTTACGTGTAGTGTAATGAAAACTTGGTACCGTATGGCCGTACCTTGCTTAATGAAAATATCCTTTGTATAAATATACCCTTTTTAAATGTATGTGTTATGTAATGTTTCATAAAGTCATTAACGGAATTACGTGTTATGAAAACTTGGTACCGTATGGCCGTACCTTGCTTAATGAAAATATCCTTTGTATAAATGTACCCTTTTTAAATGTATGTATTATGTAATGTATCATAAACTATACCTATTATAGTTTATCAACCAAGGGTAGTACGTAGTAATGTATGCAAACTATATTCAAAATAGTTTATTAAATGTTTGAATGTATCGGTTGTACTTTGATTATAATCACTTGTTATTCTTTATATTTTATATGTCCAAATCCATTTGTAAACTGATGTGTGTCTAAATATTAAGATAAAATGTCATATATTGCAATAACATATAATCACATAAAGATATACACCTTGCTCAACATGTTACAAGGTGAAATGAAATTGACAGCAACTTTTTGTTGTATACAGTTTCTGTTACTGTTCTTAGAAAATTTATAGAAAAATCATCATAGCTCTAAATCCAAATCCGTAAATTCTGAGAGTTTGGAATATGAGTCTAGTTTGTTCGTAAATTTTATCATGGTTTTTAGTGATCTCTAGTAGAGGTGAAAATGTTCATAATCACAGACTGGTCCGGGTTTGCCTCTGAAATGATAGGCAGTTTTGTAAAAATCACCATAAATTGTAGAAAAATCATATGGAGATGTGCAAGTAGCCATTTTAATGCTAAGAGTTTGAACTACTTGCAACTGGAACAGTTTTGAAAACTAAAATATTTAAGTTGACCAAAACAGTCCGTGATCGAAGTTCATCTTTTCTGATGTAATCTGATAGAAAAAGTTTGATTGTGTTCTTGATGATTTTACTTGTATTCCCCCCTTAAAACTTAAGAAAAACATGTAAATGTAGGGGTATGAACTCACCCTATGTGTTTTCAGTAGATGAAAGTAAGAGAGAGGAAGTGTTCAACCCAAGAACACTAAGAAGATGTCTTGATGATTCGAGAATCTAACACCGAATAAGATGGAATTTGTGTAAGATATCAATGATTTGAGTAGAATGGAGTGTAATAATTATATGAATGATGAAGATACTTACTAATTGAAGAAAGAAATCCCTGGAGAAAGCCTTGAAGTTCTTGAAGTTGAGAGAAAAGATGAGAGAATTTTGGAGAGTGTTCTTTGGTTGCTAAGTGTAGAATGAAAGAAGTTAATGAGAATGAGGAGAGATGACCAATTCTCCAGCTCTTAGAACGTGGGAAGAGCTGGAGATTGGGTGTAAAGGTCCACTAAGGTGACAAGGGGTAGTGGGAAAGAGTGGCTAATCATAGAGTGAGGTGGTGGTGGTTTGCTTTTGCCATAAATTAAGGAAAAGCAAATATTCCCTCAATAATTAGTTCAACCACTAATTCTTTTAATATATTTTTATAAAAACCCTAGAGATTTATATATTTTGGGGCCTTAGTTTATAAAATAAAGTTTTGGGTGAAAATCCCATGTTAAAATAATGAAAAACGGAGTTAAAACGAAGTCGTAGTCGAAAAACCGGTAAAAAGGGGCCGTCTGCGAGACCTCTCGGATGGGGGCCGAGACTTCGGACCCTCGCATGCGAGGCTGCTGTCTGAAGGCTTCGGATTCGGTCTCCTGAGAGGCTTCAGCTTCGGTCCTGATGAGAGGCTTCGGATCCGAGGCCTCGGATGAGAGGCTTCGGTCCTGAAGTTTCCGTTTTGGGTCCTTAAGGCTATTTTACCCGTTTTTACCCCGTTTCAAGTGGTTTTTGACCCGGTTAAGGGTCGGGATGACCCGAATGATTCCAAAAAGTTATGGGAACTTTTAAGAGAGATTTGGGAGAGATTTCAAATAGAAAGAGATAGAGTGAAAACGATTTAGAGAGGCTTCGTTTGTGATTAATTTGAGTGTCCGGCTTCATAACGCAAGGTTCGTAAACCCCGTTAAACCGTGTTTTAGTGTCGTACACACTCCCGATGAGTGTGCAATAATGTTTTATCGTTTTGGTTCGTTGTTTAGCACTGTTAAGGCTAAGGAAAATCAAACACATGAACTTTCCAAATGATGATTTCTTATTAAAATAGCGAATTGTATAGTGATTACATAACGTAAACCCTAACATACAAGGGTTATTGGAGTTGACCGGTTTGACTTGTTGACTTTGTTTGACTTTGACTTGACCGAAATTTGACGGTTGTCACAGATCGAGCCAGAGATTGGTGGGAGTTGATTGGTGATACATTGGGAGCCCTAGCCATCGAGGCTATGACGTGGTCAGATTTCGTGACCCGATTCAGGGCCGATTTTGCACCAGCTGTGGAGCTTCAGCAGCTGGCCCGGGAGTTTTTGGATATGAGACAGACTACGGAGACTGTGACGGAGATGACCGCCAAGTTTCGGGAGAGGGCTTTATTGGTTCCCCAGTATGCAGGAGATGAGGATAGGAGGAGGACCTGCTATCACGACATGTTGAGAGCCGATATCAGGGAGCATGTCAGCTTCTCGGCATGTCCGACCCTGGACTCCATGATTGCCAGGGCGCGGGAGAGGGAGATCGATCTGGAGCACCTCGGGAAGAGGAAGGCAGAGACTGTGCAGGTTACGGGGGTTTCGGGCAAGAAACCCAAGGGATTCGACTCTAGGTCGAAGGGCCAGCAGGGCCGGGACCGCTGTGGAAAGTGCGGTCGGTCACATGAGGGGGTTTGCCGCACTGGGCCGGGTTTAGGCTGCTATAAGTGCGGCAAGACTGGCCATTTTGGCAGATATTGTACTGCTCCCGCCTCCACAGTGCAGATGTTAGACCTGATTTGCTTCCATTGCAATCAGAGGGGCCATAAGAAGGCCAACTGCCCTAGACTGATAGCGGCGTCAGCAGCAGCGCCAGCAGTGGCGCCGGTTTCAGCGACAACGCGGGTTGCAGATGGCCGAAAGGTCAAGTCAGAGGCTCCAGTGGTGCGGAGCCGAGCATTTCAGTTGACAGCCGAGGAGGCACGCGCTGCACCCGATGTATGATCTCTTTTTTATGCTTTTGTTTATGTCGTTGTGATTTTGATATGTGATGTATGTGCTCTGTATAGGATCGTTCCATGTGAACGGTATCCCAGTTCAGGTATTGTTTGATTCGGGTGCTACCCGATCGTTTGTCTCTCTTGCGCTTAGCAAGAAGTTTCCTGAGTCGTCGGGCATGTTGGATTGCCCTCTAGAGGTCGAGATTGCTGACGACCGGTCAGTGCGAGCATCAGAGGTCTACCGAGATTGTGTCCTGCGACTGTTTGAGGAGCGTTATCTGGTAGATCTGGTTCCCATACCTTTGCGGGGGAACAAGGTTATTATCGGTATGGGATTGGCTAAGCCCCAATAGGGCAGTGACTGACTGTGCGCAGTAGTTGGTGCGGATCAGGACCCCAAGTGGGGGAGAGCTGGTGATTCAGGGCGAGAGGCCACAGCGAGGACCAGCTTTATGTTCAGCAGCGAGAGCTAGGCGTTACCTTCAGCAGGGTTGCGCATGATTTGTTGCCTATGTGATGTATACCCGGGAGATGGGTAAGGCAACGGTGGGCGATGTGCCCGTGGTACGAGAGCTTGCGGATGTATTCCCCGAGGAGTTGCCCGGGATACCTCCGGAGAGGCAGGTAGAGTTCAAGATTGAACTAGTCCCTGGTGCGGCTCCGATAGCCAAGGCACCGTATCGGTTGGCTCCTCCTGAGATGCAGGAGTTGTCTACACAGCTGCAGGAGCTGTTAGACAAGGGATTCATTAGACCGAGCAGTTCACCCTGGGGAGCCCTGATTCTGTTTGTGAAGAAGAAGGACGGGTCGTATCGGATGTGTATAGATTATAGGGAGCTGAATAAGGTAATAGTGAAGAATCGTTACCCACTCTTGAGGATTGATGACCTGCTTGACCAGCTGCAGGGAGCATCTTGGTTCTCCAAGATTGACTTGCGTTCAGGGTATCATCAGATGAGGGTCAGAGAGGAGGATGTGTAGAAGACTGTGTTTCGAACGCGTTATGGCCACTATGAGTTCGTGGTGATGCCTTTCGGGCTCACCAATGCTCCTGCCGCGTTCATGGACCTCATGAACCGCGTGTGCAGACCGATGTTGGATCAGTCCGTGATAGTTTTCATCGATGACATCTTGGTTTACTCCAAGACGCGAGAGCAGCATGAGGAGCACTTGCGAGAGGTTTTGGGTACTTTGAGAAGGGAGAACTTGTATGCTAAGTTCTCCAAGTGTGAGTTCTGGTTGCGTGAGGTGCAGTTTCTTGGGCACCTTGTCAACCAGGACGGGATATCGGTTGATCCGGCCAAGGTTGAGGCTGTGATGAGATGGGAGGTTCCGAGGTCTCCATCTGAGATTCGGAGCTTTCTGGGATTGGCAGGCTACTATCGGAGATTCATTCAGGACTTCTCCAAGATAGTCGTGCCCCTGACCCGGCTGACAAGGAAGGCCGTGGTCTTTCGCTAGGGGCCTGAGCAGCAGACGGCGTTTGAGACCTTGAGACAGAGATTGTGCGAAGCGCCAATCTTAGCCCTGCCAGAGGGCATGGAGGATTTTGTGGTATATTGTGATGCGTCCATCTCAGGGTTGGGTGCGGTATTGATGCAGAGAGGGCATATTATAGCTTACGCTTCGAGGCAGCTGAAGCCTCACGATGCGAATTATCCAACGCATGATTTGGAGCTGGGGGCGGTTGTTTTTGCCCTCAAGATTTGGCGTCATTACCTCTACGGGGTCCGTTGTACCATTTACACGGACCACAAGAGTTTGAGGTACCTCATGGATCAGCCGAATCTGAACATGAGGCAGCGTCGGTGGTTGGATGTGGTGAAGGATTATGAATGTGAGATCCTTTACCACCCAGGGGAAGCCAATGTCGTGGCCGATGCGCTTAGCCGTAAGGCAGCGCCGATCAGGGACATCTGTCTGAGGATGATAGTGGTGACTCCACTGTTGGAGCGGATCCAGGAGGCTCAGCAGGAGGCTATGAAGGAGGAACATCGGAAGAGCGAGAGTATAGTGGGTCAGGTTTCCTCCTTCGACTATGATAGCCGAGGATTATTGACTCTTCACCGTAGGGTGTGGGTCCCTTATCATGGAGGCGTGCGCCATATCCTGATGGAGGAGGCACACAAATCCAGATTTTCTATCCATCCCGGAGCGACAAAGATGTATAGAGATCTTCGTCTTGATTATTGGTGGCCCTGCATGAAGCGGGACGTAGCATGGTATGTGGAGCGGTGCTTGACCTGCAGGAAGGTCAAGGCCGAGCACCAGAGGCCACACGGCAAGATGCAGCCGTTGGATATGATGGGTTTTAGGTAAAACAAATAAACTAGAAAACAATTCCTAAGTTCACATGCAACCTACTTTGGATCTATGTTTTAACTGAATTACAAAATAAGAACCCTAGAGGAGAGAGGCTAATTTCAAAATTAACAAATTAGGGTTTAAGAGTTACATACCTTTCAATTTCTATAGCAAACAATTGACAATCCTCTTGATCTTGATCTTGATCTTCTTGGAAGCTTAGCACCACAAATGTAATGCCTCTAATGGAATCACACCCAAGAACTAGCAAGAAGGAAACTTGAAGAAGAGAGAGAGAGAGAGGGTATGCAATTTTCGGCCTAGGGTTTCTTCCAAGGTAGGAGTGGCCGAAATTGTGAGCTGGGAGGCTCCTTATATAGCTGAGGGATCTAGGGTTTAGGGAAAACCCTAATACTCCTTTGCTTAGGGCCTAAGCTAACCCAAAGGACTTATCCAAAGCCCCTTGGACGAAATCCTTAGGGTTTCCCCTATAGATTTCGTCCACCTCCTTCCAAGGAGGTTCTGGATCCTTCCACTCAACTATTAGATAATTGCAAACTAGTCCCTGCACTTTATAATTAATACTTTTAACCCCAAAATTAATTCTGATTAATTTATGGCTAACTATTAATTAAACATAATGATTTCTAATTAATATATTAATCTTTTAACATATTAATAAATCACTTATATTAATTCATTAATCTTATAAATTAATATCTCTCCTTTCATAATTTCCTTGTCGAGTTGCTAGGTTGAGGGCAACCCAAAAGGACTGTGCTGCTATCAATTCAAGTACATACCAATTATAGTTATGGGCTTAGACACCTAATCCAACAGTCTCCCACTTGGATAAGTCTGTAACTATAATTGCTAGTATGCCTTCTAAATTTGACCAGCAAATTGTAGCTTCCAAAAGCTGCTGCTGAACTCTGACCCAGTCAGTTACATGTCCTAAGATAAGTGATCATATAATCCTTCGTTCTGCAAGATATCCCCAAACATTAGACATGGAACGTAATCAATCTCTTTGTCTAGAATCTATGTTTCCCGATTTCTGATTTGTGATGATGTAGGACTTCTAATTGAACACATCAATTTAGTCCTGGCTGGGCCCAGCACATAAGTCAACACCAAATCATCGAGGGGCCCACAGATATCGCTTTTCCGGTTAGGGCAAAAGGAACGAATAAACGTTGACTCATATGCTTGTATCTTTTACTCATCAAATTATACATGACAATACGTTTTATAACACCAAGCTACCGATGCGTTTTCATATCACTAATGTATAACCGACTTTGTAAATTACAACTCATATATCTTCGTTTCAAGATTATAAGATATTATTGTCTCAGTATTACTCGTGATGAATTCCATGAAGTGATACTCTGAGCGAGGGTTTATCCAATACTCAAATCTCAATTTCTGAGTACTCATGAACGTTGCAGCAATTCTATTTCCATGTCTATCCTTAGACAATCTACAATCCAGTTCATGACAGTCTTAATTCACTACTTACGTCCAAAAGTACGAGCGACTGTGGAGTTTGAATAATTAAATTATTCGGGAAGTAAAACATGCAAAGGATGAAACACAATAACAAACAATCGACAAAAAGCAGTAACCAAACTTATAAATAATACTTTATTATTTAATCACCAAAAGTCAATTACATTTACTTTGTTACAAGTTTCAGAACAAAAACTAATCTAACTACTAAAACTAATATCATCTTTCAGTCCTATGCTCCGAGCATGATGAATATGCTTAGCCCTACTCAGACCCTTTGTTAGGGGGTCTGCTGGGTTATCTTCAGATGACACCCTCTTTACTACAAGATGGCCTTCTTCTACTCTATGTCTGATAAAATGGTACTTTCTGTCGATATGTCTGGTTTTACCATGATCTCTTGGTTCCTTTGTTAAGGCAACCGCTCCTTCATTATCGCAGAACAGTTCCATAGGCTCCTGGATGGTTGGAACAACTCCGAGATCTCCGATGAAGTTCCTTAATCAAGCTGCTTCTTTCGACGCTTCACTCGCTGCTATGTACTCTGATTCACAAGTAGAATCAGCCACCGTATCTTGCTTGGAACTTTTCCAAGTAACTGCTCCTCCATTCAGTAAAAATACCCAGCCTGATTGAGAACGGAAGTTATCTCTATCCGTTTGAAAGCTGGCATCACTGTAACCATCTATTTTCAAATTATCACTGCCACCAAGCACAAGGACCCAGTCCTTTGTCCTTCGCAAATACTTGAGTATATTCTTAACCGCTATCCAGTGAGCTCTACCCGGGTTTCCCTGATAGCGACTGACCATGCTCAAAGCAAATGCCACATCAGGGCGAGTACATGTCATAGCGTACATGATCGATCCGACAGCAGAAGCATAAGGTACACGACTCATGTCTGCTATTTCCTCATCTGTACTCGGGCATTGAGTCTTACTCAATTTGGTATTGCTTTGGATAGGTAGCTCTCCCTTCTTGGAATTTTCCATACTAAACCTCTTTAGTACCTTATCCAAGTATGTGCTCTGACTAAGTCCAATTAGTCTCTTATTTCTATCTCTCAATATTCTAATCCCTAGAATATAGGCAGCTTCTCCAAGGTCTTTCATGGCAAAACACTTTCCAAGCCAAGACTTAACATCTTTCAAGGTTGGAACATCGTTACCAATGAGTAATATGTCATCGACATATAACACCAGAAAAGTTACTATACTCCCACTAGCCTTGATATACACACAAAACTCATCTTCACTTCTAGAGAAACCAAACTCTTTGACTTTCTCATGGAAGCAAAGATTCCAACTGCAAGATGCTTGTTTCAATCCATAAATGGATTTCTCAAGCTTGCACACTCTATTGTGAAACTTTGCATCAATAAAACCCTCTGGCTGATTCATGTAAACATCCTCAGCCAACTTCCCATTAAGGAAAGCAGTCTTGACATCCATCTGCCAGATTTCATAGTCATGAAAGGCAGCTATGGCAAGCAATATCCTAATGGATTTAATCTTGGCTACGGTGAAAAGGTCTCATCATAGTCAACCCCTGGGGTTTGAGTGAAACCTTTTGCAACCAGTCGAGCCTTGAATGTGTGCACATTTCCATCCATGTCTGTCTTCTTCTTGAAGATCCATTTGCACCCAACTGTCTTACGACCTGGTGCACTTTTAACCAAATTCCAAACTTGGTTGTCATACATGGACTTAATCTCGCTGTCCATTGCCTCTTTCCACTTGGAAGCCTCTGGGCCTGCCATTGCTTCCTTATAAGTGACTGGTTTATCTAAATTTACCAGTGTTCTATCACTGATGAATGTGTCACCGTCTGAAGTAATATGAAAACCATACAACTCAGGTGGCACACTCACCCTAGTGGATCTTCGAAGAGGTAATGAGTTATCAACTGGTTCAACAGGAACTGTTTCCTCTGGTTGAGTGCTAGTGTCATCTAAGGTTCCTTCATTGGCTGACTCTTGAATTTCTTCAAGGTCAATGGTGCTCCCACTGTCCTCTTTGAATATGAGCTCGCTTTCTAGAAAGACTCCTCTTCGTGCTACAAAGACCACGTTTTCACTAGGCCTGTAGAACAAATATCCAAAAGACTGCTTTGGGTAACCAATGAAAACACATTTCTCACTTCTAGCTGCTAGGTTGTCGTGAGTCTCCCGTCTTACGAAAGCTTCACAACCCCAGATTTTAATATGTGCCAACGAGGGAACTTTCTCCGTCCACATTTCGTGAGGTGTTTTGGCAACCTTCTTTGTAGGGACAAGATTGAGGATGTGGGCGGCTGTCTCTAAAGCATACCCCCAGAAGTGAATAGGAAGCGAAGCATGACTCATCATAGAACGAACCATGTCTAACAAGGTTCGATTACGCCTCTCAGCTACACCATTTAACTGTGGTGTCCTAGGAGGAGTTAATTGTGAGACTATCCCACATTCTTTTAGATAGTCGTTGAACTCGATACTAAGATACTCCCCGCCTCTATCGGATGTAAGTACCTTTATCTTTCTGCCCAATTGATTTTCGACCTCATGCTTAAACTCTTTGAACTTTTCAAAGGTTTCTGACTTATGTTTGATTAAGTAGATATAGCCATATCTGCTATAATCATCAGTGAAAGTCACATAGAATCGATTAGCATCCCTTGTAGTTGATCTGAAGGGCCCACACACATCTGTGTGTATGAGATCCAACAGACCTTCACCTCTTTCACAAGACCCTGTGAATGGTGATTTTGTCATCTTTCCCAAAAGATAAGATTCACACATATCATCTGATTTTAGGTCAAATGATTCCAACACTCCATCCTTTTGGAGTTGGGCTATGCGTTTCTTGTTAATGTGTTCAAGACGACAATGCCACAAGCATGCCTTGTCTACACTATTAGACAAGTCAATATTAAATACACTATTTCCTAAGCTATCAACACAAGTCACTGTTTCATACACACCATCACAAGGCAAAGCTTCAAACACAAAAACACCATTCTTATAAACAGAAATTGAACCATTCAAATCATTAAAAGAATATTTAAAACCTTGTCTGAACAATGCATGAAATGAAATAATGTTTCTCGTCATCTCAGACGAATAGCAACAATTTAATAAATCTAATCTAACATCATTACTAAGCAAAAGTTGATAAACTCCGATCTTGGTCACTGGTGAAGACTTCTTGTTCCCCATGATCAAGTTTATCCTTCCTCGCTCTATCTCCTCACTTTCCTTTAGCCCCTGCAAATCAGAACAGATGTGAAAACCACATCCTGTATCAAGGACCCATGAACGAGAAGATAATGAGTTATTAGAAGAAATAGTGTAAATACCTGCCGAAGATGGCTTTACTTTGCCATCTTTGATGTCTTGCAGATATTGTGGGCATGATCTCTTCCAATGGCCCTTTTGATTGCAATAAAAGCAAACGGCCTCCTTTGGATCAGAAACATGGGGAGTGGTAGCATTGGGCTTAGCCTTTGGGCCATTACTAGATGACCCAGCTTGAGCCTTACTCTTCCAGTTTTGCTTAGGAGGACCTTCCCTCTTTTTCCCCTTTCCCTGTCCAATGGCCAAGACAGGGGCACTTGCAGGAGTGGAGGCTATACATTTACCCTTCATCCCTGCTTCAGCTGTCTGCAACAAGTTGTGCAATTGGGCCAGTGTCTGCTCAGTGTTGTTCAAATGGTAAGTTAGAATAAACTGACCATAACAATCAGGTAGTGAGTTCAAGACCATGTCAATGGCCAATTCCTCATCAAAGTGAATGTTGAGCTTGACCAAACGCTCTATGTAGCGTTGCATTCTTTGCACATGAGACACAACCGACTCCCCTTCTTTCATCTTGCAAGACATGAGTGACTTGACTACTTCAAACTTTTCTTGACGAGCTCGCTTATGGTACTTTTCGATAAGGTCCTTGTTCATCTCAAAAGGCCAGTAGTCCTCATAGTACCTCTGCAGTTCTGGGGACATGGTTGCCACCATGATGCATGCCACTTTGGTAGCATCATCGTAATGTTTCTTGTAGGCAGCATATTCTTCAGGAGTAGCTTTAGACTCATCAAGCTCTTTGAGCTCCTTTTCAAGGACATATTCTTTGTCCTCAAATCGAAGCGCCATCTTGATGTTCCGCATCCAATCGTTATAGTTAGTGCCATCCATAACGACTTTGGAGCAAATGTTGAGCAAAGAGAAGTTGTGGTTGGAGGAGGATGAAGCAGAAGTGTTTCCAGGAGTAGACATCTGAAAAGAAAGAAATTTTTAGTTAGATTTCAAGATACCTTAATATAATAACCCAAAGATATAATATCAAGGTTAGGATCCAACTATGAAGATTCACAACTTAGAAATGGGATGCCGAGATCCAAGTGTAAATTTCATAAAGGTAGGTGAATGACGATTCACCAATTCCACCATTGGACGAAATAAACGAAGTGAAATTCCTAATTCTTTTGAGATACATTGAAACTATTCAATGACATGTTTTAATCTCAGATTATGCTCTTCTATTTGTGACTGGGATGCCGAGGATCACAAACAAGATGTGAATAACCATGCAAATGTGCTTGGTAACCTCATTGTCTTTATCATTAACTATTGATGTGCTGGTAAACCACACACGCTCCATCAAAATGACAATTATGAGATACCCATTACTACTCTTTATTAGTGTCTTTTAGTGTGCTGGTTAACCACACACACTCCACTAACGACCAATAAAGCATAATGTGCAATTTCATGGATTAACATACTTTTCACATTTTTCCTAAAGTAACTAGAGTTGGGATTTGTAAAATAATGTTCTAGTACTTTCTTTAACAACATTATACTTTTAATGAGATGTAGTTGTCCTATCAAACCCGTTCTGCTAACGACCCTCCACTAATCAAGGAAGCGGTGGGTGAGAGTGGACACCCATTCAACTACCATTTTATAGGCAGTTTTCTTATACCCCCCTTATAGACTAGCTTCGTGAATGAGGCATACTAGCAATTTGACTAACCATATTCTTATACATATATAATATTTAACTTTTAATTATAATACATATATAAGGTGTGTTTTAAACTTTTTAAAACTTTAAGGTTTATATAAATTTCGAAAATTAAGACATTAATTTTAAATTTAAAATAAACCAAATAACTAGATTTAATATTTATCTATTAATTAACTTTTAATTAATTTATTAAATCTTGTAAGGATTATCTAATTAAATAAACAATTAATTTAATCCTAATCCATATCCCTTCTAGATTTCGAAAATATGGGGATAGGATAATTTCCTTATTTTTCTCAATTATCCAATAAGGCAACTATTATCCAAAACAAAGAAACGCTAAAAAAGGGGCTAGCATATTTCGAAATTCAAGGGAGGAGGCTAGGGTTTTTCAAAACCCTAACCCTAATTTCGATTAGGGTTCATGGAGGCTAGGGTTTTTCGAAAACCCTTTGAACCAAAACCCTAAAATCGAAAATTTTGGCCTTTAGGGTTTAATGGCTATAAACCCTAATTTGCAATTCAACTATTATAGCAATTCAATTTAAAACAAACAATGGCTCTGATACCACTGATGGGTTTTAGGTAAAACAAATAAACTAGAAAACAATTCCTAAGTTCACATGCAACCTACTTTGGATCTATGTTTTAACTATTGAACATATAACTTTGAATTACAAAATAAGAACCCTAGAGGAGAGAGGCTAATTTCGAAATTAACAAACTAGGGTTTAAGAGTTACATACCTTTCAATTGTTATAGCAAACAATTGACAATCCTCTTGATCTTGATCTTGATCTTCTTGGAAGCTTAGCACCACAAATGTAATGCCTCTAATGGAATCACACCCAAGAACTAGCAAGAAGGAAACTTGAAGAAGAGAGAGAGAGAGAGAGAGGGTATGCAATTTTCAACCTAGGGTTTCTTCCAAGGTAGGAGTGGCCGAAATTGTGAGCTGGGAGGCTCCATATATAGCTGAGGGATCTAGGGTTTAGGGAAAACCCTAATACTCCTTTGCTTAGGGCCTAAGCTAACCCAAAGGACTTATCCAAAGCCCCTTGGACGAATCCTTAGGGTTTCCCCTATAGATTTCGTCCACCTCCTTCCAAGGAGGTTCTGGATCCTTCCACTCAACTATTAGATAATTGCAAACTAGTCCCTGCACTTTATAATTAATACTTTTAACCCCAAAATTAATTCTGATTAATTTCTGGCTAACTATTAATTAAACATAATGATTTCTAATTAATATATTAATCTTTTAACATATTAATAAATCACTTATATTAATTCATTAATCTTATAAATTAATATCTCTCCTTTCATAATTTCCTTGTCGAGTTGTTAGGTTGAGGGCAACCCAAAAGGACTGTGCTGCTATCAATTCAAGTACATACCAATTATAGTTATGGGCTTAGACACCTAATACAACAGGATATTCCCATGTGGAAATGAGAAGATATTACCATGGATTTCATCACCAAGCTTCCCAGGACAGCACGGGGAGTGGATTCGATTTGGGTGATGGTGGATCGGTTGACCAAAAGTGCCCATTTCATACCGATCCAGGAGAACATCTCGGCCGAGAAGTTGGCCGACATCTATATCCGAGAGGTAGTAGCTCGGCACGGAGTGCCAGTTTCAGTAATTTCCGACAGGGATGTGCGATTCACTTCCAGGTTTTGGAAGAAGTTTCATGACGAGCTGGGTACTCGTCTGCATTTTAGCACCGCCTTTCACCCGCAGACGGATGGTCAGAGCGAGCGGACCATCCAGACGCTAGAGGATATGTTGCGGGCATGTGTCTTGGATTTCGGAGGTATCTGGGATACCTACCTTCCGTTGGCGGAGTTCTCGTATAATAATAGCTATCATGCGAGCATCGACCGTCCTCCTTTCGAGATGTTGTACGGGAGGAAGTGCAGGACCCCGATATGTTGGGGTGAGGTGGGCCAGAGGGTAATGGGGAGCACCGAAGTGGTGCTCAAGACGACAGAGAGGATTCAGCAGGTTAGGAGCAGACTTCAGATTGCTCAAAGTCGGCAGAAAAGCTATGCCGACAAGCGCCGTTCAGACCTGGAGTTCCAGGTCGGGGATATGGTTCTCCTGAAGGTGTCACCCTGGAAGGGTGTCATCCGGTTCAGGAAGCGGGGCAAGTTGGGCCCCAGGTACATTGGACCCTTCAGAGTTATAGCCCGGGTGGGCAAGGTGGCGTATAGGCTGGACCTGCCAGCAGAACTCAGTCAGATCCATAGCACTTTTCACGCCTCCCAGTTACGGAAATGTTTGGTGGATGATTCGGTAGTGGTACCTTTAGAGGATATTCAGGTCGATGACAGCCTGAATTACATTGAGCGGCCTGTGGCAATCCTTGACCAAAATTCGAAGGATCTGAGGAACAAGAGGGTCAAGCTGGTGAAGGTGCAATGGCAGCACCGGAAGGGCTCGGAATGGACTTGGGAGCCGGTGGATGAGATGATGGAGCATTACCCAGAGCTTTTCCAGGAATGAGCAGCAGACTTCGAGGACGAAGTCTAAAATAAGTGGGGGAGATTTGTAGCACCTGGTTCCTGGTATGTATTTTATTTAAGTATTTTGCATTTTTGGCCTGGGACTCGGCGAGTTGAAGGCCCAACTCGTCGAGTAGAAGCGGATTTGATCTGGGATTTAAATGACGAACTCGTCGAGTCGGCTTCCAGACTCGACGAGTAGACTCTGACTGGACAAAAACCTAATCTGAGGGTTTGCACCCTATTTAAACAACCTTATACAGCCTCCATCGCCCCTTTATGCTCCTAGAACACTCCATACAGAACCCTAGTCGTGTTATCAATCTCTAAAGGCCTTCTTGGTGATTCTTGATAGTTTGTGGTGGCAAGAAGGAAGGAAAAGCTTGAGGAACCAAGAGGTTGGCCAGAGGAATCAAACTTGTGCATCATCTACAGTTCTTGGAAGGTATAAAGTCGATACCTTGCTTGTTCTTTTGCTAGATCCCTTTTTGGGTAGATTTAGGGCTTTTATAAGCCATTCTTGGTAACCAACCATGATTGCAAGCATGGTTGGGGGTTGAGGCTTCGGCTCTAGGTCCATGGAGGAGTTACAAGGCAGAAAAGGGTTGCTTTTGCACCCATGGAAGCCCCCATGCAACTTAAGAGCCTCTTTTAGAGCCTTTTTGGCTCAAAGTCCCATGCATGCACGTAAAGTTCGTAACTTTACGTGCTAAATCGAGTTTAGGGACCTAGATCTATCATTTGGACAAGAGTTGTACACCAGAAATAGAAGAAATAGACTTGGGACTGTATCGACTCGGCGAGTCGTTCTTGGGACTCGGCGAGTCCGAGGCTTAATTTGCCTTTTCTGTTATGGTTCAAGAGACCCAGTTGAGGGGTAGAAAGGTTTTAAGAGGGTCCAGGGGAGTGACCCAAACGTATTGGGATAAGGCATAGTCATGGAGTTCATAGGACTCGGCGAGTGCATGAGCCGACTCGGCGAGTCCAAGGCAATCTGCCAACTCTTGAAGATGAACTCGACGAGTTGTTCATACAACTCGGCGAGTCGAGGACAGGACGTGTTCTTAGGATGAAGATGAACTCGACGAGTGTTCATACCGCTCGGCGAGTCGGATGAAGGTTCATCCGGGGTTGAGTTAGAAGGAGAACTTGTCGAGTCGTTGCTAAACTCGACGAGTAAAGACGTGAATGAGGACAGTTGAAGAGATAGGGACTCGACGAGGTTGCGACCCAACTCGGCGAGTCGGGTCAACTGGAAGTTGACTTTGACTTTGACTTGGACTTGGTCAGGGGTAAAATGGTCATTTTACCCTAAGAATAGATATCAGACTCAGATTAAGTCTTTTGTGGGGACTATAGCCGGAGGATTTCCGGAGCAGCAGCAGGAAGAGATTTCCCGAACAGATTATCAGCAGCTACTCGTTCGAGGTGAGTTACCTTCAAGTAGGAGTGGGTCTACGGCCACAATGCCGACCCACTAGTAGGATTTGTTTGTTAGATGATTGTCTTTGTGATAATTATCTGATGTGCTGCTATCTGATATGCTTAATGTGCTAGGATGGTATGACATATGTGTTAATAATGGTAGGGGTGAAATAGTCCCCAGTTACCGGTTGAAAGATACCGATGACAGATACTGGTTGAAAGATACCGATGACAGTTACCGGTTGAAAGATACCGATGACAGATACCGGTTGAAAGATACCGATGACAAGTTAACGGTTGGAAGATACCGACGATGTTATATGGTATGTGGTATGATGGGGGAACTCACTAAGCTTTGTGCTTAAAGTTTTAGTTTTGGTTTCAGGTACCTCTTCGTCTAAGGGGAAGGAGCCGGCGGTGTAGCAGCGCATCACACACACACATGATTTCCGCATGGAGTTTTCTGGGATTGTACTCTGATTTATTTTACTTGACATTATGATTTTCAGACACTTTGTTATATTTTTGTTTGCAAATGTTATGGCATCGGAAATGTTTTGGTAAACTATGTTGGGAATTTCTTAATTAAAAATGAAAAATTTGGGCTTGGAATTTGGGATGTTACATTTGAGTCTAGATCTGAGCTCTGGACAATAGGTCTTAAGGGATTAAGCACTAAAGGAAGGTATTATCTTGGACGTATGTATGTCGGTAACGCCTCAAATTTCAAGACAAATTTTTTGTTTTAAATTCTCAAAATATTACTCATAAATTCAAGTCTTCACATAAATTGTAAGTTATCATCAAAACAACATCAGAGTATCCCAAAATCCTCAAATCTTCATAAGTCGACGGATGTGTACAATCATGTCTCCGCCTTCCCGGAATCCACAGAAGTACCTGAAACACATTTTACACAAACACTATAAGCACGAAACTTAGTGAGGTCCCAAAAATATCACATACAAAAATAATTAGGCTCTCATGGCTATATCTCGATAAGGACCCTCCGGTCATGTCTCTCAGTGAAAACCCTCCAGTCTCACATCTCGGTCTAGACCCTTCAGTCATAACTCAATATATACACAGAATAATATAACAACATAAGTCACAAAGACAGAATGCATAAAACACATATCTCAGTATAAGCAAATAAGACCCTCCGGTCAATAATACAAAAAGACCCTCTGGTCAATAACACCAATAAGACCCTCTAGTCACACATAAAGATATCACACATGTAAGTATAGTGAGAAGACTCACCTCAATGCTTCGTGATTAATCCTACATTGCCGTTGCTGCTGCTAACCACTCCCGATCTGAGCCAAACACCCAACACCATAATCAATAACTGAACAAGGCTAGACTCCAGCCCTAGGCCCAAAGATAGCCCACATAAGCAAGCCCACTAATGACCCAAACCCATTGGGCCCACCAAGGCCCAAAACAAAAGGATTCACAAGGGCCCACTAATGGCCCAATTTTCCAAATGGTGCCCTACCTTATATGGACCTAAACCTAAAGCCCAATAATCCTTAGTCCCAAAAAGTTGATATCAGATGGCCCAAAAAGGCCCAACACAACAAAGTGGCCCAAGAACGCGAAGCCCAAAACACCACAAGCCTAAGCGTAGCTGAACTGCGTATGTTGGGCGTACATTTAGATACGTTGGGTGTACACGGCGAACCAGATGGCGACTCACACACGGTACCCTGGGTGTACCAACTCTTACGCGTAGCGTAACTCGGGTTAACCAAAAACTTCAATTTTCGACTTAACCACTTCAGCCCAAAGCATCCAAACCTCAGAGAAGCTTCATTACAAGTCCCTAACTAATAAAGTTTGCGACTTTATCAGTTTGCATGTCTTAATGGGACCCAACTTCCAAAAATAACCATCTTATTTTTGTGAATCTAGACCACCAAATACTCATGAAAGGACAAGGGGTTTGATCTAGAGTTCACCAAACTCATAATGCTCAAACCTTGGGACATAAAACCCTAAAAACTGACCTAAAAACTAGGACTATCACAACAATGAGCAAGTTTCGAACTTGATATATGTGGAAGATGCACCAACAAGAGTATAACTCAGATCCAAAAGCTTGGACACCAAATCTCCTTCCTTCAAGGCTCGTTCTTCTCAAAAGAACTCCACAAGAACACTCAATAAGCCACAAATACTCACACAAGCTATGGAAACGGGATTTATGGTTTGAGGAGAGTTGGAGGCTGGAAATGGTGGCTGAAAATGAGGCCATCATGTTCCTTAAATAGGGACACCTTAAAATATTAGGTTCTTTTTTTTCTGGACCTAGTACGCCCGACGTTCCCCCTAGTACGCCTAGCGTACTAGGTGGCCTCCGCAAACATGCATAACGCATGAGTACGCTGCGCGTACATAAGTGTACGCCCCGCGTACCCAATTGCCACCAATTCTCAATAAGGACTAAACTTGCCATAACTTCAAACTATCATAACTTCTTCGTTATTAGTCCGTTTCCGACGAACCTTATATCCACGAAAAGGTGGAGAGAAGCCCTACGCTTCTAGAAACACATCATATCCTTAAAAACCCTGGACAGTAACCCGAAATTCATAAAAGACCGCACACACACCTTTACCCATACCCTTGGGCACTAAAGCATGACTCGAACCCTTTTGTCGCACCACCTACCTTGTCCATATCCAAAAAGGAACTAAACCTTTCTCCTTCAAAGCCTTAAAACCTTCTCATACTCAGATTACGGCCCACGAGCCTTGAATCGTAAAAAGATCCGAAACAGGACATTACAATTCTCCCCCACTTGAATTTGATTTCGCCCTCAAAATCGCTCCTTGTCAATACTCAGATCAAATCAAACAACCTGAGAAGTGCATCCGAAAAATCATATCGTAAAACGATCTCCCAAAGACAACCGAAACTAATCAGAACCCTCCAACCCGAAGAAGAGTGAACCCGTCGTCGTTGCAGAACCAACTCTGCCTCTCCAAAACTTGGAATCTATAGTGGTCTGTCTCCCCGACAGACCGCCCATGCAGAATATCACCATGTCAATCGCTCATCGAATAACAGACCCGATAAAACACTTCCAACCCTAATTATCTTGTTGCAGCTGACGGAAACCAGTTGCTGACCATAATCAGCTGCTGATCACTTACGCCTAACATACTAGTCGATCCTGACCCATACTCAAAAGGAACGGAGGGGTCACCTCGCACCAAGGACCAACCACCGATACTGCTATCAGAACCCATCTGAAGAATGAACCTCAATACTCTGCCCTCAAACACTAAATGAAAACCTGCCGATCCACATGGAAACCGAAACACTACACTAGGTCTGACCTCCCGTCATACAGAACCATTCCACTACCAATCCCAGGACGATTCAGCTCCGGCCCCGAACTGAATGACCATGTCCGACCGTAACTATCCACTGATATCCGAAAACATAAGCCCCAGCTACCTTCCAATGCTTAACACCAGATCCGAAAACAAGATCGACTCCCGACCCAAAAGGTAAACCGCCAAGGCTACCCTTGCACATCTGGCAAAATGACTCCACAGTCGTTCGTTCCAACATAGCTATCTCAACCCATCATATTGCACACACAATCACAAAGTTCGCTTTACCTCAAGCGAATACTACAACCGATCTGAAGTCACACCTCACCTCCGACCTCTGTCGTCTACCACTTACTAATTCCACGCGTGATGCGGTCCTCCCCAAGCCAAACGAACCGAACCACCCAGGTCTAAAACATCAGATGGAAACCATAACTACTCAAAATGAAATCCATCTGAAAATACGAAACACCAACCTGCTTATCCTTTACACAGATAGAGCCAAACTCAAGCACAAGAGTCTGGACCGACAGCAAAAAAAATGAACCTACTCATATTCGATCTGATACTCAACTCATGACCCGAAATCCACAAATCTACGCGTGCATTACACTCCAATCCTTCCGACTTGTGACAACCCCTCCCTAAATCGAGATACAAGGGTTCTCGAACATCGCTAAGACCCCAGTCTCGCTATTGGTCCGACCACCAGGTCCCCAAATACTCAAATGGCAAGGCTACCCAAGCCTAAGAACCCATCCGCGTCACACTCTGACTAGTGAATGTTACGACTCCCCGTAGTCTTACAACACTCTCTCCCTGACTAGTGAATGCTATGGCTCCCCGCAGTCTTATGACACTCACTCACTTGCCATGGGCTCACCCCATTGTTTTCCCTGACAGTCCTAAGTGATTACTCCCACCTGGATCAATCCACTCTCTTACCACCTCACATCCTCTAGTTTACCGAACAATCCCACAATCTCATCATCAAACCATCACCATACTGAGTTCACTAAACTCATGCTCCGTGATCCAACATAGATAGGTGTGCACACCCACGCAGATTAAGCATCACTACTCCTGGCGACAATTTTCTGATGGGTCCACAACTGGAATAGATAATAGTCGCTCGATGCTCTACTTGCCGTCTAACAAACCCGAGTCTCATAATAGTCCAACAATTGAGGGCATCATACTCGGATACCACGATACACCATCACAAAATCTCACGATAGCTTGCCACAACCACTGATCTTCAACTTACACAACCCAAAACCTTTGAAGTACTCCAACTCATAATTTGAAGTACGGAGGAATCATCAATGACTGAGAACGAGTTGACCACAATACAAAACCCCATCATCTACTGATCAAAACCTATGCGAAACTACACATACCGCCTATGAAGTTGTTCAACTGATGCCCCTCCTGGAGTATAGATAGCAATATATAAGTTGAACTAGCAAATCTCTAAACAATCGAAACTTGACCTCAACGACCCAACCTCCTCGAAACTCGAAAATTGGCGAACCCGAAAGAAACACTCACCATAATAAGATCCCTGTCCAAAGGCTACCTTCCGTGAAGACACTCATTCTCTCCTGAGCACATACAACATGCATCATCTCGCTCTGTACCTTACCTTGACTACCACAAGACGCAAGTCTAATATACCCGGACCGTAGATCCCCATAATCTAATCTTCTGCACCGCAACTTAAACAGATTGATGATCCTCCCAACAGAATACCTAGTTCGCCCCCATTTAGGCTTCGAACCATCGCCAATTGGCATACCAACCTGACCACACTACAAAATGGATCACCAAATATACCATACCCGACTCTTGGATCGTACCACGCAACACTCGATGACCTTCCAGATAAAGACCAAGCAACTCCAAGTATTTCGATACTCCGATGGAAACCTCGGAAACCTCCCATTTTGACTGCCTCGAGTCACCCATAATCTCATTCGGTTGCACAGGCAAATAATTTGACAATCCTAAAATAGCACTGACTCTTTATCTGTAAATAATGAACCATCATTCACTTCATTCTCTGAATCCTCAGCCAACACCCCATTGCAAGAATCAACATAGGAACAGGAGACCTAACTCTCATAGTCGACTCGCAGCATAGACAATGAAGGTCGTCGCCCCGAGATACTCCTCCTGATTACCTAGAACTGTTGCTAGAATATGCCTTACCACACTCAATTGAGGCGCATCCTTGTCCTCGTCTGTCACAGTCCCCATTGATAACTCCTTCCCGACATAAGAATAACTCAAGGTATTCATACCACAAAAATCCCTTTGGTGCTAATACCGCGACTATCTGGCACCCCACGGGGTCTTCCTCTAATCTCTGAAATCAGAAGCTCACTCAGCCTTCCTTCCAAAATGGAAAGCGGGAATAATATAGTCCTCGTCATAGAAATTGCCATCACAATCCATCGGCCAATCACTTAACTCAGAATGTAATCCTCCACAACGCATCATCTCCACTTCCTTTATGAGTCCTGCGACTCCAACTGGCACCACACCAGTCAAATACCTCGAGATCTAAACTTAATTTTTCTTCGCAAGGTATATTCCATTTAAGCTCGACCGACCTGGCCCTCTAGCCCCACAATTTACCATATCCACTCTCAGTCTGAACAACCACATCCGGATAACTGGTAAAGACGGAAACACACTCTACTACGAATCATGGTACCCGAACCATGTTATCTCCCCTCAACCTGCTCCTTAGAACCTCTGGAATTCTCCTTGTTTCGAGTATGGGTCCTATGCTTTCAGTAGTACGGGCCCAATACTACCTTCCACATCTACCCATACCTTCCACAAGGATCACCCTAGTTTTCCTAAGTAGCTGCTCAACCTTCCCGATCGACCAATCCCATTCCACATGCTCGCTCCCTAGCGAATACTCACCTCTAAACAGCGCACTCATCGGACTGAAATTACTCCCTAGGCTCTCTTAGGTTCCTACACTTCCCTACCATCAGCTACTGAGGAACTCCTCACAATGTCAATTAGCTATTCTAGCTAACTCGCATCACTCATGAGTTCCACCGAGCATAAAGCAAGCAGCATTTGGACATCAAGCAACCTCCACAGCTCATAAAACCACTCTATTATACAACTCCAATTTCTCTATCCACAGCACGAAAGGCATTACCAAACTCAGGAAATCCAACCTCTCAACTCCCCCGAGATCTCTAATCATAAATATGCAACACTACCAGCTCACATAACAGGCATAAAGGCATCTCTCCTAAGCAAGCACACTAGGATGTCTTCACATAAATTGTAAGTTATTATCAAAACAACATCAGAGTATCCTAAAATCCTCAAATCTTCATAAGCCGACGGATGTGTACAATCATGCCTCCGCCTTCCTAGAATCCACAAAAGTACCTAAACACATTTTACACAAACACTGTAAGCACGAAGCTTAGTGAGTTCCCCAAAATACCACATACACAAATAATTAGCCTCTCATGGCTATATCTCGATAAGGACCCTCTGGTCATGTGTCTCAGCGAAGACCCTCCGGTCTCACGTCTCGATATAGACCCTCCGGTCATAACTCAATATATATACAGAATAATATAACAGCATAAGTCACAAAGATAGAATGCATAAAACACATATCTTAGTATAAGCAAATTAGACTCTCCGGTCAATAATACGAAAAAGACCCTCCGGTCAATAACACGAATAAGACCCTCTGGTCAGACATAAAATTACCACACAGGTATGTATAGTGAGAAGACTCACCTCAACACTTCGCGATTAATCCTACATTGCCGCTGTTGTTGCTAACCACTCCCGATCTGAGGCAAACACCCAACGCCATAAGCAATAACTGAGCAAGGGTAGACTCCATCCCTAGGCCCAAAGATAGCCCAGATAAGCAAGCCCACTATTGACCCAAACTCATTGGGCCCACCAAGGCCCAAACCCAAAGGATTCACAATGTCCCACTAATGGCCCAATTTTCCTAATGGGGCCCAACCCTATATGGACCTAAACCTAAAGCCCAATAATCCTTAGTCCCAAAAAGTTGATCTCAGATGGCCCAAAAAGGCCCAACGCAACAAAGTGGCCCATGAACGCGAAACCCAAAACACCACAAGCCCAAGCCCAGCTGCATGTCATATGTTAAGCGTACGTTCAGATACGCTGGGTGTACACGACGAACCAGATGCGACTCATACATGTACACTGTGCGTACCAACTCTTACGCGGGGCGTAACTCGGCATAACCAAAAACTTCAATTTTCGACTTAACTACTTCAGCCCAAAGCATCTAAACCTCAGAGAAGCTTCATTACAAGACCCTAACTAATAAAGTTGGTGACTTTATCAGTTTGCATGTCTTAATGGGACCCAACTTCCAGAGATAACCATTATGACCCTCTTTACTCATCTTAGCATATGCAAGGAGAGGTCTAGACGACCAAGTTTTCATTTTTGTCAATCTAGACCACCAAATACTCATGAAAGGATAGGGGATTTGCTATGGAGTTCACCAAACTCACAATGCTCAAATCTTGGGACATAAAACCCTAAAAATGGACCCAAAAACTAGGACTACAACAACACTGAGCAAGTTTCAAACTTGATACCTGTGGAAGATGCACCAACAAGAGTATAACTCAGATCCAAAAGCTTGGACACCAAATCTCCTTCCTTCAAGGCTCGTTCTTCACAAAAGAACTCCACAAGAACACTCAATAAGCCACAAATACTCATACAAGCTATGTAAACGGGATTTAGGGTTTGAGGAGAGTTGGAGGCTAGAAATGGTGGCTGAAAATGAGGCCATCATGTTCCTTAAATAAGGACACCTTAAAATATTAGAGTTTCTTTCTGGACCTAGTACGCCCAGTGTTCCCCCTGGTACGCCCAGCGTACTACGTGGCCTCCGCGAACATGCATAACGCATGAATACGCTGCGCGTACATAAGTGTACGCCCTGCGTACCCAATTGCCACCCAATTCTCAATAAGGACTAAAGTTGCCAAAATTTCAAACTATCATAAATATTTCGTTATTAGTTTGTTTCCAACAAACCTTATATCCACGGAAAGGTGGCGAGAAGCCCTACGCTTCTAGAAACACATCAAATCCTTAAAACCCCTCGAACAGTAACCCAAAATTCATAAAAGACCGCGCCTACACCTTTACCCATACCTTGGCGTAACATCCCGACTCCCAGGTATAATTTTCGAAAGCTTTATATTCATTTTTTTGAGGGAACTCAACGAGTTGGAGGCCCGAACTCATCGTGTCGAATCTAGTTAGCCCGCGTGGTTTATGACTCCTACTCGACGAGTCGGAGGACCTCGACTCGACAAGTAGAGGTTGTGCTTGGAAACCCTAATTTTTAGGGTTTGCACCCTATTTAAAGGAACTTAAGTCCTTTCCTCCAGCCCCTTACCACCTTTTGATGGCCAGAAGAAACCCTAATCAGTCTAAACCCTATTCTTGAGTGTTTGAGAGGCTAAAGTGTGTTTTTGGTGCATTTGTTGAAGAAGCTTGGAGTTTTTGAAGCTTAGAAAGAGAAGAAGCAAGTAGATCTGGTATCTACATTGTCTTCGCTTGCATTTGAAGGTAAAAAGCCTTTACCTTGGCCTTCCATTTGTTAGATCTCTTCTTATGTGAGAAAATGGGCATTTTGGTGCAAAAATGGAGTCACTTTCGGATTTGAGCTTGTCACAAGGGAATAGTTCCATATATGGATTCCTCTAGGCCCTTATGGATGTAAAGCCTCAAGCTTTATGAAGCTTTCGCCCTCCTTCATGTCCAAAACCTCCATCTAATACTAGTTATAAGTGTTTTAGCTTCATGGAGTCTTGCATGCATTTAAAGTCAGCAACTTTACGTGATAACAACACCCTAGGAGCCTAGATGTACAGTTTGGAATTTTGGTTTCACATATAAGTATCTGAATGAGAAATGAACAGAAGGAACTCGACGAGTTGCATGGTCAACTTAACGAGTCGGATGAAGATTGGCCGTTCTTGGTTTCTGCATGGACTCGGCGAGTCAATGAGATGACTCGATGAGTTAGTTAGGGTTTTCCCGACATTTAGACACCACATGGACTCGACGAGTTGTCTGGAAACTCGGTGAGTCGACTAGGGTTTTCACGACTTCTTGAGTTATGAAGGAACTCGACGAGTCAGTCAGCTACACTCGACGAGTTGGGTCAACATGGACTGTTGACCTTGACCGTTGACTTTGAATTTGACCAAGGGTTGACTAGTTTGACTTGTGGGGATATTTTAGTAATTTTGAAATTTATGAAAGTGGATCATTGGTGGATGTAGGTGCTTGAGTTTGGAGCTGTATTTGGGGAGGTTGACATTATAATCCCGAGCTACTTGTGAGGTGAGTTGTCCTCACTATACTAACAGGGTCGAAGGCACCAATACCGGCCCTTTACGGATTTGTATTCGTGTTTATTGCATGATGATATGCTTAGTGACCTGTTAGGTCGGTATCTTGGTATATAGGATAATGCTATGTTAGTGACTGGTTAGGTCGGTAACCTGGTATATAGGATAATGCTATGTTAGTGATCTGTTAGATCGGTATCCTGGTTATAGGATGATGCTATGTTAGTGATCTGTTAGATCTATATGACTATTTGTACATGCTAGATAGCGTATTATATTTATGTGCACATGATTGTTTGATTGGGGGTTGGGTTGAGGTGGTCATGCTTTGTGCTTGTGTGAACATACCCAGGGCGGACCGGATAGACTGCAAACCCGGTTAGGGCGTACTAGTCAGGCCGAAGGCCCGGCGAGCGGTCCGGATAGGCTGAAGGCCCTGAGAGGCGGTCCAGACGTGTCGATGGCTTGGAGAGCGGTCCAGATAGGCTGATGGCCCTGCGAGCCAGTCCAGTCAGGCTGATGGCTCATTATGCATGATGTTTGCTATGATATGTTTATATTTGTATGGCTTTGGTATTTTGGGGTAACTCACTAAGCTTCGGGCTTACAATTGTTGATTATGTTTCAGGTACTTCTGAAGATCGCGAGAAGGCGAAAACATGATCGTGCACCTCCTTATGTTTTTATGATTTGATTCTGGGATACTCTGACATGAAACCATTTTGAAAAGAAATTTGTAATAATTATTGGTTTTTGAATGATTTAAAAAGTTTTAAATTTGGCTTGAATTTTATGGGTGTTACAAGTTGGTATCAGAGCCTTGGTTTGAGTGAATTGGTGGAAACACTCGTGGGTATCCAGTCTCAAACTAAGGACAATATTTTAAAATGATTTTTTTCAAATGGTTTTCAAAATACTAAAGGAGGATGCAAGTGTACGATCAGCCAGAGCCAATAAGTAGACCCCAAAATACCTTACGGATTATTTGATTTTGTGATATGTTAGAACAGCATGCTAGTACTAGGCTAGGGATCTTCAGGAATTGCATGATAGAGTTTCCTGATTATATGATGCCTGATAGCCTAGGGTTTTTCCTTATATGAAATTGACATCATTATTGTAGTTGCTTAGTGTATGCATCACGGTTGTACATAATTAAGATCTTATAGTCTGAGAATGTTTGGTTTGGCCATATTTCCTGTTCTTGTTTGATGAAGGTGTAACACCCCGATTTCCTAGATATGGAAATTAAGAATTTTATTCACATTAGAGGACCAACTCGACGAGTTGGTTGGTCCCAACACGTAATGTAGGATTTGATCAGGATGTGCGGGAGATGAGGTCTACTCGTCGAGTCGGAGGACTGGACTCGACGAGTTGAGTCTGTTTGATGAAACCCTAATTATTCGAGTTTGCATCCTATTTAAAGGACTTTAACTCCTTTACCCCGCATCCCTCATCACTTTAGCACCCCTGAGACAAACCCTAATCGAGTATCTTCCCTTTAAGAGTGTTTAGAGCTAATAGAGGGTGGGTTTTGGTGCATTCCTTGAAGAGTAGAAGGCTTGGAACAAGAATGAGTCCCTGCATCCGACATCATCTTAGTGGTAGCAGTCATTTGAAGGTAAAAAGTTATTACCTTGATCACTTGTTTGTTAGATCTCTCCATTTGAGAGTTTATGGCCCTTTCTAGTTTCTCCTTGAGTCATTAATGGTTGTGAGCATTCCATGGAGCTGAGACCTCAGATCTGGACACTATTTGGCCCTTTAGGCCTAAAGCCTCAATCTTTATGAAGCTTTGAACCGTCTTCTTGTCCTAAACCGTTCTTGAGCTTAGTTTTGGGTGTTTTAGCCCTTTAAGGCCTTGCATGATCGTAGAGTTAGCAACTTTACGTGGTAAATTCATCCTAGGAGATTGGATCTGGAGTTTGGAGCATTGGAATCAATTGGAATGAGTTTAATGAGAAAGGGCTGAAGAACTCGACGAGTTGGGCATCCAACTTGATGAGTTGAGTCGGGTTCTCCCGTTTTTGTATACAGAGTAAACTCGACGAGTTGGTGGAATGACTCGACGAGTGGTTAGGGTTTTCCCCGATCTTCTGGACTCTGCATGGACTCGACGAGTTGGTTAGCAACTCAGCGCGTTGACTCGGGTTTTCATGATTTACTGAGCACTGAGGAACTCGACGAGTTCATAAGTAGCACTCGACGAGTAGGGTTAACTTTGACTGTTGACTTTAGCGTTTTGGTTAAGCTGTGGATTTTGGAGGCTATGGAGGGGCGGAGTCTAGACCAGTAGTTCGAGTGTGGGGTATATTGGTTTACTAGGCGAGGTGAGTCTTCTCACTATACTTACTTGAGTGGTAATACTGTGTGACCGTAGGGTTTTATTTGAGTTATTGACCGGAGGGTCTTATGTGCTTATACTGAGTTATGTGATATTATGCATTTTGTCTTTGTGATTTATGCTATATATTATTATGTGCCTTACTGAGATAGGACCGGAGGGTCCAAACCGAGTTGTGAGACCGGAGGGTCTTCACTAAGATACAGGATCGGAGGGTCCAACTCGAGCTGTGAGACCGGAGGGTCTTCACTGAGACAGATGACCGGAGGGTCCATACCGAGCCGTGAGACCGGAGGGTCCTTACCGAGATGTATGACCGGAGGGTCCATGCCGAGCTATAGCCATGAGAGGCTTATTGTTGTGTATGTGGTATTTTGGGGAACTCACTAAGCTTCGTGCTTACGGTGTTTGTGTAAAATGTGTTTCAAGTACATCTCAGGATCGCGGAGAGGTGCCGGCATGATTGTACACACTAGCTTGAGATTATGTTTTGAGGATTCTGGGATATTATCAAACATTTGTTGTCTTGTGTTAAACAACTTATACATTTGTGATTTGAGAAATGTGAGATTGTGTTTTTATGTGGTTTTAAAAATGAAATTTTTTTTTGAAAATTTAGAGTGTTACAAATTGGTATCAAGGCCTTGGTTTGACGGATTCGGATGTACCCTCGGGTATGTCTGGACTCAAACTGAGGATTTGAGGAAAGTTTCTAAAAATAAATGATTTTTCTAAAACGAGTAAGAGCTTTAAGAGAAAACGAGTTGAACCAGTGTGTACAATCAGCCAGAGCCCGAACGGTGATTTCCCAAAATACCATTACTTGTTTATATTATGAGATACTTATGAGATATTAGAGTTGCATGTTGGAGGATAGGATAGGTATTTCAGGAATTTAGAGCGAGAGTTGCCTGATTCATGATGGCTTAGCCTAGGGGATGCTATTGATTGATATTATCTGCTATTTACTCTATGTATGTGCTGAGTAGGAGTACCTAGCAGGAATCTTTTAGAGAGAGCCTTGAGTAGCGGAGTAATCTAGGAGAGATACCTAGATGTGCATTTGAGGAATCTACTGAGAGAGTAGTTAGATACCCACGAGAGGTAGGATTGCCTCAGTTCGGTGATACCTTTTGAGTTATGGATAGAGCAAGTGGATTTGTATGCTAGAGTGGATTTATGTGTTGGTGGAGGTTATTCGATCCCCGAATGTTGCTTGCTTTGTGCTTTGTGGAACTCTTGAATGATGGGAGTCAGCTACTAAGTGAATATGACGATATTCAGGAGGTAGATGGCTGGAATCATGAGGAGTTCTTCCGCAACTGATGGCAGAGAAATGTGAGAACCTAGGAGAGCCTAGGGAGTAATTTTATCTCGATGTGTGCGCTGTTTAGAGATGAGCAGTCGCTGGGGAGGGAGCATGTGTAATGGGATTGGTCGATCGAGGAGGTTAAGCAGCTACTTAGGAGATCTGGGACGATCTGTGTGGAAAGTATGGGTAGATGTGGAAGGTAGTATGGGCCCGTACTACTGAAAGCAGAGGACCCATACTCGAAACAGGGAGAATTCGAGAGGTTCTAAGTAGCGGATTGAGGGGAGATAACATGGTTTGGGTACCATGATTCGTAGCAGAGGGTGCTTCTGTCTTTACCAGTTATCCCGTTGTGGTTGTTCAGACTGAGAGTGGATATGGTAGATTGTGGGGCTAGAGGTCCATGTCGGTCGAGCTTCAATAGAGTGTACTTTACGAGTAAAATTGAGTTTAGATCCCAAGGGATTTGATTGGTGAGCTGCCAGTTGGAGTCGCGGGACTCAAGGAAAAGTGGAGATAATGCCTTGTGGAGGATTGCGATCTGGGTTGAGTGATCAGACGATGGGTGAGATGTTACTTTCCGTGACGAAAATTACACTATTTCCGCTTCCCATGTAGAGCGAAAGAGATACCGAGCTTCTGGTTTCAGAGTTTGGAGGTAAACCCCATGGGGTAGCATATAGTTTCGATATTTTCACCAGAGTATTTTGTAGTATGTCTGTTGCGAGGTATTTCTTATACCATAAGAGAGACATCATTGGGGACTGAGCTGGATGAGGACAAGGATATGTCTTAGTTGAGTTTTGTAAGGCATATTTTAGCAGCAGTTCCAGGTAATCAAGAGGAGTATATCGGGGCGGCGACCCTCGTTGTTTATGTTGTATATCGACTATGAGAGTGAGGTCTCTTGCTTCTATGATAATTCATACGATGGAATGTTGGCTGAGGAATTGGAGATGAGGTGTGTGTGTGATAGTTCATTATTTTCAGGTTTAGAGTCGTAACTAATTCGGGACAGTCGAGATGTCCGGTGAAGTTTCGGTATGAGATTTTGAAGTGACTAGAGGCAGTCGCATTGGGAGGATTCCGAGGTTTTCATATGAGATTCGGGATACTTGGAGTTATTTGGTCATTATCTGGAAGGACACCGAGTGTCGCGTGTATGTTCCATGAGTCGGGAATGGTACATCTGGTGAGCCAGTCTGAATTGTGGCTTGTTGGTATGTCAGTGGACGATGCTTCGAACCCTAAGTGGGGGAGAACTGGGTATGCGGTGGGGAGGATCCTCAATCTGACGTGGTACAGAAGTTTGGATTATCAGGATCTGCGGTCTGAATATATGAGACTGGGGTCATCTGCTAGTCAAGGCAACGTACAGAGCGAGAGGATGCATGTTGCATATGATCAAGAGCGAATAAGTGTCTTCACGGCAGGTGGCCGTTGGACAAGATTCTGATTGTGACCCGTGTTATTCAGGTTTGCAAATGTTTGAGTTTCGAGATGGTTGGTTTGCTGAGGTCAAGATTTGATTGCTGAGAGATTGATAGCTCGACGTATAGGCTGTTATTTGTTGTCCGGGAAGGGCACCAGTTGATTTGTCAATCAACTTCAGAGTCGGTATGAGTAGTTTCGCATGGGCTTGATCAGTAGATGATAAGGCTTTAGATTGTCGTCAACGTGTTCTCAGTCATTGATGATTCATCCGTGCTTCAAGTTGTGAGTTGTAGTACTTCAAGGATTCGAGTTGTATGAGTTGAAGATCAGTGGTCGTGGCAAGACATCGTGAGATTATGTGATGGTGTATCGAGGTATCCGAGTACGATGCCCTAATTTGTTGGATTACTATGAGACTTGGGTTTGTCAGACGGCAAGTGGAACACCAAGCGACTATATTCTCAGATGCGAGACCATCAGTTAATTGTTGTCGGATGGGGATTGTCCAAGGGTGTAAACTGTACGGAGGAAAAGTGCCTTGTCTACGAGAATTTTCTTCAAGGGTAGTGATGCATAATCTGATGGGTTTTTGAGCATTCTAACACTCCTATGGTGTACATGCAACCCTAGAAACCTTGGATCTATGTTTGACTATGATACATGCAAATAATTATTTTTCCAAGGTTCTTATCCTATCTAGCATGGCATGGGGAACTTGAATCAAATAAAGCTAGTAGAATTACTTACCTTGTAGTTGTAGTTGATTGCTTGGAGTTTTAGAGCCTAGTACCAATAGTGTGGATGCCTCAAATGGAAATCACAAATCACCACAAACTTGGAACTTTGAGAGAATAGTAATCACCTTCTTGAAATCGGCCCTCTTACTTTACTCACCACAACTCATGTGATTTCAAGAACCAAAGCCTCCTTTATATAGTGTGGTGGATTAGGGTTACATTCATGTAAACCCTAATACCCATGTCTTTTTATTTCCATGAGATCCATGGGTTAAAGCTCCATGGAGTATCCATGGACTTTCCATGCAAGCCTAGCCCATTCCAAATAAGCATTAGCCCACACTATATAAATACAAGAGCCCATATTTAATTAGTCATACTTTTGATCTCTAAATTAATTCTAGATTAATTATAGATCAATACTAATTAAATAATATGATTTTATATTAATATATTAGGACTTATAATATATTAATAAATCATAACTTATACTATTCTCAAACGATTATCCATAAATTGTTCGGGTGAAGTGCAACGCAAATGGACCATGCCGGGTCGGGTCAAGTACATACCAAATATAGTTATGGACTTAGACACTATATCCAACAGTCTCCCACTTGGATAAGTCTAATAACTATAGTTGCAAGTATGACTTCAGGAACCGATCAGCAATTGTAGCTCTTTAAACTCTGTTGAACTATGAAGCGCCATTTTAGATAAGTGATCATATAATCCTCTGTTCTAGATATCAGCCGGACAAATACATGGAACATGGTCTTGCTTATTGTCCAGCATTTGTTTCCCGATTTCCGATTTGTTTGACATAGAACTTAACTGAACACATCAATTTAGTTCTGACCAAGCCCGGTACATAGGTCAAAACAAAATCATCGAGGGGCCCAGATATCGCTTCTAATCCTAGAAGGAACAGATAAACTTCGACTCATATGTTTGCTCTACTACTTGTTGAATTACACACAAAAACACGGTTTATAACATCGAGTTACCAATGCGTTTTCGTGCAATCAATGCATAACCAACTCGTAGGCAACAAATCATATCTCTAGGTTTGAAGACTTATATGATATTACCGTCTCACGATCACTCGCGATAAATTCCATGGAGTGATACAAGTGAGCGTGAGTTGAATCCAATACTCAGAACTTATGAGCACTCATGAGTGTTGTAGCCCCGCTTTGTCTAACATCTTAGACCTCTACAAGCCAACCCATGACAGTCTTGATTCATATCTACTTCCAACATATGACCGACTGTGGAGAGTTTGAATAATATGATATAAACCATAACATAATTATTTTGGAAGTCAAAACATGCAAAAAGAAATAATAGTAAACGATTGACAAGAGATAGCAACACTTTACTCATAAATAACAGCTTTTATTTATCATCAAATGTCAATTACATTTTACAAATTTCAAGATTATCTAACTACTAAAACTAATATCATCCTTCAGCCCTATGCTCCGAGCATGCTGGAGATGCTTAGCCCGAGTCAGTCCCTTCGTGAGGGGATCTACTGGGTTCTCATCCGATGATACCCTCTTTGCCACGAGGATTCCTTCTTCTATTCGATGTCTAATGAAGTGATATTTTCTGTCAATGTGTCTGGATCTCCCATGATCTCTTGGTTCCTTGGCTAAGGCAACCGCACTATTGCTGTCACAGAAAATCTCCATTGGCTCCTTTATAGCTGGTACAACTCGCTTGCTGCCTCGCTTGCTGCTATATACTCTGATTCATAAGTGGAATCATCCATTGTCTCGTGCTTGGAACTTTTCCAAGTAATGGCCCCTCCGTTTAGAGTAAAGACCCAGCCCGACTGAGAGCGGAAATTATCCCTGTCAGTCTGAAAGCTAGCATCACTATACCCTACAACTCTCAAGTCCTCACTGCCACCGAGGGTAAGGACCCAGTCCTTAGTCCTCCGTAGGTACTTGAGGATATTCTTTACCGCAGTCCAGTGTGCCTTGCCAGGGTTCCACTGATACCTGCTAACCATGCTCAAAGCAAAGGCTACATCAGGTCGAGTACACGTCATAGCATACATGATCGATCCTACAGCTGAAGCATAAGGTATTCGACTCATTTCTGCTATCTCAGCCTCAGTACTAGGGCTTTGTGTCTTACTCAATCTGGCGTTACTCTGGATGGGTAACTCTCCTTTCTTGGAGTTATGCATGTTGAACTTTTTCAACACTTTGTCCACATAGGTGCTTTGACTAAGTCCAATTAGTCTTTTACTCCTGTTTCTCAAAATCTTTATCCCTAGGATATAGGCAGCTTCTCCAAGGTCCTTCATAGCGAAACACTTCCCAAGCCAGGACTTTACTTCCTGCAGGGTTGGGATGTCATTTCCTATGAGTAGTATGTCATCCACATACAGTACCAAAAAGCTGACTATACTCTCACTAGCCTTGATATAGACACAAGATTCGTCTTCACTCCTTGAAAAGCCAAACTCTTTGATTTTCTCATCAAAGCAAAGATTCCATCTGCGAGGTGCCTGTTTTAATCCATAAATGGATTTCTCGAGCTTACACACTCTACTGGGGTACTCTGTACTGACAAAACTCTCTGGCTGAACCATGTAAACATCTTCAGCTAACTTTCCATTAAGGAAATCGGTTTTGACATCCATTTGCCATATTTCATAATCATGAAATGCAGCAATGGCTAACAGAACCCTAATAGACTTAATCTTGGCCACTGATGAAAAGGTCTCATCATAATCAACTCCCGGAGTTTGAGAATAACCCTTTGCAACCAGCCGTGCCTTATAAGTGTGTACATTACCATCCATGTCAGTCTTCTTCTTGAAGATCTATTTGCACCCAACTATCTTACGATCAGGTACATTGTCAACCAAGTTCCAAACTTGATTGTCATACATGGACTGTATCTCGCTATCCATAGCCTCTTTCTATTTAGCAGCCTCAGGGCCTGCCATGGCTTCCGTGTAGCTGTTAGGCTCATCCAGATTTACGAGTGTGTTATCACTGATAAGTGTCTCACCTTCTGCAGTAATATGAAAACCATAATAATGCTCAGGTGCATTCCTAACTCTGGTGGAACGCCTCAGAGGTATAGATTCTTCAGTCGGCTCAACAAGAGTTTTCTCCTCAGGTTGAGGGCTAGGGTTTGAGGTTCCTTCACCACTTGACTCTTGAATTTCCTCAAGGTCAATTTGCCTCCCACTGTCTCCTTGGCTCATGAATTCTCTCTCTCGAAAGAATCCTCTTCTTGCTACAAAGACCACATTATCACTCGGTCTGTAGAAGATGTAACCAAAGGATTTCTGTGGGTAGCCGATGAAAATACACCTTTCGCTTCGGGGTTCGAGCTTATCGTGAGTCTCGCGTCTCACGAAAGCCTCGCAACCCCAAATCTTGATGTGGTCTAGATTGGGAACTTTTCCAGTCCACACCTCGTGAGGTGTTTTGGCAACCTTCTTTGTAGGGACTAGATTAAGGATATGGGCGGCAGTCTCTAAGGCATACCCCCAAAATGAGATTGGTAGCGAAGCTCGACTCATCATGGAATGAACCATGTCCAACAAGGCCCGATTGCGCCTCTCAGCTACACCATTCAACTGTGGTGTCCTAGGAGGTGTCAATTGTGAGACAATCCCACATTCCTTAAGATAGTCAAGGAACTCAGTACTAAGATACTCACCACCACGATCGGATCGAAGCATCTTAATGTTCCTGCCCAACTGATTCTCCACTTCTTGCTTAAACTCTTTGAATTTCTCAAAGGTTTCTGACTTATGCTTGATTAGGTAGACATATCCATATCTACTAAAATCATCAGTAAAAGTCACATAGAACCGATTAGCATCTCTTGTGGCGGTTCTGAAGGGTCCACACACATCCGTATGTATGAGGTCCAACAAACCTTCACCCCTAGCACAAGTGCCAGTAAAAGGTGACTTTGTCATTTTACCAAGCAAACAAGATTCATAACTATCATATGACTTTAGGTCAAATGACTCCAAGACTCCATCCTTTTGGAGTTGGCCTATGCGTTTCTTGCGTACATGTCCAAGACGACAATGCCATAAGGATGCTTTATCTAAGCTAGTGGAAGAGTTAATACACAATACATTATTTCCTAGATTATCTACAACAGATACAGTTTCATACACGTCATCACAAGGTAATGCTTTAAAATAAAGGACATTATTAAAGAAAGCATCAATACTACCATTATTATTATCAAAATAAAAGGTAAAACCTTGTTTATACAATGCATGAAAGGAAATAACATTTCTTGCCATTTCTGGCGAATAATAACATTTATTCAAATCTAATGTAAACCCACTATTTAGCACTAAGGAATAAACTCCTATCTTGGTGACAAGTGAAGCTTTCCTGTTTCCCATGATCAAGTTTATCTTTCCCTGCTCCACATTCTCACTTCTTTTTAGTCCCTGCAAATCACAACATATGTGAATACCACAACCTGTATCAAGGACCCAAGACTTAGAATGAGGTGAGTTATTAGACAATATAGTGTATATACCTGCATGGTTGGGTTTTACTTTCCCATCCTTCAAATCTTGCTGGTACTTTGGGCAGTTTCGCTTCCAGTGCGACTTTTCATGGCAATAGAAGCATTCAGCCTCATTAGGGTTAGCAGAAGGAGTGACAAAACCTTTCTTGGTTTTGCTTGAAGAGGAGCCTTCAAGGGTCTTACCCTTGGTACCCTTAGAAGGGTTCTTTCTCTTCTTCCCTTTGCCATGCCTGATTGCCAAGACATTGGCCGCAGTTGGAGTAGGAGTAGGAGTAGTAACAACCGACTTACCCTTTAGACCACTTTCGGCGGTCTTCAAGAGTCCTTGAAGTTTGCTGAGGGTGACTTCTTCCTTGTTCATGTGATATGTCATGTGGAATTGATCATAACACGATGGCAAGGAGTGCAAAATGATGTCTATTGCTAACTCCTCAGGGAAGTTCACATTCAGCTTCAGTAAACGGTCCACATACCTTTGCATTTTCTGCATGTGGCCCGTGATGGGTTCACCATCCTTCATTCGGGTTGTTATCATGGAGGAGATTATTTCATATCGCTCTTGACGAGCACTTTGATGGTAGCGGTCCATCAAGTCCTGGTGCATCTCAAAAGGATAATAGTCCTCATAGGACTTTTGGAGTTCGGCTGTCATGGTGGCCATCATGATGCATGCCACTTTTGTAGCATCTCTTTCATGTACCTCATATTCATCAAGCTCTTCAGGAGTAGCAGTTGGCTCGGGTACCTTCAGCTCCTTGTCGAGAACATATTCTTTGTTCTCATACCGAGTGACCATCCTGATGTTTCTGATCCAATCTGTAAAGTTGGACCCATCAAAGATGACTCTCCCACAAAGATTCATGAGAGAGAAGGAGCTAGTAGGGTTTGAGCCAGAAGCATTGTTATTGGAAGACATCTGAAAAGAAGAGGGAATAGATTAGATTAGATATAGAGATAGTCCTTAACAAAACACCCAAATGTACTATTAAGGCTAGGACCCAACACAATATTTTATAACTTAGAAGAGGGATGCCGTAATCTAAGCTATAAGATATTTGAAGGTAGGTGAATGACGATTCACCAATTTCCACCATGAAAAACGAAATATTTAATTAGGTTTTAATTGGTTTAGAAACTCCTAGATTCTTTGAGATTCATTGAACTTTCTTCAATGGCATGTTTCAATCTCGAGTGTGCCCTTCAAGTTTTGTGACTGGGATGCCGAGGATCACAAAACAAGGTGTGAAGTAACCATGCAAATTACTTGGTACCCTTAATGTATTACCCCCTCAATCGGTGTGCCGGTTAACCACACACGCTCCATCGATACTATGATAAACATTAAGTCACCCTTTACCTACCTTGTTAAGTTCAAGTTAGTGTGCCGGTTAACCACACACACTCCACTAATGACTTAAACAAATGTAAAGTGTAATTTCATGGATTAGCACCTTATTCACATTTTCCTAAAATAACTAAGATTGGGAATTCAATAAAGTTTAGTTACTTTAGTATTATCATTATACTTTTAATGAGAATTTATAAGTCCTTGTCCTACCCGTTCGGCTAACGACCCTCCACCGATCAAGGAAGCGGTGGGTGAGAGTGGACACCCATTAAGTTGCCATTTTATAGGCAACAACCTTATACCCCCTTATAGACCGGCTTCGTGAATGAGGCGTACTAGCGGTAAGACGACTTGATTTTATACATATATAAATATTATTAAACTTATAATATTATAAAGTATAAGGGTTGAATTTTAACTTTTAAAATTCTAGGGGTTGGAACTAAAGTTTTTAATATGACTTTACATGTTCCAAAACTTGAGGGCAAGTTTTGTAAACTTTCAAAACTTTTCATTTCTCATAACTTATGAGTTAATGGTTATTAAAAATGAAGACTCTTCATTTTTTGTAACCTATGTGTTCTTTTAATGGTTATTTATAAATGTGACTTTTGGTTATCCATAACTTAAGAACTAGTTATGGACTCCATTAAAACACATAAAGATCAAGAATTAATCTAATCAATTATTAGCACATAATTTCTATGATCTTCTAAACTCATATGTTTATGAATGTTCATATCAAAAATTTCAAGAATCGTAAGTACATATACAAAACTTGAAATTTTGATACGAGCTTTTGAACAAAACTTCGATTTTCAAGTTTTTTTTTTTTTTTTTGCATCAAGTATCAAATAAACAAACCAGGCTCTGATACCATTGATGGGTTTTTGAGCATTCTAACACTCCTATGGTGTACATGCAACCCTAGAAACCTTGGATCTATGTTTGACTATGATACATGCAAATAATTATTTTTCCAAGGTTCTTATCCTATCTAGCATGGCATGGGGAACTTGAATCAAATAAAGCTAGTAGAATTACTTACCTTGTAGTTGTAGTTGATTGCTTGGAGTTTTAGAGCCTAGTACCAATAGTGTGGATGCCTCAAATGGAAATCACAAATCACCACAAACTTGGAACTTTGAGAGAATAGTAATCACCTTCTTGAAATCGGCCCTCTTACTTTACTCACCACAACTCATGTGATTTCAAGAACCAAAGCCTCCTTTATATAGTGTGGTGGATTAGGGTTACATTCATGTAAACCCTAATACCCATGTCTTTTTATTTCCATGAGATCCATGGGTTAAAGCTCCATGGAGTATCCATGGACTTTCCATGCAAGCCTAGCCCATTCCAAATAAGCATTAGCCCACACTATATAAATACAAGAGCCCATATTTAATTAGTCATACTTTTGATCTCTAAATTAATTCTAGATTAATTATAGATCAATACTAATTAAATAATATGATTTTATATTAATATATTAGGACTTATAATATATTAATAAATCATAACTTATACTATTCTCAAACGATTATCCATAAATTGTTCGGGTGAAGTGCAACCCAAATGGACCATGCCGGGTCGGGTCAAGTACATACCAAATATAGTTATGGACTTAGACACTATATCCAACATAATCTGGGTAGGTGAGTGCACCTATCTATGTTGGGCCGCGGAGCATGAGTTAGTGAACGCGGTATGGTGATAGCTTGATGATGAGATTGTGGGGTGATTAGAGAGTGATTGGATCCAGGTGGGAGTAATCACTTAGGACTGTCAGGGAAAACCATGGGGTGAGCCCATGGCGAGTGAGAAAGTGTTGTAAGACTACGGAGAGTCGTAGCATTCACTAGTCAGTGAGGGAGTGTTGTAAGACTATGGAGAGTCGTAGCATTCACTAGACAGTGAGAGAGTGTTGTTAGACTACGGAGAGTCGTAGCATTCACGAGTCAGTAAGAGGGAGTATTGTAATACTGTGGGGAGTCGTAGCATTCACGAGTCGGTGAGAGAGTATTGTAAGACTGCAGGGAGCCGTAGCATCCATGAGTCAGTGAGAGAGAGTATCGCAAGACTGCGGGGAGCCGTAGCATCCATGAGTCAGTGAGAGAGAGTATAACATGATTGCTGGGAGCCGTAGCATCCATGAGTCAGTGAGAGAGAGTATCGTAAGACTACGTGGATCCGTAGCATTCACGAGTCGGTAAGAGAGAGTATCGTAAGACTACGCGGAGCCGTAGCACTCAGTAGTCAGTGAGAGAACGTTATAAGACTGCGGGGAGCCGTAGCACTCATCAGTTAGTGAGAGAGGGTTGTAAGACTGGGTGAATCGGTTCGTTGGGTGAATCGGTTCTTACTTGACCCGACTTGGCATGGTCCATTTGGGTTGCTCGGCATATCTACAATTGGATAGACAAAATGAGAATAAGGACACTTATGATTTGTTAATATATTCTTATATATTAATATGAAATCATATTATTTAATTAGTATTGATCAAGAATTGATTTGGAATTTTGTGATCAAAAGAGACTAATTAAATATATGAGGATTGATTATGAAAATCTTTCATTCTTATATATGGGCTTATGGTTCATGATTCACTAGATTGGGCTAGGACCCATTGGGTGCTCCATGGATGCTCCATGGAGGTTAAAACCCATGGATCATGGGGGAAATGAAAATCCATGCACATTAGGGTTTACATGGTGTAACCCTACATATGACACACTATAAAAGGAACCTCATATGGAGCAAAATCGGCCACTAAGACAAGAACAAGAAGGCTAGCCGATTTTTGTGTAGAAGTGTTCTTCTCTCATGTTATTCCAAGAGTTGTGGTGTTGTGTGGAACATTTGAGGCATCACATTTGGGGTGCTAGGCTCACAAGGTCTTAAGGAATCCAAGCTACTACAAAGGTATGTCACTCTACTAGTTTTTATATTACAAGTACCCCATGCCATGCTAGTTAGGATGAAAACCTTGGAAAATTCTTATTTGCATGTATATTAGAGAAAACATAGATCCAAGGTTTCTAGGGTTGCATGTACACCATAGGAGTGTTAGAATGCTCAAAACCCATTAGTGGTATCAGAGCTTAGGCTTGTTTTCTGTATACTTGATGCAAAATGCTTAAAAAAGTCGAAAATTTGCAAACTGTTCAGTGAACTCGTCGAGTCATGGGGGGACTCGACGAGTCCATGTGTTAATTCATCCTACTCGTCGAGTAGGTTCTTGCACTCGACGAGTAGGAGGCCATGTGTGCAGTTTTTCGAGTTTTGCTGCTGGAAATGGACTAGAATCATTACCCTAAACTGTTTTGGAGTTATAAAACCTGTTTTTGATGTGGTAATGATTATGCTAATCCATTTACAATGGTTATTATCAAATTTCAAGTTTTATATATATGTTTAATATGATTCTTGAAATTGTTGATTTGAATATTCATGCTTATGAGTTTTAGAAGATCATAGGAATTATTTTCAAATTGTTTGACAATGTAATTCTTGATCTAAATGTTATTGATGGAGTCCATAGTTTGTCCTCAAGTTATGGATTACCAAAAGTCACTTCTTTAAAGAGTCATTAAAGAACCATAGGTTACATAAAATGAAGAGTCTTCATTTTAATAGACCATTAAACTCATAAGTTATTGAATATGAAAGGTTTTGAATAGTTTCAAAACTTTCCCTCAAGTTTTGGAATTTGTAAAGTCACTTTAGAAAACGTTAATTCCAAACCCTAGAGTTTTAAAAGTTAAAATTCAACCCTTATACTTTATAGTATTATAAGTTAATTATATATATATATATATATATATATATATATATATATATATAAGATCAAGTCAGTCTTACCATTAGTAGGACTCATTCACGAAGCTGGTCTATATGGGGGTATAAGGTTGTTTCCTATAAAATGGCAGGTTAATGAGTGTCCACTCTCACCCACCGCTTCCTTGACTGGTGGAGGGTTGTTAGCCGAACGGGTAGGACAATGACTATAATTCTCATTAAAATTATAATGATAAATATAAAGTACCTGAACCTTTTATAAATTCCCAATCTTAGTTACTTTAGGAAAATGTGAAATTGGTGCTAACCCATGAAATTACACTGTGTACCTTACCAAGTCATTGGTGGAGCGTGTGTGGGTAACCGGCACACCAACATGGACTAGTAAGAGTGGCAAAGGGTGACTTAATATTTATCATAGATCGGTGGAGCGCGTGTGGGTAACCGGCACATCGATTAGGTGATAAAGATTAAGGGTACCAAGTTAATTTGCATGGTTATTCACACCTTGTTTGTGATCCTCGGCATCCCAGTCCAAACTTGAGAGGGCACAATCGAGATTTAAACATGCCATTGAAAAGTTCAATAAATCTCAAAAGATCTAGGAGTTTCAATCCAATTAAAACCTAATAATTTATTTCGTTTTTCATGATGGAAATTGGTGAATCGTCATTCGCCTACCTTCAAATATTTTATAGCTTGGATTACAACATCCCTCTTCCAAGTTATAAAGTATTGTGTTGGGTCCTAACCTTAATATTACATTTGGGTGTCTTATTAAGGATTCTATATCTAATCTAAACTTGTCTTTCTTCTTTTCAGATGTCTTCCAGCAATGCTGCTTCTGGGTCAAACCCTTCCGGCTCCTTCTCTCTCATGAACCTTTGTGGGAGAGTCATCTTTGATTGTTAAAACTTTAATGATTGGATCAGGAACATCAGGATGGTCACACGTTACGAGGACAAGGAATATTTCCTCGACAAGGAGCTGAAGTAAATTGATGAGTCTACTGCTACCCCAGAGGAGATCGCTGACTTTAGGGCACATGAGAGAGATGCTACCAAGGTGGCATGTATCATGTTGGCCACAATGAAAGCTGAACTCCAGAAGTCCTATGAGGACTTTTACCCTTTTGAGATGCACATGGACCTGATGGACCGCTACCATCAAAGTGCTCGTCAAGAGAGGTATGAAATCATCTCTTCCATGATAACAACCCGAATGAAGGATGGTGAACCCATCACGGGCCACATGCAGAAAATGCAAAGGTTTGTGGACCGTTTGCTCAAGTTGAATGTGCACTTCCCCGAGGAGTTGGCTATTGATATCATACTGTACTCCTTACCTACTTGTTATGATCAATTTCGAATGACCTATCACATGAACAAGGAGGAGGTCACACTTAGCAAACTTCAAGGGCTTTTGAAGACCGCTGAAACTGGTCTTAAAGGCAAATCGGTTGTTTCCACTCCTACTCCTACCGCCGTCCCTATTCTAGAAATCGGGCAAAGTAGAGGGAAGAAGAGGAAGACCCCTTCGAAGGGTAACAAGGGAAAGTCTCTTGATGGCTCCTCTTCAAGTGGAACCAAAGGTGGTTTTGTCACTCCTTCTGCCAACCCAAAAGAAGCTCAATGCTTTTATTGTCAGGAAAAGGGGCACTGGAAACGAAACTGCCCCAAGTACCTGCAATATGTTAAGGATGGGAAGGTCAAGCCTACCCATGCAGGTATTTACACTATATTGTCTAATAACTCACCACATACTACTTCTTGAGTTCTTGATACAGGTTGCGGTATTCATATATGTTCTGATTTGCAGGGCCTAAGAAGAAGTGAGGATGTGGAGCAAGGAAAGATAAACTTGATCATGGGGAATAGGAAAGTTTCGCCTGTCACCAAGATTGGAGTTTATTCTTTGTTGCTAAGTAGTGGGTTAGTGTTAGATTTGAATAAGTGTTGTTACTCGTCTGAAATGGCGAGAAATATTATTTCCTTTCATGGTTTGTACAAACAAGGATTTACTTTTCATTTGATAATGAATGTGGTGGTATTAATGCCTTTTATAATAATGTTCTTTATTTTAAAGCATTACCTTGTGATGGTGTATATGAAACTGTGTCGGTTGTAGATAACTTAGGAAATAATGTGTTGCATATCGATTCTTCCACTAGTTTGGACAAGGCATCCTTGTGGCATTGTCGTCTTGGACATGTCAACAAGAAGCGCATAGGCCAACTCCAAAAGGCTGGAGTCTTGGAGTCATTTGACTTAAAGTCGGATGATAGTTGCGAGTCTTGTTTTCTTGGAAAAATGACAAAGTCACCCTTCACTAGTTCCTGTGCTAGGGGTGAAGGTTTGTTGGACCTCATACATAAAGATGTGTGTGGACCCTTTAGAACCGCCACAAGGGATGCTAACCGCTTCTATGTGACTTTTACTGATGATTATAGTAGATATGGTTATGTCTACTTAATCAAGCATAAGTCAGAAACCTTTGAAAATTTCAAAGAGTTCAAACAGGAAGTGGAGAATCAGTTGGGCAGGAACATTAAGATGCTCTGATCCGATCGAGCAGGAGATTATCTTAGTATAGAGTTCCTTGACTATCTTAAGGAATGTGGAATTGTTTCACAATTGACACCTCCCAGAACAACACAGCTTAATGGTGTGGCTGAGAGGCGCAATCGAACCTTGTTAGACATGGTTCGTTCCATGATGAGTCGAGCTTCGTTACCAATCTCATTCTAGGGGTATGCCTTAGAGACTGCCGCCCATATCCTTAATCTAGTCCCTACTAAGAAGGTTGCCAAAACACCTCACGAGATGTGGACTGGGAAAGTTCCCAATTTAGACCACATTAAAGTTTGGGGTTGCGAGGATTTCGTGAGACGTGAGACTCAGGACAAGCTCGAACCTCGTAGTGAGCGGTGTATTTTCATCGGCTACCCACAAAATTCTTTTGGTTACCTCTTCTACAGACCCAGTGAGAATGTGGTCTTTGTGGCAAGGATATGGGTCTTGAGAGAGAGAGAGAGAGAGAGAGAGAGTTTATAAGCCAAGGAAACAGTGGGAGGCAAATTGACCTTGAAGAGCTTCAAGAGTCAAGTGGTGAAGGAACCTCAAACCCTAGCAATCAACCTGAGGAGGAAACTCTTGTTCATGAATCCGTACCTCTGAGGCGTTCCACAAGAGTTAGGAATCCACCTGAGCATTACTATGGTTTCTATATTACTGCGGAAGGTGATGTATTTATCAATGATAGTACACTAGTAAATCTGGATGAACCTAACAGCTTTAAGGAAGCCATGGCAGGCCCTGAATCTACCAAATGGAAGGAGGCCATGGATAGCGAGATTCGGTCCATATATGACAATCAAGTTTGGAACTTGGTTGACAATGTACCGGGTCGTAAGACGGTCGGGTGCAAATGGATCTTCAAGAAGAAGACGGACATGGATGGGAATGTACACACTTATAAAGCACGACTGGTTGCGAAGGGCTTTACTCAAACTCCGGGAGTTGACTATGATGAGACCTTCTCACCGGTAGCGAAGATTAAGTCTATTAGGGTTTTGCTAGCCATAGTTGCATTTCGTGATTATGAAATATGGCAAATGGATGTCAAAACCACTTTCCTTAATGGAAAGTTGGATGAGGATGTTTACATGAGTCATCCAGAGGGTTTTGTCGATGCAAAGCACCCTAATAGAGTGTGTAAGCTTGAGAAATCCATCTATGGATAGAAACAAGCATCTCGCAGATGGAATCTTTGTTTTGATGAGAAAGTCAAAGAGTTTGGCTTTTCGAGAAGCGAAGATGAGTCATGTGTATATGTTAAGGCTAGTGGGAGTATAGTTAGCTTATTGGTATTGTATGTGGATGAAAAAAAACTCATAGGAAATGACATCCCAACCTTGCAGGAAGCTAAGTCCTGGCTTGGGACGTGTTTCGCTATGAAGGACATTGGAGAAGCAGCCTATATCCTAGGGATAAGGATATTGAGAGATATGAGTAAGATACTAATTGGACTTAGTCAAAGTACCTACTTGGATAAGGTGTTGAAAAGGTTCAGCATGCAGGATTCCAAGAAAGGTGACTTACCAATCCAGAACAACGCCAAACTGAGTAAGACTCAGAACCCGAGTACAGAGGCTGAGATAGCTGAAATGATTTGAGTGTCGTATGCTTCCGTTGTAGGCTCGATCATGTATGCTATGAATTGTACTCGCCCTGATGTGGCCTTTGCTTTGAGTATGGTCAGTAGATATCAAGGGAATCCGGGAAAGGCTCACTGGATTGCGGTGAAAAATATTCTCAAGTACCTACTGAGGACTAGGGACTGGGTCCTTACCCTTGGTGGGAGTGTTGACTTGATAGTAGTGGGGTATAGTGATGCTGGTTTCCAGACTGATAGGGATAATTTTCGCTCTCAGTCGGGCTGGGTCTTTACCCTAAATGGAGGAGCAATTACTTGGAAAAGTTCCAAACAGGAAACAGTAGCTGATTCAACTTCCGAATCAGAGTACATAGCAGCAAGCGAGGCAGCAAAGGAGGCAATATGGCTAAAGAACTTCATTGGAGACCTTGGAGTTGTACCAGCTATTAAGGAGCCTATGGAGATTTTCTGTGATAACGAGGGTTCAATTGCCTTAGCTAAGGAACCAAGGGATCATGGTAGATCCAGGAACATCGACAGAAAATACCACTTCATTAGACAGTGGATAGAAGAAGGACTCCTCGTGGTAAAGAGGGTATCATCGGATGAGAACCCAGCAGATCCCCTCACGAAGGGACTGTGTAGGGCTAAGCATTTGTAGCATGCGAGGCGCATCGTGCTGAAGAGTGATATTAGTTTTACAGATTAGATAGTTTTTCTGAAACTTGTAAAATGTAATTGACATTTGATGATTAAATAAAAGTTGTTGTTTATTTATAAGTAAAGTGTTGATATCTTGTGTCAGTTGTTTACTATTGTTTCAATTTTGCATGTTTTGACTTCCAGAATAATTACTTTATTCAAACTCTCCACAGTCAGTCATATGTTGGAAGTAGATATGAATCAAGACTGTCATGAATTGGGTTTGTAGGTGTCTAAGGTGTTAGACATAGCAAAAGTTGCTACAACATTCATGAGTGCTCATAAGTTCTGAGTATTGGATTCAACCCACGCTCACTTGTATCACTTGATGGAAATTATCTCGAGTGATCGTGAGACGGTAATATCATATAAGTCTTTAACCCTAGAGATATGAGTTGTTGATTATGAGTTGGTTGTTCATTGATTGTACGAAAACACATCGGTAACTCGATGTTATAAAATGTGCTTTTGTGTATGATTCAACAAGTAGTTAGTACAAGCATATGAGTCGAAGTTTATCTGTTCCTTTTAGTCCTTGGAGGATTAAAAGTGATATTTGGGGCCCTCGATGATTTTGTTTTGACCTATGTGTCGGGCCCGGTCAGAACCAAATTGATGTGTTCAGTTTAGTTCAATGTCAAACAAATCGGAAATCGGGAAACAAACTGCTAGACAATAAGTATGACATTGTTCCATGTATTTGTCTTACTGATATCTAGAACAGAGGATTATATGATCACTTATCTTAAATAGCGCATCATCATCTCAGTTCCGCGAGACTTTGAAAGAGCTAAGATTGCTGGTCGGTTCTTGAAGTCATACTTGCAACTATAGTTATTAGACTTATCCAAGTGGGAGACTGTTGGATAAGGTGTCTAAGTCCATAACTATATTTGGTATGTACATGACCCGGCTTGGCATGGTCCATTTAGGTTGCTCGGCATCTCAACAATTGGATAGACAAAATGAGAATAAGGACACTTATGATTTGTTAATATATTCTTATATATTAATATGAAATCATATTATTTAATTAGTATTGATCAAGAATTGATTTGGAATTTTGTGATCAAAAGAGACTAATTAAATATATGAGGATTGATTATGCAAATCTTTCATTCTTATATAGTGGGATTATGGTTCATGATTCACTAGATTGGGCTAGGACCCATTGGGTGCTCCATGGATGCTCCATGGAGGTTAAAACCCATGGATCATGGGGGAAATGAAAAGCCATGCACATTAGGGTTTACATGGTGTAACCCTACATGTGGCACACTATAAAAGGAACCTCATATGGAGCAAAATCGGCCACTAAGACAAGAACAAGAGGGCTAGCCGATTTTTGTGTAGAAGTGTTCTTCTCTCAAGTTATTCCAAGAGTTGTGGTGTTGTGTGAAACATTTGAGGAATCACATTTGGGGTACTAGGCTCACAAGGTCTTAAGGAATCCAAGCTACTTCAAAGGTATGTCACTCTACTAGTTTTTATATTACAAGTACCCAATGCCATGCTAGTTAGGATGAAAACCTTGGAAAATTCTTATTTGCATGTATATTAGATAAAACATAGATCCAAGATTTCTAGGGTTGCATGTACACCATAGGAGTGTTAGAATGCTCAAAACCCATCAGCTATATCGGTCATCGTGGATCGATTGACCAAGAGTGCCCATTTTCTGCCCATTCGGGAGAGCTCATCGGCCGAGAAGCTGGCTAATGTGTATATACGCGAGATTTTCGCTCGCCATGGGGTTCCGGTCGCTATCGTTTCAGACCGTGATGTTCGGTTCACCTCCCGTTTCTGGCAGAAGCTCCACGAGGATCAGGGCACGCGGCTGCATTTTAGTACCGCATACCATCCGCAGACAGACAGCCAGAGAGAGCGGACCCTTCCGGCCCTCAAGGATATGTTGAGCGCCTGCGTCATTGACTTCGCTGGTATCTAGGACTCCTACCTACCCCTTGTAGAGTTTCCTATAACAACAACTATCACTCCAACATTGGTTCTCCACCTTATAAACTGTTGTATGGATGGAGATGCCGCACCCTAGTCTGTTGGGGCGAGGTTGGTCATAGGGTGATGGGTCGGACCGAGGTAGTCCTGCAGACCACCGAGACGATTCAGCAGATCAGACAGTGGTTGCAGACCACATAGAGTTGGCAGAAGAGTTACGCCGACAGACGCCGGTCTGAGTTGGAGTTTTAGGTCGGTGACATGGTACTCCTGAAGGTTTCACCCTGGAATGGTGTGATTCGCTTAAGGAAGAGGGGGAAGTTGGGTCCCCGATACATCGGGCCATTCAGGATAATTTCCAGGGTTGGTGTCATTAGATGATATACATGTCACAGTTGTGGAAGTGCATATTAGATGAGGAAGCAGTGGTGTCATTGGATGATATACATGTCGACAAGCGCCTGAATCACGTAGGGAGGCCAGTGGCCGTTCTGGAGAAGAAAGTGAAGGTTCTACGGAACAAGGAAGTACCTTTGGTAAAGGTACAGTGGCAGCATCGGAGGGAATCCGAGTGGAATTAGGAGCTGGAGGCAGAGATGCGGGAGCATTACCCCGAGTTATTTAACACAGCAGACTTCAAGGACGAAGTCTAGATCAAGTGGGAGAGAATTGTAACATCCTGACTCCCATGTATAATTTTCAAAAGCTTTATATTCATTTTTTTGAGGGAACTCGACGAGTTGGATGCCCCAACTCGTCGTGTCAAATCTAGTTAGCCCGCGTGGTTTATGATTCCTACTCGACGAGTCGGAGGACCCCGACTCGACGAGTAGAGGTTGTGCATGGAAACCCTAATTTTTAGGGTTTGCACCATATTTAAAGGACCTTAAGTCATTTCCTCCAGCCCCTTACCACCTTTTGATGGCCAGAAGAAACCCTAATCAGTCTAAACCCTATTCTTGAGTGTTTGAGAGGATAAACTGTGTTTTTGGTGCATTTGTTGAAGAATCTTGGAGTTTTAGAAGCTTGGAACGAGAAGAAGCAGGTAAATCCGGTATTTGCAGTGTCTTGGCTTGCATTTGAAGGTAAAAATCCTTTACCTTGGCCTCCATTTGTTATATCTCTTCTTATGTGAGAAAATGGGCATTTTGGTGCAAAAATGGAGTCATTTTCAGATTTGAGCTTGTCACAAGGGCATAGTTCCAGATCTGGATTCCTCTAGGCCCTTATGGACATAAAGCCTCAATCTTTATGAAGCTTTGGCCCTCTTCATGTCGAAAACCTCCCTCTAATACTAGTTATAAGTGTTTAGATTCATGGAGCCTTGCATGCACGTAAAGTTAGCAACTTTATGTGATAACAACACCATGGGAGCCTAGCTCTACAGTTTGGAGTTTTGGTTTCACGTATAAGCATCTGAATGAGAAATGAACTGAAGGAACTCGATGAGTTGCATGTTCAACTCGATGAGTCGAATGAAGATCGGATGTTTTTGGTTTCTGCATGGACTCGGCAAGTCAATGAGATGACTCGACGAGTTAGTTAGGGTTTTCCCGACATTTGGACACCACATGGGCTCGACGAGTTTTCTGGAAACTCGGCGAGTCGACTAGGGTTTTCACGACTTCTTGAGTTCTGAAGGAACTCGACGAGTCAGTTAGCTACACTCAACGAGTTGGGTCAACATGAACTGTTGACCTTCACTGTTGACTTTGACTTTGACCAAGGGTTGACCAGTTTGACTTCATGGGATATTTTAGTAATTTGGAAATTTATGGAAGTGGATCATTGGTGTATGTAGGAGCTTGAGTTTGGAGTTGTATTTGGTGAGTTTGACATTATCATCCCGAGCTACTTGTGAGATGAGTTGTCCTCACTATACTAACAGGGTCGAAGGCACCAATGTAGGCCATTTTCGAATTTGTATCCGGGTTTATTGCATGATGATATGCTTAGTGACCTGTTAGGTCGTTATCTTGGTATATAGGATAATGTTATGTTAGTGACCGATTAGGTCGGTATCCTTGTATATAGAATAATGCTATGTTAGTGATCTATTAGATCAGTATCCTGGTTATAGGATGATGCTATGTTAGTGATCTGTTAGATTTGTTTGACTATCTGTACATGCTAGCTAGCATATGATATTTATGTGCACATGATTGTTTGATTGGGGGTTGGGTTGAGGCGTTCATGCTTTGTGCTTGTGCCAACATACCCAGGGTGGACCGGATAAACTGTAGACCCGGTTAGAGCGTACTAGTCAGGCCGAAGGCACGGTGAGCGGTCCGGACAGGCTGAAGGCCCTGAGAGGCAGTCCAGATGTGTCGATGGCTCTGTGAGCGATCTAGATAGGCTGATGGCCCTGCGAGGCGGTCCAGTCAGGCTAATTTCTCATTATGCATGTTGTTTTCTATGATATGGTTATATTTGTATGGCGTTGGTATTTTGGGGGAACTCACTAAGCTTCGAGCTTACAGTTGGTGATTATGTTTCAGGTACTTCTGATGATCGTGGGAAGGCGAAGGCGTGATCGTGCACCTCCTTATGTTTTTATGATTTGATTCTGGGATACTCTGACATGAAACTATTTTATGGGTGTTACACTTGGGCACAAATTTTATGGGTGTTACACTTGGGCACGAAAGCATGACCCGAACCCTTTTATCGCACCACCTACCTTATCCATATCCAAAAAGGGACATAAACTTTCTCCTTCAAAGCCTCAAAACCTTCTCATACTCGGATTATGACTCACGAGTCTTGAATCGCAAAACGATCCGAAACAGGACGTTACAATTCCCCCCCCCCCCACTTGAATTTGATTTTTCCCTCGAAATCGCTCCTTGTCAATACTCATATCAAATCAAACAACCCGAGAAGTACATTCGAAAAATCATATCATAAAACGATCTCCCCAAGACAACCGAAACTAATCAGAACCCTCCGACCCGAAGAAGAGTGAACCCTTCGCCATTGCAGAACCAGGTCTGCCTCTCCAAAACTTGGAATCTATAGTGGTCTGTCTCCTCGACAGACCGCCCATGCAGAATATCACCATGTCAATCGCTCATCAAATAAAAGACCCGATAAAACACTTCCAACCCTGATTATCTTGTTGCGACTGATGGAAACTAGTTGCTGACCATAATCAGTTGCTGATCACTTACGCCTGACATACTAGTCGATCCTGACCGAAACTCAAAAGGAATGGAGGGGTCACCTCGCACCAAGGACCAACCACCGATACTGCTATCAGAACCCATCTGAAGAATGAACCTCAATACTCTGCCCTCAAACACTAAATGAAAACCTGCCGATCCACATGGAAACCGAAACACTACACTAGGTCTGAGCTCCCGTCAGACAGAACCATTCCACTACCAATCCCAGGACAATTCAACTCCATCCCCGAACTGAATGACCACGTCCAACCGAAACTATCCACTGATATCCGAAAACATAAGCCCGAGCTACCTTCCAATGCTTAACACCAGATCCGAAAACAAGATCGACTCCCGACCCAAAAGTTGAACCACCAAGGCTACACTTGCACATCCGGCAAAACGACTCCACATCCGTTCGTTCCAACATAGCTATCTCAACCCATTATATTGCACACATAATCACGAAGTTAGCTTTACCCCAAACGAATACTACAACCGATCTGAAGTCACACCTCACCTCCGACCTCTGTCGTCTACCACTTACTAATTCCACGTGTGTTGCGGTCTTCCCCAAGACAAACGAACCGACCCACCCACATCTAAAACATCAGATGGAAACCATAACAACTCAAAATGAAATCCATCTGAATATCCGAAACCCCAACCTACTTATCCTTTACACAGATAGAGCCAAAATCAAGCACAAGAGTCTGGTCCGACAGCAAAAAAAAATGAACCCACTCATATCCGATCTAATACTCAACTCATGACCCGAAATCCACGAATCTATGCGTGCATTACACTCCAATCCTTCCGACTTGCGACAACCCCTCTCTAAATCGAGATATAATGGTTCCCAACCATCGTTGAGACCCCAGTCTCGCCCCTGGTCCGGCCACCAGGTCCCCAAAGACTCAAATGGCAAGGCTACCCAAGCCTAAGCACCCATCTGCGTCACACTCTGACTAGTGAATGCTACGGCTCCCCGCAGTCTTACAACACTATCTCCCTGACTAGTGAATGCTACGGCTCCCCGTAGTCTTACAACACTCTCTTACTGACTAGTGAATGCTACGGCTCCCTGCAGTCTTACGGCACTCCCTCACTCGCCATGGGCTCACCCCATGGTTTTCCCTAACAGTCCTAAGTGATTACTCCCACCTGGATCCATCCACTCTCTTACCACCCCACATCTGCTAGTTTACCGAACAATCCAACAATCTCATCATCAAACCATCACCGTACTGAGTTCACTAAACTCATGCTCTGCGATCCAACATAGATAGGTGCGCACACCCATCCAGATTAAGCATCACTACTCCTGACAACAATTTTCTGATGGGTCCACAACTGGATTAGATAATAGTTGACTCGATGCTCCACTTGCCATCTAACAAACCCGAGTCTCATAATACTCCAACAATTTAGGGCATCATACTCGGATACCACGATACACCATCACAGAATCTCACGATAGCATGCCACGACCACTGATCTTCAACTTACACAACCCGAAACCTTTGAAGTACTCCAACTCATAACTTGAAGTATGGAGGAATCATCAATGACTTAGAACACGTTGACGACAATCCAAAACCCCATCCTCTACTAATCAAAACCTATGCTAAACTACACATACCGACTCTGAAGTTGATCATCTGTTGCTCCTCCTGGAGTATAGATAGCAATCTATACGTTGAACTAGCAAATCTTTCAACAATCGAAACTTGACCTCAACGAACCAACCTCCTGAAAACCCGAACATTGGCGAACCCGAAAGAAACATTGACCACAATAATATCCCTGTCCAACGGCTACCTTCCGTAAAGACATTCATTCTCTCCTGAGCACATACAACATGCATCATCTTGCTCTGTACCTTGCCTTGACTACCACAAGACCCAAGTCTCATATACCCGGACCACAAATCCCCATAACCTAATTTTCTGCACCGCAACTTAAACAGATTGATGATCCTCCCAACAGAATACCCAGTTCTCCCCCATTTAGGGTTCGAACCATCGACAATTGGCATACCAACCTGACCACACTACAAACTGGCTCACCAGATATACCATACCCGACTCTTGGAACGTACCACACAACACTCATTGGCCTTCCAGATAAAGACCAAGCAACTCCAAGTATTCTGATTCTCCGATGGAAACCTTGGATACCTCCCATTATGACTGCCTCCAGTCACCCATAATCTCATTCGGTTGCACATACAAATAATTTGACAGTCCTAAAATAGCACTGACTCTTTATCTGGAAATAATGGACCATCGCACACTTCATTCTCTGAATCCTCAACCAACACCCCGTTGCAAGAATCGACATAGGAACAGGAGACCTCACTCTCACAGTCGACTTGCAGCATAGACAACGAAGTTCGTAGTCCCGAGATACTCCCCCTAGTTATCTGGAACTGTTGCTAGAATACGCCTTACCATACTCAATTGAGGCGCATCCTTGTCCACGTCTGTCACAGTCCCCACTGATGACTCCTTCCTGGCATAAGAATAACTCAAGGCATTCATAACACAAAAATCCTTTTGGTGCTAATACCGCGACTATCTGGTACCATATAGGGTCTTCCACTAATCTCTGAAATCAGAAGCTCACTCACCCTTCCTTCCAAAACGGAAATCAGGAATAATATAGTCCTCGTCATAGAAATTGCCATCACAATTCATCGGTCGATCACTCAACTCAGACTGTAATCCTCCACAACGCATCATCTCCACTTCCTTTTTAAGTCCTGCGACTCCAACTGGCACCTCACCAGTCAAATCCCTCGAGATCTAAACTCAATTTTTCCTCGCAAGGTATACTCCATTTAAGCTCGACCGACATGGCCCTCTGGCCCCACAATTTACCATATCCACTCCTAGTCTAAACAACAACAACCGGATAACCGGTAAAGACGGAAACACACTCTGCTACGAATCATGGTACCTGAACCATGTTATCTCCCCTCAACCTGCTCCTTAGAACCTCTGGAATTCTCATTGATTCGAGTATGGGTCCTCTGCTTTCAGTAGTACGGGCCCAATACTACCTTCCACATCTACCATACCTTCCATTAGGATCGCCCCAGTTTTCCTAAGTAGCTGCTCAACCTTCCCGATCGACCAATCCCATTCCACATGCTCGCTCCCTAGCGAATACTCACCTCTAAACAGCACACTCATCGGACTGAAATTACTCCCTAGGCTCTCCGAGGTTCCCACGCTTCTCTGCCATCAGCTGTTGAGGAACTCCTCGCAATGTCAATTAGCTATTCTAGCTAACTCGCATCACTCATGACTTCCACCGAGAACAAAGCAAGCAGTATTCGGGCATCGAGCAACCTCCACCAGCTCATAAAACCACTCTAGCATACAACTCAAATTGCTCTATCCACAGCATAAAAGGAATTACCGAACTCAGGCAATCCTACCTCTCAACTCCTCGGAGATCTCTAATCATACATATGCAACACTACTAGCTCACATAACAGGCATAAAGGCATCTCTCCTAAGCAGGCACACTAGCATGGAATTCTGAGTAGATCTCTAGCCCTAAACTAGCATGCAGTTCTATCAGCTCATAATAACAACACATAATCAAGTAAAGGTATTTTGGGAAATCACCGCTCCGGTCTGGATGATTGTACACACTGCTTCGGATCTGCTTTCAAAACTCTTTAATCTCTTTGAAAAATTGTGTGATGAAAAATCATTCTCTTTTGAAAAGTTATCAACTCCTCAGTTTGACTCCAGACATACCCGAGGGTGTGCCCGAATCCCTCAAACCAAGGCTCTGATACCAAATTGTAATGCCTCAAATTTCAAGATGTTAGGATTAAAACCCTAATTGAGATTTGATGAACAAGATGCGGAAAATAAGAACAAACACAAATATGAAGATTAGGTCGAATGATTACTCAATTTATTGAATTGTGAGGAATAAATTACACTTTAAGGAATAAGAATCTAACTCTACAGAAACCTCACAACGTGGCGGCTACATTTTGCCTCACTCTTAACCCTAATAATGAATAATACATGACTATTTATAGGGAAAGACAAGTCTTGGGCTTTTAACCTACACTTCATCAAGGGGCCCATTGCCATCATCCATGGAGTGCTTTGAAACCCTACAATCTCCCCCTCAAAGTATGGAATGGATGACAATGCTTTAACTTCCAAAACAAGCATCTAGCAAATAAAAAGATCTTGCAACGAGGAATAGATGAAGCAGTCCACGAATCTTGATTCTTCAATAGTCTTCAAACACTAGCTCTAGGATATATAAATCAAGCACTGAAGTAATGTCATTAAACTTCATTTTCGAATGTAATCCCAAAAAATCTTCATGAAAACCAAACCCGCCATAAAAACCCATTTCAGAACAAAGAAATCAAATCACTTCTTGTCATTGAAGAGCTCCCCCTCCAAGTCACAATGATCTTCAAATAAGCTATTGATATAAGCCACTAAAAATTATCATGTAACAACCCAAATTTTAAGATTCGTAACGACACTTGATCGAGAAAATACTAGAACTCGGAGATATAACAAGTCCTTAGATGAGCTCAATGAAGAACTTCTACTGTAAAGGATACTTCTCTGTAAAAGCTTTAGCAGAGCTCGATAAAGAACTTCTACTGTAAAAGCTACCTTCATAATTCTACCACAAGCTTTATCAAAAATCTTCAACTTTGAAAAGTCACAAATCCAATTTCGAATGGCCATACCAAATTCTCCCCCGATTTATAATCAAAAACATGATTATAAAGCCTTCAAATGGTCATGAGAATGATCTTGAATGGATAAAAATTTACTAAGCTCCCCCGCGACAAAATGATATACACAATGAAGTATAAAATCCGAAAAAGTCGTGAAAAATTTGTCGTTATCACGAAAAACGACTTTCCGAACCGCCAAGACTTGATGGAATCTTTATTTTTCTGTTCAAGGAAAAAAAATATGTGCGTTAAAAAATCCAAAACTGTTCACCGGCCCTCAAATTTGTAAAATTTTCTGAATATTGGGCAGAAACTGTCACTTGCTGAAAGACAGGGGCTGGAATGGTAATTCAGCATCAATATACCCCTTTATTTGTAACAAAATCTGGAAATGGTCCAAAACTGCCAAGGCATAAAGCATGACCCGAACCTTTTTATCACACCATCTACCTTATCCATATCCAAAAAAGGACTAAACATTTCTCCTTCAAAACCTCAAAACCTTCTCATACTCGGATTACGGCCCATGAGACTTGAATCGCAAAAAGATCCAAAACAGGACGTTACAACGTTGGGCGTACCTGAGAGTACATTGCGCGTATTGGCCCTGAATCACATACGATGGGCGTACGTGGAGTACGTTGGCCGTACTCATCTGCCTTAGAATTTGATTGTTGTTAACTTCTAATGACCCTTGACTTTTGACTACATTTGAATTTGGGTAAAACTTGAGGATTGTTTACTATTGATTAAGATGTTATCTGGTTTTGGTGTTTGTGGGTTTGCAGGTGCAAGCAATGTGGAAAAAGGGATCGTATTGAAGTGTTTCAGAGTTCATCAATTCATGTAAGTTTTCCTCATTGTATTTGTGGGTCGAAGGCACCAATGTCGGCCCACTTGGCTATGTGCCCTGGTATATAAGATGTTGTTATGCTGTAGTGATCTGTTAGATTTGTATCCTGGTATATAGGATGTTGCTATGATGTAGTAATATGTTAGATCTGTATCATGATATATATGATGTTGTTATGATGTAGTGATCTGTTAGATCTGAATCCTGGTATATACAGTATGTTGCTATGCGGAAGTGATCTATAGATCTGCCTGATTTTCCTGTTGACTGGTTATATGTTTATCTGTTGTTTATGTCGACATAGTATGTTTTTGGTTTAGGCTTTATTGCTATGTGCATGATCCAACAGACCGGGGGTAATCCAGCACAATGCCTGTGGACCCGAGGGTATTCCATTCCAATGACTGATTGGAACCAATGTATATTGGTATTCCAGTCAGATGACAAACTGGGCCGAGGCATTCCAGTCGGATGACTGATTAGGTCGGGGGTAATCCAACTCGATGGTTGTGGGCCCGAGGGTATTCCAGTCTGATGACTGATTGGACCCAACATACATGATTGTAGATGTTATATGTTTGTTTGGTGGTAGTTTGGGGGAATTCACTAAGCTTCGTGCTTATAGTTTGGTTGTAATAGTTTTAGGTACATAAGATGATCGGGGGAAAGCAAAGGTGTGATCGTACACATCCTTCGATAACATGTTTCTGGAAGATTTGGTGATACAATGAGCTTGGGATATTTGTAGTTGATACTTCGTTTTGATATGAGCTTTGTTTGAAAAGGATAATTTCTCTTTATTTAAAAATGAAAATTTTTTCCTGGATTTTTGGGATGTTACACCGTGGGAGGTCAAGCTTGTGAACCTGAAGAGAGTCGAAACGTTCCATGCTGCTCATACGGATAAGAATGGTGTATTTGTTAGTGATATAGCGGAGCAACAATACATAAATATTTAATTATAATTTTATTATATAATTAAGTGTTTATTTATACTTAATTGCTAATCATTTTTGGAAAACATAGAATCGGTTAGTACAAGAGCTCTTAGAACAAACACAAAGGTTAAATGGTGAAAAAGATTTAACACTCGCTGAATAAAGAGCATCTTTCGAGAAAGTATTAGTTATCGACGTGGCTATATAAGAAGCGTTGACCGAAAACCTTCTACTATCCCTCCTATTGCACAACCATCGCAACCTTTACCACAATCACAACCATCACATGTAAAACAAAACTATTTAATTTCAATAAATGAATGTTGATTTGGTAATTTTGGTTTGTGGTGATTATTTGCTAAGAGCTTTGGTGTTTGTTGTCCCAAGTGCAAGAAATACACATTGTACTTTGACTTTTTTATCCCAAGTGCAAGAAATAGCAACGTACTTTCGTATTAATAAATACGTGTTGATTTGGTATTTATGTTAATGTTCCAAGTGCAAGAAATAGCAGTGTACTTTGGTTTTTTGTCCCTAGTTTAAAAATAGCAATGTACTTTGGTATCAATAAATGCATGTTGTTTTTGTAATCGTGTTTATGTCGCAAGTGCAAGAAATAACAATGTATTTTTGGTATTTCTTGTATTTAAGGCAAGAAATAGCAACGTACTTTGGTCGTTTTTGTTTATATTGATAGTTTAACTTATAAGTTTATGTATGCTGTTATTTATTATGTAGTTGGAAAATCTCCGTGCAATGCTCAACGGCCCAGTGTGTGTAGGGGGGACTTTATGCATAGTTTCAATAGGGGAAACCACAAAGTGATGATCAAGGAGGAAACGGAGGGGGGGGGGGGGGAGCGAAGATGATGGTTCGTCGAATAATTAGTTTGTGTTTTGTACATTAGACTTGTTGTGACATAAATTTATAATAAATTTGTTGTTTAATATTTTGGTATTTGTATGGAATATTAACACTTTGTTACCTAATTAGATGTCGTTATATATCGGTTTTTCTGCATCCGAAAAGTCTTGATTTAAAAAAAAATGAAAAATAATATTACCGGTGACATATAATATTATTAGCGACATAGATATTACCGGCGACAGAGTTATTAGAGACTAAAAAATTCTTTAGTGGCGACATTTTGAACAATAGCGACACGACAATGCAGGCAACTTTCTAGCGGGGGGGTGTCGTCGCTATTACTTCTTATATATATATATATATATATATATATATATATATATATATATATATATATATATATATATATATATATATATATATATATATATATATATATATATATAAGGGATGGTTCACTTGAGATTAAAAAAAAGTAGAGATATTGAGATTCAACATGAGTCATACATTTCTCATTTGTCGCTCTAACGCTTCAGTATACCGACATCAACAATGTATGTGTAATCATAAATGATTATACATATATGTCTGTTCACAGACTGAGTAATAATCATGGTTGGAGAAATCGGGATTAATCGGCGATTAATCGTGGATTAATCGTTTGGCGTTCTCCAACCGTCGATGATTAGGGCATTAATCGGAAATTTATGATTAATCGGGTTTGGCGGGATTAATCGGTCTTGGCGGGATTAATCGGTCAACAAAAGTCGAAAAAAATATCAAAAAAAGTAATAAAAAAAATTTTAATTTCAAAAAATCAACTTTCTTTTTTTACTCCAAAATTTTCAAAATTTCAAAATTTCAAATAATATACCAAAATGTTCATATTTTCGTATTTTATAATTTATAAATTAAAAAATTTTCTTATTAAAACAAAAAAAAAAAAAAAAAAAAAAAAAAAAAAAAGTTGCATGGCTGCATTTTTCGACCTTGTCGTAATACCATGCCCATTAATTTTTATTTGAGTCAACAAAGGACATGCAAACAAAGGAGGAACATGGAATCATCCACCTACGCATTAACCTCTCTATAAATATCACTTATACTCGACAATATTCCTTAAAACAAACACGTGTTTGCCTTTTTAAGGAAAACAAAAAGAGTCTACAAAGATCCATATAAAGTAACAGTGTGAAAAATGTCTTCGGTGTCTGTGAAAGAGGTAACAAGCAGCAGCGGTGGTGGAAACAGCAGATGGTATCCAACGCCGGATCAGTTGATGTTGTTACAAAGAATGTATAGAGGCGGCCTGAAAACTCCATCTGCAACTCAAGTACAGCAAATAACAGAAAGATTATCCAGTTTCGGCAACATACAAGGCAAGAATGTCTTCTACTGGTTTCAAAATCGCAAAGCTCGCGAGCGACAAAAGCTTCGGAAGAAGTTCATGAATTTGTTCCAGCAACATCCCCTTTATCCTGCTCATCATCAGCCCGGTCTTCCTCTTCATCACGTAATTATTCTACTCCTTTATTGATATTACTTTAGAAAAAAAAATTAAGTAGTCATTCAATTATAAATCATGCATAAAGCATGGTTTATGCTCACTATATATAAATCTTATTTTTCTAATCTGGGTTTAGGTTAGTGGACTTGAAGATGCATCAAGCTGGAAGGGGGATCTCCCATCTGCTCAAACCTGCAACCTCATGTGCGATTGTGGATTTGTGACTATGATGATGATGGATCATGGTGGTACCGATCCATATTGCACAAGAGTACCACCCAAAACCCTACAACTCTTCCCAGTCACAACCACTATCTCCGCTGATCTCAAACAAGACGATCAAGTCCAGCAATCTCTAGCCCAATTTTGACTTCTGTTATCTTTGTTGAAAGTGTTAAAGACTATGGTAGTGAAAGATGAAAAGCAGTTAGGGTATCGATCCTAGGGTTAGCTAGGGTTAATTAGGACTAGGGTTTCAGAATAATCTGGGTTTCTGTTATGTCACCAGATCTTTGCATGTCAAGGCATGCATACTAGTAATATATATCTAATATTATTGCCTAATAACCTAGCATTCAGTATTTTATTCTTGATGAAAACTGAGGCGTCTTTTTCACAAACTTGGAGTATGCACCGGCATTTGCAAACCTTCTATTTTGTTGGTTTCGTATGTTGTGTGTTTTTGAATTGTTAGACACACCAAACGACAAACTCTGCAGATACATAGTACCTAAGGTTGGTGGAAAAGTTTAGATGGTCATTACTCTCTAGTACGTGATTTATGATTTGCATATATAGACAAGTCTTCACACAGTCAGAAGTAATTTAATTCTCTTAAAAAGATATTTTATGTAACTACTACGGTTTTAATTGTATAAACTTATGGAAGAACTTCCTATATATCTTTAATAAACATCAAACTATTATATTTTTCCCTTAATATTTAAATATCGTATATATCCTTAATGAACTTTCAAATTAAATATCATATTTGTTTAAATTCTGTTTTTAAATATTTTTATAATTATTTAGTGGAGTTTAAAATCATTATAGTTATAAGAAAATTTAAAATACCTATTATACCCCTACTTTTATTTTGTCGGAATAAAAGAATCGAATATCACAATTAACATAAAAAAAAAAAGAATACCCCGGGAAACACAAACGAACGACTGTTGTTTCTTTCTTTTTTTCTTCCAATTCGTTGAGAAAGCTTTTAATCAAAAAACATGTATAATGGAGGCTTCATCAAACAAATGTTTAATCCCCTTTCATATGCTTCCTATGAGCAAACATAAAAATCTACAAACCTAATCTAAACTTTCTCCCACTCATTGTCATATAAAATGGGGAATTGATTTCCCACTCATCTTCATATAAAATGGGGAATTAATTTCATTTACTTCTAATCAAGATTGTTTTATTCTGTTTTTTTTCCATGAAGTACCATCAACGGGATGAAACATCGTATCATCTTTGGATCGTCCGGTACTGTGTCAAATCATATCTTTAGCTGTGTGTCTAGAACAATACAAACATTGTAGTCTGGGGGTCACAAGAAAGTATCATAACATCTTATGAGCCACATTCTTACCCTTTGTATTTTCATCAACCCACCAACACTCATTACAAACTGGATACTTTTGCAACAACTTGTGTTCTTTCTAGAAAAGAAAGTGGTCGTTTTTACATACGTGTATCGACTCATAACCTAAGCCGAGCTTTTTAAGTGTTTTTTTTTTTGCTTCATAATGTGACGGGGGACCCTGTTTCCTTGAGGAAATGCAGTTTGCAACTACTCAAGAAGCTGATCGAATGAACTATCAGTCCATTTGTTGATCACCTTGATATGCATCAGCTTTGCTAAAAAGTCAAGGGACGAAAACGAACATCGATGATATAATTTTAATTAGACTTCCTCTAACAGCTTTTGAAATCCATCATCGACACCGCTACCCTCTATATTTGGGTTCCCTTCGTCGCGGTTGGTATCATTTTCAATCACACCCCCCATAACATCAACAATAACATTGGTCATCTCGTTACTACGCGGTATGTCTTCGACAACCGGATGAACTGTATTTTCGCCGTGATACTTCTATATAGCATAATGTGGACTAAAACCATGTTGAAGTATATGAAATTTCATTATGGCTAGTAGTATAATTTTATTGACATTACATTTGTTTCATGGCCATCTGATTTGACCTTTGTTACCGACGTGTAGTTTGGACCTCTCGAGAAAAGATTCGAGTCCTTGTTGGAACAAGGTAGAGTTAATAGTAGTCCAGGTTTTATCAATAGACATGTTGCAACTGAAACATAAGTTAGGTTTTAGTATTTACTCTACAAGAACTAAAATTAGGATTGAATATTTATAAGGATAGAATAACCGCTCAATCGGATAGAGTATTCACAAGGTTAGGCTTCTAAACCCACTTTTTGAATACATTACCTCATATGTGAATGTATATTACATGATTTACCGTTTAAGAAAAATTCGTCTGCATTTTCCCTTAACTCCTAAGTATATATAGAAAATATATACTCAAGGAGCAAAGAGAAAATAAAAACTGAATCCTTCTTAAACAATCAATCATGTAATACACATCCACATCCTAAATAAAATAAAGTATTCAAAAAGCAGTCCCAAAACAGGAACAACCCGAATTAATTTTAAATCAATTTCAGACGGGTATTTATAGGCTTTTGATGATTTAAAAGGAAAATAAAGAAAGATACTTACACTAAAAAAACCTACTTTTTATTATTATAGCATTGGTCTTTAAATAATTAAGTTATTATATTACAACTTAGTAGATTTACCGTCTTATGTTTTTTGTTTTTGTTTTGTATTATAACATTTTATTTTAAACAATTGTAGTGTATGTGTGTATGTATGTGTGTATATATATATATATATATATATATCATTTTTTCTTTCTGTTCCAAATCAACATTCAAAACAGCAAAAAAGTGACAACAAATGAATTAGTTACGGATTATTGCTATAAAATGTATAAGTATTGTCGTTGAACCTCAAACAATGGTTTACGTATTTCATTTGTCATCACTGTTTTTTTTAACATATAAAGAAGAAGTTGTTTGATGTGTTTTTTGTTTGATTATAAACTGGATATTGTATTTATTTTTATTTTTTTTGTAAATATAGATATTGAAGTGATAAAGTTAATGGATATGATGGATTAAGTAATGGATTGGATTGTGATTTTGTAAATATAGATATTTAAGTGATAAAGTTAATGTATATTGTATTAATTTTTTTTCGTTTTTTGTTTTTTGTTTTCTTTTTCTTTTTTGTTCTGTTGTTGTTTTTCGTTTTGTTTTTGTTTTTGTTTTTGTTTTTTTTTTTAAATATAGATATTGAATTGATAAAGTTAATGGATATGATGGAATAAGTAACGGCTTGAATTGTAATATGTTGTAGCGTTGACTACTTCTTTTAGTTAACTTTGTCGGATTATAATAATCATAAAAATTATAATGGTAAAATAATAATATATTTTATTAGATTGCAAGGTCTCTGAATGTCAATCCACCTAAAGTGATTTTTGATGCGTGAAATTCATTTAAAGGGTATAAATTAAACGAATGGTCCTTATGGTTTGGGGTAATTTGCATGCTTGGTCCCTAACTTATTTTTTTAACTTGGAATGTCCCTACTGTTTGTTTTTGTTATGCGTTTGGTCCCTACTATTTGTTTTTGTTACGCGTTTGGTCATTGTCTTACCTAAAAAGACTATTATTTAAATAGGGAAAATTTATGGGGTGGGTAAGGTAAGGTGAAGGGGGTGGGGTTGGGGGTGTGTTTATTTAAATAAATTACAAAATTAAAGGCAAAATGGTCTTTTTTAGGTAAAACAGGAACCAAGCACGTAACAAAAACAAACAATATGTACCTTCCGAGTTAAAAAAATAAGTTAGGGACCAAATATACAAATTACCCTAAACCATAGGGACCATTTGCATAATTTACTCTAAGAAAAATTGATATGTTTATAATAGAGATAATGACTTAAAAGGGTAATATATTTTTCGATTTGTACACATTTAGCCACTGAGTTTTTTTTTTTCGTTCACATTTACCCTTTCAACTTGTTAAACTGTACACATTTAGTCCTTATGACCGGCTACTCCAGGTTAGCCGGTAAAAGTTTACTTAATAGGGTAATATATTTCTCACTTTGTACACATTTAGTCCTTAATATTTTTGTACACATTTAGTCCTTAAGATTTTTTTGTTGCAAAATAAGTATTTTTGTTTTTGTATTCATTCAGTACTTATGAATGATTTCTTTATGTTTTTCTCACGACATCTATATGGGATAGTCATATGGTGGTGGGATATGTTGAGGTGGTCCTACTATATGTTTTACGCCAAGATACCTGGTGCTGGCCGGCTATAAGCTGTAGGCACGGAGACTCGAGAAGAGCGGTTGGGTTAAGACGGCATGCCAACAAACCTCAGGTATTCCAGTCAGATGACTGATTGGACATGTTGCATGTTGGCATTCTAGTATGATGACTGATTTGGCCAAGGTATTCCAATCTGATGAGTGTGGGTCCGTTATGCATGATAATACGTTTGTTGTATCGGGTATTTTGGGGGAAACTCACTAAACTTTGTGCTTACACGGTTGTTTATGTTTGCAAGTGCTATCGTTGGTCGTGGGAAGGCGAATGCATGACTGTACACACTTATCAACAATATTGAGGATTTCGCGTTTCTTATATTACTCTGATTTTCGATAAATGTATTTTGGAATAAACGTTTTTTCTTAATAATGGATTTATAATTAGGGAGTTTTGCCTTATTTAAAAAATAAAAAATTTTGGTTGTGAAAATGAGACATTACACATAAACATCAACAGCCCCACACACTTCATCAATGATTGTCCCAGTAAGATGTCGTGAGAAAAACCTAAAGAAAAAATTCATAAGTACTGAATGTGTACAAAAACAAAAATGACTTATTTTGAAACAAAAAATATTAAGAACTAAATGTGTACAAAAATATTAAGGACTAAATGTGTACAAAATGAGAAATATATTACCCTATTAAGTTATTTTTCCCGACTAACCTGGAGTAACCGGTCATAATGACTGAATGTGTACAGTTTAACAAGTTGAAGGGGTAAATATGGACGAAAAAAAACTCAGTGACCAAATGTGTACAAATCGAAAAATATATTACTCTTTTAAGTCATTATCCCTTTATAATATCCGAAACGTTTACACAGCAGTGTAACAAATGTTTTAACATCAATTCAACAATTAAAAACCTAAACACATATCTATTATAAAAATAAAAATAAAAACACTTATTACCCTATCATATCTGAACTTTAACATATTGTTAGTATATATTTTAAAATTAAAAAAGACGTAATTGTAATGCATCTTCAAATAGATATGAAAGTGTGCAGACTGAAATTTTAAAGGGTTCAAAGCGTAAAACATAAGAATCTTATTGGTGTCACCGCCCTATTTTTGCCAAGTAAATATAAAATATCCTAATTTTGCAAATGGTTAATGCCCTCTTTTGGAAAAAAAAATTGTTTGCTTTTTCTTAATCAAATATGAAAGACAAAATTGCAAAAATGGTCCCTGTAGTTGTCAAAATTCTGCAGTTTTGGTCTAAAAATGTTTGGTGGTGCATCAGTGGTCCAATTTCGAATACCTTATGTGGTTTTGGTCCTTATAGTTGGAATTGTTATGTGCTTTTGGTCCAGACCCAACATGAAATGACGAATATGCCCTTTGATAATTCTTTTTTATTTATTTTTAATTTTTTATTACTATTTTAATTAAAAAATAAATTAAAAATAAAAATAAAATAACACCACCTCTCTCTCTCTCTCGCCATTCTCCAAACACCACCACTCAGTTTTGATTTAGGGATTTTGAAGATTGCTTCCAAAAATTTAACAAAGAACCACCGATGGACCACCCGATTTCCTCCTTGAACACCACTATTCTCATCACGGTAACCAGAAAACACCACAACCGGGACCATCCTTCTTTCTTCATCTCCAGAAAACACCACCAACGGAAACCTTCTTCATTCGTCGGTGGTCCCGATCTATATTTTTTAGGGCTAGGGTTTCCTTGTGGTGACAAATGGTGATAGTATGCGACAACAATGGTGGTGGTCAGATCCATTGTGCAGAAGTTCAATCAAACACAGTAGAGCACCGGAAATTAACTTGAGAAGGTGAACGAGACGGAGCCCCCTATAGAAGAAGAGAAGAACGGTCATACACAAGCCCTAATTTTCAAAAACAAGTTCAGGAGGACTTGGAAGAAGCTCCAATGGCGGATGATGTTGACGGTGGCTTTAAAGAGCGTGATTTTAGAGAAGCTCCACCATTTTCGTCCATTAGAAGCCATGTTTCGATGAGTGGTCAAAAGATATAGGAGAATGAGAACCAAAGGAGAACAGTGGATGAGGGAGAAGTGACGAAGATGCTAGTAGTTGACAATGACGAAGGAGTTTTGGTGTTCGTCTTCAGAAAATGGAAAAGGGGAACAGAAAGAAGAAGAAGAAGAAAAGGAAGAGGACGATTATAGGGGTTGTGTTGGAGTTCAGGTGCTCGCCGGAGTTTTGGTGTCCGTCGGATGTCTTGGTTTTGGATGAAACTCACGCTTCCTGTTATGATTTCCGGTGAAAAAATAACATTCCCCCATAAAGAAGTCTCCTACGTTTTTCCGACGAAAATGGTGGGCGTCGAAGGTGGTTTCAGGCAAAATGGCAGCCGCCGATGGTGGTTCTGGACAAAAGAGGGTTGCACCGGTTATGGAGGTGGAGTTGGTGATGAATGGGTTTTATGATAAAGATGGAAGAGCAGTGGGTTATATATTTATTTATTTATTTTGTTTTAAGATGAAAAAATATATATATATTAAACTAATTAAAGTATTACAACAATTGAAAAAATAGAAAAAATAAATTATAAGGGTATAAAAGTAATTTCAAATGTACAGGGACCAAAATCACTAAAAAGATCCAAAATTGGACCAGGTGCACCATCAAACTTTTTTGGACCAAAACTGCAGAATTTTGACAACCACAGGGACCATTTTTGCAATTTTGTCAATATGAAAATTATTCTTGATATTCATAAAATACCCAGAATGCCCCTAAACGACAATATAATCAATTACTTGTGATAACCACAATGAACAACAATTCACCTCAATTCTTCCTAAAAATCTAAATGCTCTAATTTTTACCGACACCATCTCAAAAAACGGCTCATGATTAACATCAAGGCTTCACTTAGTTTCTTGTACAACAATTTTATGATAAACATATGGGGCTTTAACTTATCCCATTGCAGACCAACTGTTCACTAAAATGTCTTTAAGGTACACCATCATCTTCTTCTTCTTGTTCTTCTTCTTTATGATCTCTTGAACAAATCTTAACCAAAATCAACCAAACCAAATAACACAATTACATATAAGAAACATCTTCATATGTACATATCACTTAATAAACCTTCCAAATTGACCACAAACTCAGCTAGGGTAATCACAAACAGTTATCTGCAACTGGGGCTCAACCACAGGCTGCCTAACAAACGCCCTCCTCCACCAAATCTCAAACGCCCGCTGTATATTTGGACAATCATCACCTTTTTCAAGAAACCGATCAAACCAACTCATCAAGAAAGCTTGTTGTTGCAACAATGGCAGAGTAAGAATGATCTGACTAATCCCATCTTCAATTAATCTCCTGTCAACTGATCTTGAACTCCTTTTCATCCACCCAAAATCATCATATAATGCTTCCAACCATGTTGAAAGAAGAGACACACGTGTCTCTTTTGGTACCAAAATGTTCCCCCTACCAATTGCAATACATAGTTGAGCAGTTATCCTACTAATTTTATGTCTGTACATTACTGGAACTTTAGAATGAAGAACACCAAGTTCGTTTTGATCTGACCATAGCTTCACAAATTCTTCACCGATTCTTTTTTCAATTAAGATTTCAACTACCCATTCAAGATTATCGGCTTCTCGAGCTATTTCACTCATCATTCCTCTGTTTTCTTCACAAGAAGTTGCTTCAGATAAGCAATGAAAAAGAGAGGTAAGACATTTGTGACAAATGGTGTAAAGGGTTTCTTTAGAGATGTCGAGTCTGTTGTATGTGGAGTTGTTGTCTTCTTTGAGTAATCGGGAAATTAGGGTTTTCATCTCTTTACGGGCTTTTTCGTCTTTTGCTTGTAGAACTCCAGCGAGTAATCTCAAGAAAATGTCATCGATTCTTGAAGATGTTGATGGCTCCAATGCGACTCTTTGTAGAACATCATGATCGTTATGGAGATTGAGGTCTTGAAGGTTTGAGATCACTCTTTCTTCTTCTTCTTCTGACCAAGGAACAGCTTCTAAATACTCTAAACATGATGATATCCCATCGTTAAATTTCAATGAATCACATACCTGCAAACAGGAGCATGAATATGAAGTTCAACTTGAGTTGACTTTTGAAGTCAAATCGATCATGTTTAGAATCCAAATTAGCATAGAATTATTACATTACACAATCTGAAACTTGTAGAATTTTGCAATAAAATTAGATTATTCATATGTCGATCTGAATAATTGGACACTCTGAAGTCAAAATCCGAAATTTTGATATAGAAAACAGATATAATTTGATTAAAACCCTTGGAATTTTGGAAGAAATGAATGATAAATGGGTACCTTGAGTAAGCCCAAGATCTTAGAAACACCCTCGCCCATCATCTTCTTTTTTGGATCATCACAATACATCAGAACTAGGGTTTCCAGATATACTTCAACATCATCACACTCGCAAATCTCCACAGAATGGTGGGAGCCACTCCTCCGGCCCAATTTCTCCTTAAAGAACTGGCTACGACTGGCCAACACCTCCCGGTGTACATCCATGGACACACTGAAACCATCACGAGCCGTGACTGTAAGCTTCACATCTCCAAACCCTAACCCCCAATCACTAGGGTTTCTAAACGGGGCTCCAGATAAAACCCTAGAGACCCGTTCTTCGATCCGCATTCTAGCAGTGTCGAAGGATTGTAGGTGTGTGGAGGGTCTGCTGGAGTCTCGGGTCTGTTCTTCAGTCATCATCTCGAAGAGGGTGGGGCTGGGGGCGGATCGGATCGGGCTTTGGATGGGTTGGGTGGGGTTGGAGGGAGAAGAGGAGAAAGAAGATGGTGGAGGGGAAAGGAAGAAGTCAGAGATGAAGCCTTGTTTTAACATGGTGGAGACTTGTTGTTTGGATTTGGTGAGCTCAAATGCCGCCATTGATGCGCTTGGTTGCTTTGATTTGCAGGTGTATGAGAGGGAAATGGAATCCAAGGAGATGATCTCACTGAAATTGAGGTTGTTGTGACTGGTGAGTGTGGGGGGTGGATGACTGCAGTCTGCAAAGTATATGATGAAAATGACGGACTTCCCTATGCTAAGACTTCCTTTTACTGTTTTACGTTTGCCCAGCTCAGCTTTTCTGAAACATCAATACTTCCAAATTTAGAGGTTGAAGCTCTCCTAAGTTACTTTATTAATTTATTAATTTAGTATCAAAGATCATAATTTTCCATTTAGACACCCTTTAGACACCCTATAAATAAAAGTCAACCTATTTACTTTTTCAAAAAACAATGCAAATTCAACCAATAAAAAAACCTTAAAAATCAAATAGGATGTCTAAGTGGAAAAATGGGGTGTCTTTTTAGTCAACCCCTTGATTTTTAAGGTTTTTTTATTGGTTGAATCTGTGTAAAATGAGATCGGACTCAAAAAAAAAAGACTGGGCTAGTATTTGTCCGGACCATTACAACACGACACAAGACCGATCTGAAGACGGTTTAAAAAGAGACTGAAAGTTTTAACTTATAAACATACTATTATTTTTTTTTGTTAACTACATAATTTTTAGTCACACATTATTTAATTTCTTTTCTTTTCTTTTTTATTAAATTTTAATGTATCATTTGTAATAAATCTTAATCTGTTATTTGGTGTTAATCGCATATTTGTTAATGAACTAGTTACAACCCAAAACCAAAGAATCGAAAGAAGATTGGACCATAAAATGACCTGATTCGAGACCGACTCGAGATCGGGTCTGGGACTGTCAATGTGCATTTCTAGTTTTAAAAGTAATTACATAAATGGTCGCCCATCTAGGGTCGTTAATCTTGTCAATTTAATTGGTTTTGGGTTAAATGGATTGTCTTAATCGGGTTTTTTCAAAAAAAATCATTTGAAACCTGAACTTTAATTTCGGATTGGTTGAATCGGATTAATCGGATGAATTATGCTGTCTCAATTTCCCCTTTTAGTATATAAGCCACATTGGTGTTATTCTTTTGATAAAGTGGTAAAAAATCAAATTGTGGTGTTATTCTTTTGACCCACACTCGTAAAGAAGTAAAGCAAAGGCAATGTGGTCAATTTTTTTCTTTTGATTTGGCAATTCAACTTTATGCACAGAGTAAGCTTTTATACACGTCATTTTTATTTGGGAAAATGACAAAAAAAAGTTTAAAAAAAAAATTAGTTTTACATTAACATCTTTTTTTGGTGTCTTAGGCTGGAGGGAGTGGCACGCTATCCAAGCTCGCCTCCAACTCGCTTCCACGATTTCCATTGAATTCGCTAGTTGCCTCGTTAAGTAAGGCTCGCTGGTTGGCAGCGAGAAGAAAGAGTATGAGAAAGAGAAAAGAAAGGGTTGTGATTGGCTGACTTCAGTTTCCTTTTTCTAATATAAAAATAACATAAGGTTTAGACTTCCACAATGAGAAAGTAAGCTGGTGAGAAAGTATAAGCTTCCATTTCTGTGCGTTCCTTTTAACTAGAAAATTGCGGAAGAAGAGAAGGAAGTTACACATTTGATCTCCAGAGTTTCAGCAACTTGGTGAGAAAGTATAAGCTTCCATATTTAAAGTGTTTTTATTTAAAAAAATAAATTTTGTTTAATATTAATTGTTTGTGTATTAAAAAATAAATATAATTAAATTTGAAAAAGAAAATAAAAAAATGGAGTGCTAGGAGTGTTACAATTCTCTCATAAATGCTAAGAATTAGGTGCTAAGAGAGAAAAATGATGTGACACTCAAAAAGATGATGTGGCAAGGTGCTAAGAGTGTTACCACTCCCTCTAGCCTTAGGCTGAACGGAGTGGGGGCTCGCTACACTCGCTATGAGGCCGAGAATACCACCCCTAGCGCTCGATAGGGGGCTCGCTAAAGGTCACTCGTCTTTAGCTTGGCGAGAAGAGAGAGAAACACATAAAACTTGCTCATTGGTGGAAGTGGGTTTGTCAAGGATTGCTATCTTCTTCACCGTATTAAATTTGTTGAATTTAATTCAACAACAATTCAATATGTTGACCAAATTCAATATTGATCCCCTTGACCGAATTCAATATGTTGAATTTAATTCAACAACAATTTACCAACTTTCATTCAACAACTTAAAAAATTAAAAAAACTAAACATTTCAACAACTTTAAAAAAAAACGTTTTTTGTTTTAAAAGTTATAATATTCAACTACTATAAATCAAACCACACTCTCAACAATTTACACACACAAAATATCATATCTCTCTCACAAACCCTCTCAATTTACCAAGGAAAAATGTCTTCATCTCAAACAAAGAAAACCCCAAGAACCCAAAAAAAAAACTTTAAACCTTCCATCACTAAACCTTCCACCTCCAAACACTCAATCACTAAACCTTCCATCCCCAAACCTTCCATCACCACCATGTTATCGACCATCATTTGATCAACAAATTTACTCTCCCGCTAGCTACTACTTTCATACAATGGCTCCGCAAATGTTTCCATTTAATCCGCTCTCTTCTCAACCTATGAGATTTTACCACAACCAATCTAAACCAACACCTCGTCCGAATGTGGATATTGATCTGTTTGAAACGGTTCAACAAACTCAATTCTTTTCTCAACCTCAACCGCAAACTAACTTTCAATCCCAACCACGCCGCCTACTCGACGAGTCAACTGGTTCTTCCGATGAAGGCCCCGTTGAAGATCCCGTTCAAGAATCATTTCAAGAGCCCGAAGTCGAACCACAAGCAAAAAATAAAAGGAAAAGGGAGGGCTCCATGTAGAGGGTGGACGGATGATGAAGAGGGTGCACTAGCTCAATCATTGCTAGATGTGTCGGAGGACCCGATCCACGACAACGACCAAGAATCAACAACTTTCAAAGAAAAAGTTTGGCATAACTTTTGTAACCGCATGAAAAAGAAGCCCCGTAACCCCGATTCACTTTACTCGAAGTGGAGGACCGCCAACCGAGCTGCAATGGAGTGCAACAACGTCTATATGAACGCGATCAAAAACCCCTAAAATGGTGCAATTGAGGTGGATGTCATGGCTAAAGTTCGAAAGATTTATAAGGAAAAAGATGGAAAAGCTTTTGCCAATGAGTCGTTTTGGAGAGTTGTGAAGGGTAATCGAAAATGACTAGATCTGAAAAGTCCTGGCGATTACGCAGGGATGTCCAAACGAAACAAAACTTCGGAGTCAACCCATAGTCAATCTTCTGATGCACGTATTGGAGGGATTGACCTCAACAATGATGAGCCATATGAAGTTCCAACTCGTCCTATGGAACAATACAAAGCAAAAAGAAAGTTGAAAGGAGCACAAAGTTCATCGACTGAAGTGGAGGAGATAATGAGTGACATCAAAGGGTTGGACAATAAGCTTGAGGGTTTTTTGGAATTTGGGAAAGATAAAAAAAGGAACTGTGCGATAAAAGAAATGAATCGTGCGTTAAAGTTTTTCTTAACCCCGGGAGACAACTTGTCCGAGGAGGATCGTTAGATTTTTAACAATGCGAAGCGGGATCTTGCTAAAGAATACAATTGGGATAAGCTGTAGTTTTTTTATGTATTAGATGCAATTTTAATTTATGTTTTTCGTCTAGTATTAAGTTGTGTTTCAATGTAGTATTTAGGAAGTAAGTCGTGTTTTAAATTTTTAATCGTATTTTATGTTAGAAATTAATGTAACATTTTTTATTTAAATATTAAGTGTTTGTCTTTAAGAAAATAGAATTTATTGACCACATTTAATTTATAACATTTACAAAAACGAATATATATTAATTACACCATCTTCATTTTCAAATAAAAATCCTAACTATATTATATTATAACATTGATGAAAAGACAATAAATATTTATTTATCAACAACATATTAATACAGATTTATGACATTAATAGCATCTTCTTAACTTCGTATCATCAAGTGATGTCGGTCTATATTTTGTATGGACTAGTGTATAATATCAAGGTTCTAAACGGCATGAAGCGTGACGTGACGACAAGGCCAAACCTCAAGCATAACGAGTCATGACGTTTTTCAAGGCGTGATGTAAGGCGGCGATTTGATATTAATTTATAATTATATTACCACATAAATATAAATTTATATTAAATATAACTACTTTTTAGAAGTGTTATATCAATAACTAATAACAAAAAGTTAACAAAAAACACAATACTTGTATCCCCGATTTGAAAAGACATAACAAAGAGCAAAAAAAACGTGTCTCAAACGAAAAAACATGCACCATAACACACTATAACGTGCCATGGCACGCTATATCATGCATTGCCGCGAGTCACGCCTAACAGCAACGTTATGAGGCTTTTCGTAATGGCGAAGTCACGCCTCACGCCATGGCACGCCTTGACACTCGTCATGGCGCTCCTTTTAGAACACTGTATAGTATATTTATTTAATTGCAGACTTATTTAATCATATATATGAATCTTATATGTTTTATTTAATTGTTATTAATATATACTGAAACATTACTTATTTGTTTTGTATTATTAAACAAAAAATGTATAAAGCAATAAAGAATATTTATATACGTCATGATACGATCATATAAACAAATATTTATTGTAAAACTTCTTGAGGGATAAAAAGACAATCATGATTGGTAGATGATATTTATGAAGAAAATTTATATTATCACAATCACCATCAATTCAACCACTATATATAACACTATACTTTCAACTTTTCATACACACAAACTATCATTTCTATAAAAAAAACAATGTCGTCTTCGTCTTCGCCATCTTCATCGTACGATATTTTTTATATGTAACGCCCGTTCCTAGTACGCAATTCTTTATTTATTCAAGTGTTTATGATTGAGCCACTCAACGATTTGGTAGCCCTAACTCGTCGAGTAAATGCCTTAAAAGTCGCGGGATTTAAAAAGCCTGCTTGGCGAGTCCAAGCATGGACTCGACGAGTAGGACTGCCAAGAAGAAACCCTATTCTCGGGGTTTTGCACCCTATTTAAACATCTTAAACCCCTTTTCAGGGTTTCCCTTATCAGCCTCCTTGTCTCCAGAAAACCCTAGTTCGTTTGTGAGCCACTCTCTTGAGTTTTGAGTGTATTTTGTGCCTTTGAAGGTGGGTGCAAGAGCTTGAGCTAGAAAAGATTGGGGAAAGAGAACTAGATCCAGGAACAACTCATCTTTGGCAGCTTTTTGAGGTAAAAAGTTCTTATCTTGATGAGTTATAGATTAGATCTTTTGCATGTGGATTCTTGGGTCTTTTGACCCTTTTGATTAGGCAAAGCTACTCTCTTGGATTGTTGCAAGACTTTTCCCCTTTCTGTAGTTTGGGGCCTCTAGAGCCATAAAAAGGGTCTTGAACTCGTTTTCATCCAAGTCATAACCATGTTCATGAAAGTAGATTGCAATGGGTTCATTTGAGGTGTGCAAAGCCATCAAGTCTCCAACTTTATAGAAATGGACCTTGGAAACAACCTAGATCTGTATTTTGGAGTTGTAGAAGTGTGAAACCAACTAACTAGGTTAGATCTGCATGGGACTCGACGAGTTCATAAGGAACTCGGCGAGTCTGATGAAGAAACCTCGATGATTTTCGTAGAACTCGGCAAGTTGATTAGGAACTCGGCGAGTAGGAGGATCTTGTCCCTTCCCTGATTATGCCTAGACTCGACGAGTCTGAAGAAGACTCGACGAGTCAGTTCGACAAATCCGCGATGGCAAGTAGCTTAAGGACTCGGCGAGTCAAGAGGTGACTCGGCGAGTCGAGTCGCGATTTCTAGGGTTCTGAATTATAGAACTCAGCGAGTAACATGGCTGACTCGGCGAGTTTGATCAACCTGAAAGGTTGACTTTGACCAGGATGTTGACTTTGACCAGGGGCAAAATGGACATTTTACCCTAAGAATAGTATATGTTTTTGACTAGGTGACCTTATCGAATTATAGCCGAAGAGTCGCTGGAGCAGCAGACAGAGATTCCTCTCCCAGAGTTTCAGCAGTCAGTCAGACGAGGTGAGTTTCCTTCCAGTAGGAACGGGTCTACGGCCACAATGCCCACCCGTTTAGATGATAGTAGTTCCGGACTTCGGTCCGATGTCGGGGTGGTCCCGAGAAGTAGTTTTGTATGCTTGATGTCTTTGTGATTCATGCATGTTTATGTTATGTGTTATATGTTCCGGACTTCGGTCCGATGTCGGGTAAGCCCGATGCAGTATATGTGATTATGTTATATATTCATGTCTATGTTATGTTCAGTTTATTCCGGACTTCGGTCCGATGCCGAGCGGGGCCCGATGAAGTGGGCGGGGCCCAAGTTATTCCGGACTTTGGTCTGATGTCAGGCGGGGCCCAATTTTATGCCGGACTTCGGTCTGATGTCGGGCGGGGCCCAATGCAGTGGGCAAGGCCCAGTATGTGTTATATGTGTTATAGTATGGTATGTGGTAGTTTGGGGGAGCTCACTAAGCTTCGTGTTTACAGTTTTCACTTTTGGTTTCAGGTACTTCCATTAGCAAAGGGAAGGGCTCGGGATGATCGCATGGCACACACCACAGTCACAGCCTGGGAGTTTACTCTGATGTTTTGTTATGAGATTTTGATTGGACACAGATACTATGATGTTTTATGATACATGATTTTTGATTTTACTTATGACTTTGGATGGTTTATGATTTTAATAATGATTTGAAAACAAACTTTTTGGGTCATATTTCTGGGATGTTTCATTATAGCATAGTGCAGTCAGTCTTTTCCATACGTAATACGGTAGAACAACATCTTAACAACACTGAATCAAACAATGCCCAACGCAAACGAATACGATATATCCAAAGACAGCGTGAAGCGGCCCACCAACGTCTCATGCAAGATTATTTTGACGAGAATACTCTCTTTTACGGATATTATTTCCGTCGACGGTTCTGGATGCATAAAGATTTGTTTATGCGTATTGTAGAAGGTGTGACTTTAGTGTCTGAGTGTATGCAGCAACGCCCAGACTCAAGAGGTACGTTAGGCTTTGATCTAATTCAAAAATATATTGATGTATTTCGTATTTTAGCATATGCCACCCCCTGATGCACTAGACGAGAGTTTTAGGATGTCCGCACGTACCGCCCGAGAAAGTCTTCACGAATTTTGCATAGTCGTCATGTCTTTGTATGGTCCACGATATTTGCGTCGTCCTATTGCTAGTGGCATACAAAAGTTGTATGCTCATCATGGAAATGTGCATGGTTTGCCTGGGATGTTAGGAAATTTAGATTGCATGGATTGTAAATGTAGTGTGTCCTAACGCATATCATAGACAATACACAAAGGGCAATTATCATTATCCTACGGTCGTGCTTGAATCTGTAGCCTCACAGGATTTGTGGATCTGTCATGCCTTTTTCGGTAGTGCCGGTTCGCTTAATGATATTAGTATTCTCAATAACTCACCACTATTCAACAAGGTGTATGACGGTACTGCCCTAGATTCATCATTTGTACTTCGAGGAACGAAATACAAATTTGGGTACTATCTTGTTGGTGGGATCTATCCTGAATTTTCTATTTTCGTTAAACGTTTGTCATTCCCAGATGATCCTTAGAGGTCCAGATTTAAGATAGTCCAAGAAAAAGCAAAGAAAATATATTGAATGAACGTTTGGAGCACTTAAAAAGCGTTGACAGATAGTTGCAAAAGCATGTTGATATTTCTACTATGACAGAGGTGATGTATTCATGTATCATATTTCATAATATGATAATAGAACATGAAGGAAACACGATATGTACGTACGACAAGAATAAAGTCATCCAAGAGACACAACCATTAGAATATGGTGGTCAAGAATGAATACAAAGAATGAGGATAATTCCTCGTGCAATAATCAATACCGATCTTCGCCGCCATTTGACCGATCATCTTTGGACGATGGACAATCTTGATCTAAATATGTCACGCGAAGACGAATAGGAAGGCCAATGTTTGGAGGAAGACACGTTGCTTTAGTGTGTTTTTTATGAAGTGTGTTTTAGTTATGAAGTGTGTTTTTTATGTATTAAATCGTGTTTCTAGGTATTAAGTTGTGTCTGTCGGTGTTAAGTCATGTTTGTCGTGGCTTGAATTATTAAATCATGTTTTTAGGTATTTAAAGTTTTAATTTGTTGCAACTTTTTTAATTTAATATGAAATCACTACAAGAATAGAGTCCTATGAAGACGACACCTATCCCGACGACACATGTCGTTGGCAAAAGTCAACCTGTACCGACGACATGTCGTCGATACAACTTTTTAAAACATTGACCATCTGCCTTTGACCAGAAGAGCTATGCCGACGACAAGTTGTCGGTATAGACTCGGCGGGAAACGTTAAAATATTGGCGGTATATCGAAAATCTTTACCGATGACATGTCGTCTGGAAAAGGAACTAAAAAAATATTTTCGATTTATTTTAATTCCTTGTAGCAAAAAGTCAAGACGCCGTCGTTTTTGTCATCCTATGCCGACAAAATTGGAAGGAAACCAATGAACATACCAAACGTTCCAAAGCTTCCACATCCCAATCTTCAGATAATCCAAGATAATCCCCAAGTTGTTGTATTATCCCAACAAATTCAAATCATGCAACAAAAAATGCTACAAATGAACCAAATGTTTAATAACACTTTCGCGTCCGTCATTCCAAACTTCCAACCACAACCAATGCCACAATTCCAGTTTAATCCCAATATGTTTTCACAAAATAACCCTAAAACATCCAATGAACACGAGGAGGATGATGATGATGATGTTGATGGTGGTGGTGATGATGATGATGATGATGAGGAGGAGAACTAGAACTAGAACTAGAACGATGGTGACAACAATGTTTGTTAAAAACTTGTTTTTTTTTGTTATTTTGTTATGTAGTAGAATATGAATGGTACGTTATGTAGTAGAATTTGAATGGTATGTTAGGTTTATTAAGTGTTTTTGGATTTTAATGGTATGTTATGTTATGTTATGTTTATATTATTCTGCAAATATCCTTTTTGGCTTTGTTTTAAAAAACAGATTTGGTATATATAACAAAACCTGTGAAAAAAAAGGTTATACCGACAACATGTCGTCGGTACAGCTTTGCAACTGTAAAAACGGTTTTCCCCATTCCAGACGACATGTCGTCGGTATTGCTCATACTTTTCCCGACGACAAGTCGTCGGTATAAGGTCTCATTTTTCCCGACGACAAGTCGGCGGTATAGGGACCAAATAAAACTTTTTCTTATTTCCTCGAAAATCAATCCCGACGATCCTTTGCCGACGACTTGTCGTCTGGATTGGTTATTCTATACTGACGACTCCTGTCCCGACGACATTTTCGACTTTTACCGACGGATCTATGCCGACGACTTTTTATAGACGACATGTCGTCAGTATAAGCTTTACCGACGACAAGTCGTCGGTACAGAGTCCCTAATTGTCGTCTGCATAGAGCTCGATCCTTGTAGTGAATGTTTGTGTTTTAAAAAATATAATTGATTTTATATTAATTGTTTGTGGTTTAAAAAAATAAATTTTGTTTAATATTTATGCACAAAAAATGTTTTTATATTAAAATAAAGTAATTTAATTAAATTAGAAAAAAAAAATAAAAAAAATGGAGTGTTAGGAGTGTTACCACTCCCTACCAAATGCTAAGATTAAGTATTAAATGGTCAAAAATGTGACGACACTCCAAAATCTGACGTGACAAGGTGTTAGGAGTGTTATCACTCCCCTTAGCCTTATAACTGGACACTAAAACCATTTAGTTTGTTTTGCATTATGTATTTCGTTACTATGCCACGTGGCTGCCTTGTTGACAGATGACTACTCTATATTATTAACTAGGCGAATGCCCGCGCGTTGCGCAGAAACACATATATAGTTGAAGTCTGTACAAATATATGTTTTTTTAAATATAACAATAATGTTGTGGTTAAATTTAATCTAATAATTTGTATACTAAATTGATATAATATATTGATTATTTTGAATTATATGATAATATATACATCTATTATAACTGCATAATCTCAATCGTTTGAATGACTTCTACTGGCGAGTTACACATGAATAAAATTAAATATAATATATGGTTTAATGTTATTTATAGTTGTTGTTATTGTTAATTAATTTTTTAAAATTTTTATGTTTAATGTTTTAATTTCTATCATTATAATTATTTAAAACATCAAACATTGTTTTTTGATTTTAAATGTAACAATATAATAATTTATAGAGTTATTTTAACTATTTTATTGTAAGTTATTTTAAGCTACTTATTTGAAAAACTTTTAACGATTATAAAAATATATTTAGGAAATATTTTAGTTAAATTGAGATTACAATTTAGTTTTTGCATTTATCACTACAATTTATCACTTTTAACTATTTACAAAATATTCTTTGGTTTTTTAAGTGTAAATGAAAATTATATTCAAGTAGACACTGTAATGTTATATTTAAATTAACAATTTAAGTATTTTGTCCAAACTGTTCAAAAGTTATAACTTTAAACTAATAATGGTTTATATACAACAACATTTTAAATCTAATAAATTAAGTATAATATGTTAAAAGTTAAAAACATAACTTTATAAGTAGAAGTAAATATATTATTTTAAAATTGAAATTTAGTTTATTTATGATTACACTTTAGGTTTGATATTTATGTAACCTTATTAACCAACTTATAATCATTATTAGAAAGACACTATAATTTATCACTTTTAACCATTTACAAAATATTTTTTGGGTTGTTTAAGTTAAACTAAAATTTATATTAAAGTTGACCCTATAATGTTATATTTAAATTAATAATTTAAGTATTTTATACAAATTGTTCCAAAATTGTATTTTTAAAATGATAACGATTTACATCTAACAATATATTAAAACTAATAAATTAAGTATAATATGTTAAAAGTTAAAAAACTTAACTTTATAAGTAGAAATAAAGATATTATTTTAATATTGAAATTTAGTTTATATATGATTACACTTTAGGTTTGATATTTATTTAACCTTATTAACCAACTTATAATTATTATTAGAAAGAAATTGAAAAGTCATGAGAGTTTGAATTGAATGTGGTGAAAAGAAAAATACATAGAAGTTTCAAATGAATGTGGTGAAAGAAAAGTATATAAGATAAGATAAGATCAGATAAGATATGGTTTGTCACAACAACTTCTTGGTTGTCCATCTTCTCATCTTAGACCTTTTATCTTCTCCACCGACCTTTTATCTACTCCCTTTGCATAATGAGGCATTCATAATTATGTTTTTTTTCAACTCATTCATCTTAGGCTATTTGATAGTTTCTGATCGAGTAAGATCTGACCGAGTCAGAGTCTGACTGGGTCTGAAGCTCTGACTGAAACTACCTCTGATTGAAACCATGTTGTTTGATTATGGCTCTAACTAATTATACTGAATGCTGGAAATGACTATTTTACCCTTCTCTTCTATTTTCCAAAATTTGGTTGTTTTGTGTCATGGTGTAATTTCAATGGACAACATCCAAATTTCTTTGGTCATTTTTCATCTACTTCTTTTCATTTGTCTATTTTACATACTATGGACTGATGACTGTTTTTGCCTCACACCAAACTAGCAACTGACAGCCATATTTACAGCTTCATTCTACCCACTTTTCAACACCAAAATTACTACTATCACTTCCAATTCTCTAAATGTAAAAAATAAAAGAATTCATTGAAAACTGAATTTGAACCCATGGTAAAGGTTGTAAGCAAATAGAAACACTATACCTCTATTTGTTCTTGCAATTTCTTTTGTACTGTGCAACAATACCAAATAAACCTGGATCAAATTCAAACATAAATAAAGCCAAATACACTTAAAACAAGCAAACCAGTACACTCGTCCATATATAATTTCATGAAGATTTCAAGAATTACTGTTCAGGGAAATAAGATGACCGATCGATTAATTACTTGGGCTTTAAGCTTATTGGGAATCGTCTCAAAAGCAAGTAGAAGGAAGCAATGTATGTATTAGAAATCTATTTCAACACATTGAACAATCGATTTCAAAGAACTGAAGAATCGATTTCAAGAATACAAAAAAAACGATTTCAAAGAATCAATTTTATAGAGACGGGAATTGCAAACCTGTTTATTAGGTTAAAACAGGAAAAATCTTACCACTCTGGAGGAGGAGCCAGGTAGGAGACCTGAAAGAACGAGGTGGGAGGCTGAAGGAAGGAAGCCTTGGCAAGCGAAAGAGAAGGGCATACGAGGGAGAAGATGATTTCTGTCTCGGTCAGGCTTTATTTTTTACAGGTCTCAGTCAGCCGTTCATTGGCCATTTACTGACCGAGTAAGAGCTCTAATATTGGTATCAAACAGCAAGACTAGGACCGAGTCAGATAAAACCTCTGACCGGACCTGGTCAGAATGAAATCAAACAAGGCCTTAGTCGGAGTTAATCAGTAAGGTGCTCGAGCAATTGGTGATGTCTCATAACCAAATCCCAGAGTCCGGAAAGACCTTGGGATACATTACACTTCTATTTTCTCACGTCAATAACATAAGCCTTTATTTTCTCACGTCAATAACATAAACCACGTATAAATAAACAAGATACAAAATGAAAAATGAAATAGACCAAATGTGTATAAAAATCTGATCACACAAATAATATTGATTTTTTTATTTCCCTTATTAGTTCTTTAAAACACAAATAAAATCAAGAAAATAAAATTCACAAATAAAACTGTTCTTTATACAACTTCAGAAATAAATTTAAGCAAAAAAACACACACAAACACACACACAAAACTTTCAAAAAACATTATTCTCCAAATCTTTGAGTCCATGGTCAGCCTCTTTGACCTTTTCATCTTCATCTGCTCCAAACACAGGAGTCTCCAGCTTCGGAGGACTCTGAAACAATCATACAAATTAAATGTTTATAACATTCAATTAATCCGATTTTTTTCAATCACTAGATCATTCGTTTTATACAATCGAGTTTCTTAAATTGTCATTTCTAGAACAATAACATTATATAAATCTAGAAAACCAGTTAGGTTTACCTGGCAACGAACTAAAGCCCAGTTAATACCCCGAAAGAAAGGGTGACGTTTCACTTCGCTTGCACCTTCATGTGAACCCAATCGATTCTTTGGATCTCTATGCAATAATCTATAAATCAACTGTTTAGCTTGAAGGCTTACCTGGATTACATTCAAATTCTTTTCAGTTGCAAGAATGATATTATGTTTGATAATTAATAGTTAAACTTGAAATCTGATTACTAAAAACTGATTGAGCATGCATGTTTTGGAAAACGCACCGGGATGCTACCAGGAAACTTGAGATCTTTATGAAGAACATTGGCGAATGTTCTTTGCCTCGTCTTTCCTCTAAACGGCGTGTACCCATAAAACATTTCATATAGAAGAATACCTACAAAGAACAACCATAAATAATCTAAAACTAGTAATATCTCTAAAGATAAATCGATAGATAAGTTAAAAAAATTACCAAGAGCCCACCAATCCACTGCACTAGAATGTCCAGCTCCACTTATAATTTCCTGAAACATTGCAAAAAAACACCTTATATTATCTGAATATCAAATTGTAGAGGTGTATATATATATATATATATATATATATATATATATATATATATATATATATATATATATATATATATATATATATATATAAGTGATTGATAGATAGATATATATACGAACCGGAGCAATATACTCTTCTGTTCCCACAAAAGAATTCGATGCCCTCACTGGTTCGGCCATGAAAATTGGAGTCTGTTGACCTTTATGATGCCTCTTCTTCTTCTTTTCATTTGCTTCAGGAATCAAAAGCTGAATCGAGAAGTTAAAAAGGTTTGTAAGCTAGTTTTATTTGGGTATTAAAGAAGGAAATTCGAGAGGATCATTAGAGATACCTGAGGCTTGCAAGATGTCAAGCAGGAAAGATCAAAATCAGTCAAGGCTACATGTCCATTGCTTTGTATCAATACATTTTCTGGCTTCAGATCTCTGTATATAATACCTACAACGTACCACCATTTTACGCCAATTCATTACTATTAAATTGAGTTACATCTGTTGGTTTTATGAAACACTTTTGACATCGACGAATTTGTTAATTAGAATAATTATCTAGGCCGCGTTTGTAACATGAGACTTGACTAAACAGAACTTTAAGACTTTCTAAGACAAACATAGTACTTGCATAGTTTTTATGGTGTACCTTGACAATGAAGATACTCTAAGGCCACGAGCACCTCTGCAGCATAGAATCTATAAGGAAAAAGATATGTTTGTTAGAATTATCAGTTTAAAAAATAAATAAATAAATACCATCTAATATATACCAAGTGTCAATCAAGTTCTAATTAGATATTATACCTTACAGCCTCTTCCTTCAAGACCTTCATTGGTTGTCTGTCTAAAAGCATAAAAAGTTCTCCTCCAGAACAGTAATCGGTGATCAAACAAACATGAGATGGTGTCTGCAAAGATTTTTGTTTGTTAAAAGTTGATGTGATTTATTAATATTTGAAATTAATGTGAATATTTACCTGAAATGAAGCATATAATGCTGGAAGAAAAGGATGGTCTAAGATATCCAAGATCTCCCTTTCTGCACATGCTCTATGCACCTATTTCATGTAAAAAAAATTAGCACACAATTAATTTCTTGGAAAACTTACGAAATTAATGAATATTTTTGCAACACCATTAGTAATTAAAAATGGTTGGTAACTTTGGAAAAACTTAATATCATTACCTTGTTACGATTGAGCATTACACCTTTATCCATTGCTTTCATCGCAAAGAACTCTCCAGTTCCACATAACTCAACCAAATGAACACTTCCTGTATCACCGGATCCTAGAGGCTTTATGGGCTTAAAATGCTTCAATCCTAACTTTTCTCCACTCTCAATAACCTACAAAAACCAATATACAACAATTAACCAGATATATATGTATATATAGTGATGTTCATATGCATATTTATATAGAATCCTAGACACTTTAAAGGTATGTATGGTACCTTTAAAATAGCATTCCAGGCTGAGCTATCCCTTCTATGAGGCTTGGGGCGAACTTCATTCGAATGTTTTGCCCATAAATCATCTGGGGTCTGTGTACAATCATTAAATTTAATTTACTCCATATTCTATAATAATTCAGTGTTGAAATATCTTTCACAATCTAGTTTTACATTCTGCTAATTAGGGTTTTACCATATTAGCATCTGGAAGTTCTCGGACTGCTTCATCGACGTTTGCTGCAGTCTCTTTCACCTGAAAACCATATAAATGATTGTGATTCATACATATATACAGATACATTCAATTGTAAGTATAGAGAGGATATATATTAGGGTTGATGATCAGAGTGTAGCTAGTTACCACAACAGCGCCATCTTTAGCAGTAGCTTCAGGGATACAGTTGTGAAGTGGCTCAACATGTTGACTTCCATCTAATTGCACCCCAATAAAGTATTGCACTTCTCCCTACACCACACAAAATACGTACAATCTTTATATATATATATATATATATATATATATATATATATATATATATATATATATATATATATCTTTTAACTTAAATCTTTAAGGGCTTTTAATTAATTCAGTCATCATACCTTTTGATCACGCATAGGCTGCAGATGAAATAAATTCCAGAATTTTTTGCCTAATTGATTACCACGAAAGAAGATTTAATTAGTAAAGATATATATATATATATATATATATATATATATATATATATATATATATATATATATATATATATATATATATATATATATTCATAAACACATATATCTACATGTATGTCTATATATATGTGCATACCGCTTTTTGTATAATTGATGAGTTGTACAGTAACTTCTCTTTGGTTATCAATGGCGTCTCGGATTTTCTTGACGGTTGTTGGATCAGTTTCAGGCCCTTGAAGAAACCTTAACATAATAATGGTTTATCATGAAGCATTGTTTTTCGTGTATCATATGTAATGTTATCGAGCAGATTAGAGCGACTTTTACTGAAATTTTCTGAAGTAAACCTTAAATTAAATTAATTACCTGCAATTTCTTCCCAGAATCTCTTCTCGACTATACTCTGTTAGCTCTAAGAAACTATCCGACGCAAAAATCTGGTGATCAGAATAAAACATTAGAAAATTCTGAATTTTTTTGACGAATTGTAAGATCAAATGGTAGTACTAGACTTACGATGGGATTATCGGGAAGTCGTGGATCAGTGATGACAAAGTTTTTCTCAATACGTTCAAGGGTTGTTGCGAGATCAATACCCTTTCTCATTTCTTTCTTTCTAACTTTGTCGTCCAAGCTTTCTGGCCTTGAATCAGCCTTCTTCAGCTCAAACCCATCATCTTCATCGTCAACCTCACCATCGGTATCCTGAATGTTGATGTCTCCCTCGAATCCGTCATCGTATTCTTCACTACTTTTACGATTTTTCTTCTTAATTCTACATCATAAACATATACATTATTGCATTAGCATCTATATTTAAATTCGCGTTCAAGTTACTTGTATTTTAAGGGATTACATGCATGCATGTATGCTTTTTATGAAACTCTATTTAAATACCCCATGAAAGAAAGACGTCTTGGTTTTTTCTGCTTCTTTTCAGGGAGCTCGTCGATTGGCTGCATGGTTTTGATGGTTCTAACGCCGGCGTGTGAATTTCTTCGTGGAGGAGGTGGTGGCGGAGCATACGTAGTCTCTGCAGATTTACGCCGGCCTAAACCCGACGCATCGTCTTTGTCTTGTTTCTCCTTCTTTCCTGATTCCGTCATGAATGGGTGACGATTGGTTGACTCACTGAGTGATCTAGGTCTTTTCACTGCCTCCACCAACTCGGTCACTGAACTCGATGCCATCTCTTTTTGTCTGGCTACAAGATTAATTACATCAAATAAGATCAATATTATATATCAAAAGCCTAAATTAATGTATCTTTTTAATTATGACAGTTTGTGAGAAATTAACAAGAAAAACCGAGTACCATCATATCGAATCAAAGATTCAGGCAACCCATTTGGCCTGAGCGTCTTCTCTTTCGTGCCTTCTGTATGCTTGCTTACCTCCACTTGCATTCTGCATAAAGTCATGAACCCTGTTAATCAAATTATTCTATAACACATGCAAATCAATTATCAAACCTACCATAGTTTACGCCATAATCGATACTTAAAAATATTTAAGAAAATTAAATACGGAACACGAAAAACAAAAGGGTGAAAAGTAAATGAGGGTCAACTTTGAAAAAACTTAAGTCAAAGGGCAACTTTGTAAAACGTTGGGAGTTCCCCATTTTTGGAAGTCGACGACCATGCATGGGACAGTCAAAGGTCAATTTTATAAAAAGTTACCCATTATGAAATATCCAAATTTTGGGAGTTAAGTTATCCATTGATCAATGATCACTAATGTCAACAACCATGTGACAGTCACGTGTTACATGTTGGACCCTTAACGTTGAGTTAAATATTAGATAAGGTGAATAATATGTGACAAATAAAATAATTAAACAGAGCAATATGGAAACAGGGACTAAACCTCAAGGAGGGTCCATTCACCCATCACTCACCATCAACTAGTAACATCACACACGATGGGGTTCCAATGGTCCATCATTAATGGACCACCATGTCCCTCCCTCAACCCCTTACCTAATGAAACAAATCAAGTGATAGCATACAAACTACTGAAATTACTAAACTAACCCTGTGATCGTGTAAAGTTGTGAACTTAGTAGGAAATTTGTAACGTGTCGCTTTCTTAAACGTTGGTGTAGTTGTCGATAGAGAAACTGATTAGATATGGTGGAAAACTAATCTTTTTGATCCCGAATCGATCCCAAAGAAAAGAAGATAAATTAAAATACTTGCGACCGAAAACTCTTTAACAAGATGCCAGATAAATATGAATCACGTGGGGTTTGATTTGACGATGACAAGACTAGAGCTCATATCAAAGCTAAAGAAGTATTTGTCTACATACATTGTTGAATACGATGTATCAGATATGTGTAGTAGGGGTTATATACTTATATATACACCTGATAATAAACAACAAATAATGTCTAGATCTAAAATAATCAAACTAAAACACCTAAATCAAGTAACGCATAATGAAACCCCTAAAATAGCGTGACACAAAATACTTACATATACATTTATCAAACCTAGTTCTTACTATTAGATCTCTCATGTGGGCCCTGAAACAGGTTACCATTTTTTTTACATTTATTAAACCGAACAAATAGTTCATGGTTGTTTATAACAGTCGTTGTAATTTTTTTTTAAAAAAGAATATGTTCATCTTATATTCTTATGAATGTTAAGTTGTGTACGTTATATCAATAACTTCAATTATAATTTAAAACATACCCAATGAATTTGAGGATGTTGCCAGCTTCATCTTTGATAGGGGAAACAGTGAGAAGGTTCCAAAAGGTTGAGCCATCCTTCTTGTAGTTGAGGAGTCTACCGCAGAAGGTCGTGCCCTTTTGCAACGCTTCCCTAATTTTAGCCACATCTTCCGGATCGGTGTCTGCACCCTGTAGAAACCGGCTGAAACCCACACACACATACACAGCTTTTTCAATCATTTATTTCAAATATAAAATAATAATATTTTTTAATATATATAAATTATGATACATGAAAAGATAAACAGTTGTAATCTATTCTTTCCAAATTTCAAAAGTTGAATACTTTTTTGAAAATAAAATTGATAATATTTTTATGGAATTTGTACAGTAAATCGTATTATTGTTATCGTTATTATGAGATGAAAATAGTGTTACGGTGTCACGGTTATTTTGGAACACAAAGGCAGCAAAACGACAAAATGTTATTTAGGCGACAATTCCAATATATTCAAAAAGTCACAAAAAGTTCCAAATGTGATTGTTCTTAACTTTCCACGAAATAATATCTTTGTATTAAAATTAAAACAAAACGATAATATCACTAAAGTATATAATGGTTTTATGTCCAATAAAATATTATTTAAGTATTTATAAAGAGAAAAAAAAAACTAATGGACCCAAGTTAATGTATTAACCGATGTGCAATAACAAGATTGAATAAGTTATTGTATCAATGTTTAATTAACACCATATTTCTGTTGTCAAATTGGATTTTTTTTTTCAGTTTATATTAACCCAAAATCATTATTTTTTGTCAACGTAAGTGTCTTTTTCATAAGAAGAATTTTTCTGAACAAATTAAGAAAGAAGTCATATATACCAATTTCTGCCGATTACTTCTTTGGAAGTGTAACCAGTCATCTTAAAGAAACCAGCACTTGCATATAAAATTGGATAGTCTGGTTTTGTGGCATCTGAAACCACAAATGTCTGCTGAAATGTCGATAATGCATCCTTCAAATCCTCTGATACTCTCGGAAAACCTCTCTCTTTTCCTGTTCCATTGTTTATTCCAAAAAAAAAAATTAATATGTAACTTATCAATAACACTAATGATATAAGTTCTTATAAAACAAGTTTTGCTACATGAACAAGTAGTTGTTTAGCATTGTTTTATATTTAATCCAATTTTAGAATATCATAAGAGTCGAATCATAAAAGAATTAAACTATATATTCACAGTTTCAGTTGTCACATATATGATTAACACCTTCAGATGTTCATATAATATGGGAATAAGTTCATGACCATATCTTATAGTGTTCAATATAAATTAAAAAAAAAAAAATCAGATTTACTATTGACCTCTTTGTATTATAGAATATAAATTAAAGATCGCAACTAAATAATCAATAATTAAAAACTATTACCAGTATAATGTATAGAAACTTACCCAATCCCTCATCATCTGATATATCACTGGAACTCTGAAGGGAATTACCCGAATCCCTCCTATTTGAACCGGGTTTAGCATTCGGATCCTCGCCGGAGGTTCTTACTTTAACCCCCTGTGGCTTACCAGTCTCGGTGTCTGTTTGCAGAACCAAACCCCACTCCGCCGCTCTTTGTTCAGCAGCACCCACTATTCCACCCGGCGACTGTGGTGCCATCACAGCCGCTTTGGAACTTTGAGCAAAGGCCGGTGACTTAGGCGCCAACGTCACCGGCGGAACTTCATACGGGTTAGGATCTTTCAGGGCCATCCATGACTTGATCTCATCAGCTGGCAGTCTACCGGATTGAGAGGTCGAAAGGCTAGCAACATTAACATTGACTGCCTCCGACGGTGGAGTTTCTGGGTTGTTTTGTGGCGGCGACTCTGCCCAGCTCCGCCAGGTGGGCTGTGGTCGGAATGGTGCGGTGGTGTCGTTGGTTGATGGGTTGAATACTTCAAGTGAGCCACGGACGTCTCTTTGAGCTGGTAGGAACAGTGGAGATGATGACTTATCTTGTGCATGTTTCTTTGACTCCATTCTCTTCTCTACACGATCGACATGCAAAATTTACATATAAATTAATTGCTACACAAGACTATATATAACTATCTCCAATTTTAATCAAATTTATTAAAAAGTAAGAAAAAAATCACAAACTTTAGAGAGGAGATTGGAAGAGGAGATAAGGATGGTGGAAATGGTGTTAATGGACACTTCGGAAAAATTGAAGTACAAGAAGCCCAAAAGGACAGATATTTTTGGCTTAAAGTTTAGACATCACATATGATGGCAATATTCATTGAGAGTACCAACTATTCAAGGGGTAATTTTGTCATTTACTAGTAAAGATATGATGATGAGTAGCTTGCTGGCCACTAGAATTTCCAAAGAGATCGAAATTATAGGTGATTTGAAAATATGGATTCAAAAGACAAAAACACATTCTTCAAACAATTTATTTGATTCGTTATTGTTATTACCAAACTTATATCGATCCTTTCTAGCCGATATGGGACATTGACAAATCCCTCGGGTTGGATGCTCGAATGTTGAGATTAGACTAAGGCTATGTTTGACGTGATGAAAAAAACTAGTTGACGGCTGAAAAACTAACTGTTATATGAATAGCTACCGATAGCTAAACAACCAGCTGGTAAAAATGACGTTTAGTAAAACTAGCTGAAAGATATAAAATGACATAAAACAATATTTAAAAGAATATATGTTTGTTATAACTAATTAAGGGGTATATTTAAAAATTTTTAGAAAATCTTCTGAAAAACTAGTTTAAGTAGTTTTATTAAAAAGCTAGCTTATAAGCTGGTTTATAAGTTACTTTTTGGTTTGCCAAAATGACAATTTAAAAAAACTCGAAAAGCAAACTAGCTTATCAGCTAATAGTGGTACGTCAAACACAGCCTAAATACGGTGCTATCGATTGTAGTATCATATTAGTTAGATTAGCATATAATATGTGAAGTTCTATATTTTCTTTGAAAAAGCTTTTAAAAATAGATGAGACTCCAATATATATAGTAATGTGAAGCATGGTTGTTAAAATCGCGATCCTGATCGTAGGATCGTACGATCCTACGATCCTAGGTATGAAAAACGATTCGGATCGTAAAAGGATCGTATTTGGTGTAGGATCGTAGGTAAGATCGTAAGATCATAGGTAGGATCGAGATCCGATCCGATCCTACCTTCCCTTGAAATTTTTTTTATTTTTTATTTTTTATTTTTTTTTGCAAATGAATTTTTTTACCACTTTATGTCTTTTACCCTTTACCAATTTACCATTAATCATTTTGTATTGTGAATTATGACTAATATTTTGAAGTTTTTATAACTTTTAAACGAAAAATTGAATGTTTGAAATATTTTTCATGATTAAAAATTATAAATTAAAATTATATTTTATTTTCTGGGATCTTAGGATCCCGATCCCGATCTTGCAAACCTAAAAACGATCCTAGGTAGGATCCTGATCTTGACAACCTTGATGTGAAATTCTATATTTTCTTTGAAAAAGCTTTTAAAAATAGATGAGGCTCCGATGAATTCTAAGTGACTCGGGTTTATTTATGAGAGCTAATTTATTAAAATAGATTACCATCTATATATGATTAATATATAATTTGAAAAGTGACTCGGGTTTATTTATGAGAGCTAATTTATTAAAATAGATTACCATCTATATATGATTAATATATAATTTGAAAAGTCAATGATAGAGAGTAAAAGTTAAGATCTCTGCATCATATATAGTTTATCCTATTTTTACAATATTCAATTTACAACGATCGATGCTACAAACTTTATAACATTTACCAAAAAATTAAAAATTTTAAAAATTAAAAATTAAAAAAAAAATTAAAAATTAAAAATATATTATTTTAATTTTGGTGTCCAAATAAAGTTGGTATACACCATGTGTATATGCTATTGCTATTTAATGAGATTGTGATGTGCATATATAAAATCAAACATTTATTTGTTGAAAGCAAATAAAACCAAATTAAAAATAAAATAGTATCTTGCAACAAAACTATCATGAGACTTTGGATATTCTCAAAGTTCATACTAAATATATCCTTATTACGATGTTGATTTTGCTTCCGAAAATAAAAAAACACACTGAGTTATGTAAAAATCGTATCATAGGCCAGATTTGGTCGGATTGTATACTACAATGCATGCATTAAAAAAAGTACTTATCGACATTAAACAAATGTTTAGTTGATTTTATGGTCGAATGAAAAATACGATGGTTGTGGCAACTACTATTTATTATTAGACCTGTCAATGAGGCGGGTTTGGAACGAATCACCATTGATCCAAACCCATTTAAATAAATAAAAACATGACCCGCCCCGCTCCAATAACCCTCAGGGTCTTGATTAGTCGAATCCATACCCGTATCCACCGAATCAATGAATAACCGATCCATTAACCCGACCCTTTTATAATATTAAATTTTCATAATTTTTATGTGTTCCACAAAGTAATATTTCTCAAAAAGATAAAATGTCTACTTAAATAAGATGTACATTAATTAATACTCAAAGTCCAATACAATAAAAATCACATTTTACTTAGACATCGAGTTGTATATTTTGTTGTCATATATATATATATATATATATATATATATATATATATATATATATATATATATATATTATGGGGTGGGTCATAAGTGGAGCAGATCGACAATGATCCATACCCGACCCATTCACTAAAAGAGTAAACGGGTATGGATCGTAAACGGGTAAACGAATCAAAAATTAAAATCCAAACCCGTTAAATTCTTACGGCTGTGGAGCGAATCAGGGTCAAAATCCGCCCCATTGACATGTCTATTTATTATCCGAAAATTGAAAGGGACAATATGCACAAAACTTCAATGAAATTAAAAGAAAAAAATAAAATAAGAAGAAGAAGGTGTTTTAGGTAAAATTATATGTAAAGTTGTAGGTAGTATGTAAAGTTGTAGGTAGTAGCCGGTAATATGTAAATTTGTACATATAGCTACTGGTTGTTACCTGAAAGTTGTAGCTTTTATTTGTACAGGAGTATTCAGAAAAAATAGCTGGTAACTTTTAAAATGCGTAAAATGACATAAAATTTATTTATATAAAGCACGCCATTAACCGCTACTTTAAGTAGCTTATGGATTTTCAACCTTTTGTTTTAAAAACTAAAAATTACAAACAGAAAAGGCCTAAAGTTATATCTTTTATTTGTTTGGTGACATACACATATTTGTTATGTGTACAACATATTAAAGAAAGTGTTCCTATCCACATATTAACGTATATTAAAATATTTACATGATCAAGACACGTGTAATTAAATACGTCGTAAGTACGTAATCTCAAAATAAAATATTTGCAAATTATTAACGAAATAAAGATAATCCCAACCTTGAAAATGAAACAAAAGTAGGTTACCTTTTTAGGCGACTGAAGTTTGAAGTCCGGGGTACACTCACTTTCTTTTCATCGAGTAGTCAGTTTTCTTCAGCTTATATATATGATCCCTGGACTGAAAAGGAAGTGTTAATGGAGAAAAGTAAGAGAGAGGAGATGAAAGAAAAGAGTGGCAATTAGCGTAGCCCATGCCATGACCATGCGGCCATCACATACAAATTCACATGCTTCCTACACCATTTCCAACATCCCCATCATCAATCACACTTATCAATAATTTCCAAAAACATGCAATGCCATGATTTATTTACATTGATAAACATTTTTAAGATATAGCATAATGTAAGAGACTATTAAGGAAAGCGTTTGTTTATGGTGATAATACTAAAATATGAAATTGGCTCGATCGTTTTTATGTTCTTTCCTAATCAAGGCCAATCCGTTGATTTTAAGGGCTCTGTGCGAGGGTGACAAAATTGAGTCCCTAATATAATTTATTATATATAGGCAAAATTTATTAATATTACCATAAGATTCGATACAAATAGATCATCTCTAATTAGGATTAAGTATATGTGGGTGATCAACTGATCAAATTGGTATAATGACACATTAAGGAAATGTTTTGAACTCCCACTAGCGAGTTGTTTTTAAGGTTGGTGGGTGTCATACTATACTCACCATACTTTTTAAGTGTCTCATTTTTTACCACAACCTACAAAACTAGTAGGTGTCATACCACACCCACCACAATACACATTTCTATGCATGACGTACAACATGTGAATGAATGCTTTTTTTTCTCGTGTGACAAATCCATACCACACACTGCGGCTAAGACCGCACCCTGACGGCACCCAGGGGGCGGTGTTCCCCTACCACAGTGGCGAAACCGCACCACTCCTCTAAGTCTAATAAAATCTTCTTGTCATTAAAAAAAATATTGTTAATAGCAATAATTAATAACCAATTAAACGTTTTTTTGAAAATAAAAATGTGTTAGATAACTATGTTAATAGCAATAGTTTTTATAAATTATGAGAGCTATATATAATAAAATGTAAAATCCTTCATCATTTCACAAAATACATAATTCTCTTTCAAATATGATAGGCTCATCATTATATGAAAAAATTGCATATCCTCGTCCAAATATTATAACAAAACAAAAAACGTTTATATTAAATGAAATTTTGTATAGATTCGTAGAAATGGTAAACGTATCATGTTTTTACATATTCTTCTTTATTCTCAGGCGTCACACTTAATAATTTAAGGATAATGTAAAACAAACAAAAAAAAGCATTTTACATTTTAAAACACGCAGTACAAAACGGGATTCGAACAGAGGCTCTTAACGTGAAAAATAACACAAGGGCTTGGCGACTATATCCAACCAAACTACTTGCAATTTGAATAAGGAATCGAATAATATTTAGAAAAAATTGCAAAAATGGTCCCTGTGGTATGCATTTTTTTGGGGTTTCAGTCTAAACCTTGATTGTTTTGAATTCATGGTCATTTTGGCCTAGTCTGTACATAGAATTGGTCCCCCGACTTAACTTCCGTTAAGTTGTTGCTGTTAACCTCCTCCCACATGAGGGTATATTTGTCTTTTCACTTATAAGGGACCATTTTTACATCTGAAAAAATATATCCCTCTTTTTTAAGAAAAAAATTAATACCTTTCTCTCTCTCTCTCTCTCTCTCTCTCCCTCTCTCCTTAATAAAAAGATAAATTATGAAAGAAATTATAGATAATCCCTGATTTTAAGGATCAAATCTCGATTATAAATTCTTATCTCTGTTTAGATACTCCACCATTTTAATTTGTAAAGTTCTACATGCATATTCTTGATATCAATTAAATATTCCGGACTTGGATTATTTGACCAGAAGCTGCACGTGTCCCCCACTTCATCTCATGGAATCATATTTTTGCTTCTAAAACAGGCCAAATGAGTTTATCCAAACACGCACACCCAGGTGGGCACTCACAGTCTCGCACCCACTCTGTATATAAGAACAATAAAAAAGTAGTTTGCTTAATTTATGCTATTTGGATTGGGTATGAATTGGTCATTGTTGGGTCCGTTTATCTGTTAGTGGCTTTAATTTTGGTATGAATTGGGTATGAATTGCTTAATTTCCTCATGGAACATCTCCACCAGCCATTGCCCCTAGCCATTGCCCCAGCGTCCTTGAGAAGAGGAACAAGGGTGTCATTGATATGGCAAGCAATGAGCGTTTTAATTCCTCCAAGAAACTTGCCACCAAAGGAGATGGCCAGAATTGGTTGCTGCTGGTCGTTCCCCGCCGCAAGGCGATAGAGTAAATCATGAATCTCCACCCCCGTCGTTTCTTTGTCGAGTTCCACCACCGTAGGGCCGACGCCCAGGCCAAGAAGAAGCTGTTTCGCTACATGGCCCATGCAGCAGCCGCTCACTGAAAACAACACCACTGCGTTGCCATTGGCCAGGTGGTGCACCCTCTCGTAAACCGCCTTCATCTTTGATGCCGCCGTTGAGACCGTCGCAACTTCGATGGTTCTTTCCATTACAACACTTGATGATTGTGGGTTTGTCACCTTCATTTTTCCTTCAAGAAACCTTTAAAAAGTAGCAATTTTAGAGAGATAAAGTGAGAGAAATGCGGGTTTAGGGTTGGAAATGAATGCTATTCGTAGGGTTTTGAGAGAGAGAGAGAGAGAGAGACCTCTTTTAATTATTAAAAAAAATAAAAAGGTATTAATTTTTTTTTTAAAAAAAGAGGGATATATTTTTTCAGGTGCAAAAATGGTCCCTTATAAGTGAAAAGACAAATATACCCTCATGTGGGAGGGGGTTAACAGCAACAACTTAACGGAAGTTAAGTCCGGGGACCATTTCTACGTACAAACTAGGCCAAAAGGACCATGAATCCAAAAATGTCGAGGTTTGGACTGAAACCCCAAAAAAATGCATACAACAGGGACCATTTTTGCAAGCTTTTGGGCCTTGGGTGATTGGGCCTGGATTTGTTGGGCCTCATGGCCCACTGTGGAGTAAGGCCTCTAGGCCTAGGACTGGGATTTATGGTGTTGGGCCTTTTGGGCCTTATTGGGCTTTATTGGTCCTTAAAGTTTAAAGTAATGGACTTAGGCCTTAAATTTATTATGGATTGGGCCTTGGTAGAAAAAGGCCCATTAGGGCAAGGACTAGGGAACCTTGCCTTGGGGGCATGAATTAGAAGTTGGGCCATAAGGGAGTCGTACTTGGGCCCAATAACTAACTAAAGGACTTGCTATGTTTTAGGGAGAGGAGTCCCGAGCCATCCAAGAAGTACGATTTCGGAACACACGGTTGAGGTGAGTTACCTTCCTGTATGAGTGGGTCGAAGGCACCAATGTCGACCCACTAGTAGTTGTTTATAGTAGAGATGATTGTCTTTGTGATAATTGTCTGGTATGCCGCTATCTGTTATGTTTTATGTGCTTAATTGCTATGATATTATGTGGTAGTGGTAGGGGTAAAATAGACCAGTATCTGGTTGGAATAGACCGAAGGGGAGGCCAGCACCCAGATATGCTCGGCAGTATCTGGTTGGAATAGACCGAAGGGGAGGCCAGCACCCAGATATGCTCGGCAGTATCCGGTTGGAATAGACCGAAGGGGAGGCCAGCACCCAGATATGCTCGGCAGTATCCGGTTGAAATAGACCGAATGGGAGGCTGGCACCCAGATATGCTTGGCATTGTATTTGTTGTATGATATGTGGTATGATGGGGGAACTCACTAAGCTTTGTGCTTACGATTTTCAGTTTTGGTTTCAGGTACTTCCAGCTCGAAGGGGAAAGGCATCGCATCACACCATGATTTTCCGCATCAGTGATTTTGGGATTATGACTCTGATAATGATTTATTATGTATTGTGGATTGCAAACTAAACTATCTTATGTTTTCATGATTTTGAGAAAAATGAAATGGTTTGCTTTATGATTGTTAAACTTAAAAATGAAATTTCTCGGGCCGTAATTCTAAGGATGTTACAAGTTGGTATCAGATCCTTGGTTTGAGGGATTCAGACACACCCTTGGGGTGTCTGGACTCAAATCGAGGGTTTGAGAGATTTTTCTTCAAAATAAATATATTTTTTTAATTTAAATAAGGGTTTTAAATGAAGAACAAGGTGTGTGCTGAGTGAAATCGGCCGAGCTCAAATAAGTTTTCCCCAAGATACCATATATGTTATGTTATGATATGAAGTGTGAAAATGTGCACTGCATGCTAGATTAGGGCTAAGGATCTAGGAAGGATGCCTTGAATGCCTAATGTATGTGCTTATTGATCTGCTTGCTAGATTAGGGCTAAGGATCTAGGAAGGATGCCTTGTATGCCTACTGAATGTGCTTATTGAACTGCATGTTAGTACTGATTAGTCAGTGATATGATGGTTTGTTTAGAATATGCTTGGTTTTGGCTACTCAATGCTTGAATGTTGCTTGCTTTGTGCTTTTAGGAGTCCTAATTATCTTTAATTAAATAGTAACCGACTACGTTAAGTTACATATTACGAGGACTAAATAATTTCAGAAGGTTAGGTCTAGCCCTATTTCGCAGCTCTTGTTTGAGTCCAACCGTTGTAGGGTAGGTTCTCTCATTCGAAGAATTATCTGGTCTTAGTAATATGTAATGGTATTCGCAAGCTGGTTAGGGAGAGATAGCAGGGACTTCTTATGCAGCTAATGGCAGAGAGTGGTCCGGAGATTACCCTAGGGAAAGCCTAGGAAGAGATTAGTGACAGAAGTTATCGAATTGAGAGTTGTATACATGGATAGGAAGCGACTTTAGTAAGCCAAGGCAAATCAAGGGGAAAGTACGGATAGATGTGAAAGGTAGTATGGGTCCGTACTACTGAAAGCAGAGGATTCGTACTCGACTCTTGGGGAGCTGCGGGGAACCACGAGTGGCAGAGTGTGAGACCTCTCGATGTTATGTATGACCCTGAAGATTGTGTGTTTTGTTTCAGAATGGTGGTGACACGTCATGGAGCAGGAGGTTCAGGGTCTGGTTCAGGTTCGGGTACGGGTTCCGAACTAGTTGATGATGGATTGCGCGAGTTCATTGCATCCGAGATTATGAGAGGCATCCTTGAGGCGACCCTGGTGATTTTCGGGTCGATCAAGGAGGGTATCATTGACTTGATGGAGGATCGCCTTAGGGCATTCAGGAGTGACATGGCACCTGGCCAGTCTGGGACTCGCACACTCTCCTTCAAGGACTTCAGGGGATGTGGAGCACCAAACTTCAACGGGTGAAGGACCCTATTATGGTTAGGAGATGGATTGCAGACATCGAGTCTGTACAGTTGACGAGCTTCTGCCCTGAGGGGTCGAAGGTCAGGTATGTTGCTGGTTGTTTGAGGGAGCGTGCTAGAGACTGGTGGGAGGCAGTCAATGATACTTTGGGAGCTCCAGCTATCGAGGCTATGACCTGGTCAGACTTTGTGACCAGATTCCGAGAAGAGTTCGCACCAGCTGTGGAGATTCTGTAGTTAGCCAGGGAGTGTTTGGATTGAGGCAGATTATAGAGACAATAGCGGAGATTACCGCCAAGTTCAGGGAGAGGGCCTTGTTGGTACCTCAGTATACGGGTGATGAGTAGATGAAGAAAACCCAGTACCATGACATGTTGAGAGCTGACATTCAGAAACATGTCAGTTACTCGGCGTGCCCGAATTGGATGACATGATAGCCAGGGCACGAGAGAGGGAGATTGATATAGAGCACATCAGGAAGAGGAAGGAGGAGACTGGCAGACGACTAGGATTTTGGTGAAGAAACCCAAGGGATTCGACTCGAGGTCGAAGGGACATCAGGGTCGGGGCCGCTATGGGAAATGCGGTAAGTCGCATGAGGGAGGTTGCAGGGCAGGAGGATCGGGAGGCTATAGGTGCGGCAAGACTGGGCACTTCAGCAAGGATTGTAGTGCCCCTAACCCTACTATTCATACATCAGATATACTTTGTTTTGACTGCAACCAGCGAGGCCATAAAAAAGCCAACTGCCCGAGATTGGTATCAGGAGCGCCAGTGGCCGGGCCAGCTTCAGCGACCCTGCGGATCACAGATGGCCGACAGGGAAAGCAAGATGCTCCTGTGGTGAGGAGCCGAGCCTTCCAGCTGACCGCCGTGGAGGTGCGTGTCGCACCAGATGTGGTGACGGGTATGTTTCTTCTCCTTATCTTTTATTATGTTTTAGTTTTGATATTTATGTTTCATGTATTCTGTTTTAGGATCGTTCCATGTGAACAGTATCCCAGTGTTGGTGTTCTTTGACTCAGGAGCTACCCGATCTTTCGTTTCTCTTGCACTCAGTAAGAGGTTTGATGAGTCTTCAGACACGCTAGATTGTCCTTTAGAGGTCGAGATTGCGGACAACCGATCCATCCGGGCATCAAAGGTTTATAGATATTGTGTCCTGAGGATGTATGACGAGCATTACCTAGTGGATTTGGTTCTCATTCCGTTGCATGGGAACAAGGTCATCATAGGCATGGATTGGTTGAGCCCTAATGGGGTGGTGATCGACTGTGAGCAACAAGTGGTTCGGGTCAGGACCCCAAGTGGGGGAGAGCTGGTGATTCAAGATGAGAGACCGCAACATGGACCGGTCATGTGTTCAGCAGCGAGAGCCAGAGGCTACCTTCATCATGGATGTGCAGGTTATGTCGCATACGTTATGGATACCCGGGAGGAGGGTAAGGCGACCGTGAGCGACGTGCCAGTTGTACGAGAGTATCTGGATGTGTTCCCGGAGGATTTTCCTGGGATACCTCTGGAGAGACATGTCGAGTTCAAGATTGACCTAGTTCTTGGTGCGACTCCGATAGCCAAGGCATTGTATCGGTTAGCTCCTCCCAAGATGCAAGAGTTGTCTACACAGCTGCAGGAGCTGTTAGACAAGGGATTTATCAGGCCGAGCAGTTCGCCTTGGGGAGCCCCGATTCTGTTTGTGAAGAAGAAGGACGGGTCTCACCGGATGTGTATAGACTATTGGGAGTTGAATAAGTTAACAATGAAGAACCGTTATCTACTCCCGAGGATTGACGATCTCTTCGACCAGCTTCGGGGAGCATCTTAGTTTTCCAAGATCAATTTACGTTCATGTTATCACCAGATGAGAGTCAGAGATGAGGATGTACAGAAGACTTCTTTCCAGACTCGCTATGGCCACTATGAGTTCGTGGTGATGCCATTTGGGCTCACCAATGCTCCTGCCGTATTCATGGATCTCATGAACCGCGTATGCAGACGGATGTTGGATCAGTCTGTGATAGTCTTCATTGATGATATCTTGGTTTATTCCAAGATGCAGGAGCAGCACGAGGAGCACTTGAGGGAGGTGTTGGAAACACTGAGGAGGGAGAGACTTTTCGCAAATTCTCTAAATGCGAGTTTTGGTTGCGCGAGGTGCAGTTTCTGGGGCACCTAGTCAACCAGAACGGTATACTGGTCGATTCGGCCAAGGTGGAGGCCGATGAGATGGGAGGTTCCGAGGTCTCCATCCGAGATTCGGAGCTTCCTCGGTTTAGCAGGCTATTATCGGAGGTTCATTCAGGACTCTCCAAGATAGTGGTACCCCTGACCCGGCTGACCAAGAAGTTGGTGACTTTCCGTGGGGAGGCTGAGCAGCAGGCGACCTTCGAGAATTTGAGGCAGAAGTTGTGCGAGGCACCGATATTGACTCTGCCAGAGGACGTTCAGGATTTTGTAGTATATTGTGATGCGTCTATCTCGGGTTTGGGCGCAGTATTTATGCAGAGAGGGCACGTCATCGCTTACGCCTCGAGGCAGTTGAAGCCTAACGAGGCGAACTACCCGACGCACGACCTGGGGTTGGAGGCAGTTGTTTTTGCCCTCAAGATTTAGCGACACTACCTATATGGGGTCCGTTGTACCATTTACATGGATCACAAGAGTTTGAGGTACTTGATGGACCAGCCAAATCTGAACATGAGACACCGACAGTGGTTGGATGTGGTGAATGATTACGATTGTGAGATCCTCTACCACGCGGGGAAGGCCAATGTTGTGGCCGATGCACTTAGCCGCAAGGCATTCGCGGCCCCAATCAGAGGCATCTGCCTGAGGATGACGGTAGTGACTCCGCTTTTGGAGCGGATTCGGGAGGCTCAATAGGAGGCTATGAACGAGGAGCACAGGAAGAGTGAGCGTATCGTGGGTCAGATTTCCTCCTTCGACTATGACATCCGTGGTTTATTGACACTCCATCGTAGAGTGTGGGTTCTGTACTCGGGCGGCGTGCGCCAAGTCCTAATGGAGGAGGCACACAAATCCAGATTTTCCATCCATCCCGAGGCGACGAAGATGTATAGAGATCTTCGTCCTGATTACTGGTGGCCCTGCATGAAGTGAGATGTAGCCTGGTACGTTGAGAGGTGCTTGACCTGCAGGAAGGTCAAGGCCGAACACCAGAGGCCTCACGGAAAGACGCAGCCGTTGGATATCCATGTGTGGAAATGGGAGGATATTACCATGGACTTCATTATGAAGTTACCTTGGATGGCGCGCGGAGTTAACGCGATATGGGTCATCATGGATCGATTGACCAAGAGCGCCCACTTCATACCGATTCAGGAGAGTATTTCGGCCTAGAAGTTGGTAGAAATCTACATCCGGGAGGTAGTAGCTCGGTATGGGGTGCCAGTTTCTGTGATTTCTGACAGGGATGTGCGGTTCACTTCCAGATTCTGGAAGAAATTTCATGACGAGTTGGGTACTCGTCTGCACTTCAGCATGGCTTTCCACCCGCAGACGGATGGTCAGAGCGAGCGAACCATCCAGACTTTGGAGGATATGTTGCGGGCCGACTTTCTAGACTTTGGTGGTAGCTGGGATGCCTACTTTCCCTTGGCAGAGTTTTCCTACAATAATAGCTACCACGCCAGTATCGATCGACCTCCCTTCGAGATGCTTTACGGGAGGAAGTGCAGGACCCCAATATGTTGGGGTGAGGTCGATCAGAGAGTCATGGGGAGTACCGAGGTGGTACTCAATACGGTGGAGAAGATCCAGCAGGTCCGGAGTAGACTCCAAACAGCTCAGAGTCGGCAGAATAGCTACGCCGACAGACGCCGATCGGACTTGGAGTTCCGGGTTGGGGATATGGTCCTTCTGAAGGTGTCACCTTGGAAAGGTGTCATCCGCTTTAGAAAGCGAGGCAAGTTGGGCCCCAGGTATATCAGACCTTTCAGGGTGGTAGCCCGGGTGGGCAAGGTAGCATATTGACTGGACCTTCCGGAAGAGCTTAGACAGATCCACAACACTTTTCATGTTTCGCAGCTGTGGAAGTGCATAGCCGATGATACCGCGGTGGTTCCTTTAGAGAAAGTTCAGGTGGATGACAGCCAAAACTACATCGAGAGACCAGTAGCCATTCTCGACAGGAAGGTGAAGGATCTGAGGAACAAGAGGGTAGAGTTGGTGAAGGTGCAGTGGCAGCACTACAAGGGCTCGGAATGGACATGGGAGCCAGAGGACGAGATGAGGGAGCATTACCCCTAGTTATTCCCAGCAGCAGACTTCGAGGACGAAGTCTAATTCAAGTAGGGCAGATTTGTAACGCTCGGGATCTAACATGTATTATTTTGCTAAGAATCTAAGTTAGTTATTTAAAATGTTGGGATGTTTGGGTGGAACGTATGCTGGGCGTACAGGATGTACGCACAAGGTACATGCACGAGGCGCGGATCGGGGAGCCCTCATGCGTACGCTGGGCGTACCCATGCGTACGCTGGGCGTAGGGTGACCAGATGCAAACCCTAAATTTTAGGGTTTGCCCACTATTTAAACAACTTATTACCCTCTAAACCCTTATCCTCTCAGCCTCCCTTGTCCTCTCAGTTCCCAACTTGGACCCTAACCCCATTGCATGTATCTTGAGCTTACTTTGAACATTTTGGTGTTGCTTTGGTGGTTTTGAAGAAGAAGGAGCTTGAAGGAGGAGCAAGAGCTTGGAGAAGGCTTGTAGATCCAGAAGTTTGGCATCATTTCTGACCCATTAGAGGTATAAAGCTTTAAACTTGATCATTGCATGCATAGATCTAGTTTTGGGGTGTTTTATGTCACATTTTGGTTCCATACTTGAGATCCATTGAGTTATAGAAGATTCTGTCCAAATGAGTTGTCCTTTTTGGCTCTTGAAGGTGCTTAGAACCATAAAAAAACGCATCTTGATGTTTAAGCCACAACCATGCAAGTGTTAGATGATCACAACGTATGTTTAAGGACTTAAATCATGTCTTAACCCCCATCCATGCATGCAAAGACATAAAGTTTATAACTTTATGGTTTAGGACGTCTTAAAGACCTGGATCTATGTTTTGGACATTAAGACTTAATGGATTAAGTCACAAAGGAAGTTCTAAGGAAACTGACCAGTACAAACCTCCTCGAAGTATTCAAGACCAACATACGATGGGCGTACGTGCCAGGTACGTCGCACGTACGCATACATAATGGTTAACAAGATTTTTGGGCCTGGATTTGTTGGGCCTCATGGCCCACTGTGGAGTAAGGCCTCTGGGGCTAGGACTGGGATTTATGGTGTTGGGCCTTATTGGGCTTTATTGGGCCTTAAAGTTTTAAATTTTTTTATGGGTTGGGCCTTGGGAGAAAAGGCTCATTAGGGCAAGGACTAGGGAACCTTGCCTTGGGGGCATGAATTAGAAGTTGGGCAATAAGGGAGTCGTACTTGGGCCCAATAACTAACTAAGGGACTTGCTATGTTTTAGGGAGAGGAGTCCCGAGCCATCCAAGAAGTACGATTTCGACACACACGGTTAAGGTGAGTTACCTTCCTGTATGAGTGGGTCGAAGGAACCAATGACGACCCACTAGTAGTTGTTTGTAGTAGTGATGATTGTCTTTGTGATAGTTGTCTCGTATGCCGCTATTTTTTATGTTTTATGTGCTTAATTGTTATGATATTCTGTGGTAGTGGTAGGGGTGAAATAGACCCAGTATCCAGTTGGAATAGACCGAAGGGGAGGCCAACACCCAGATATGCTCGACAGTATCCGGTTAGAATAGAAAGAAGGGGAGGCCATCATCCAGATATGCTCGGCAGTATCCGGTTGAAATAGACCAAAGGGGAGGCCAGCACCCAGATATGTTTGGCATTGTATTTGTTGTATAGTATATGGTATGATGGGGGAACTCACTAAGCTTTGTGCTTACGGTTTTCAGTTGTGGTTTCAGGTACTTCCAGCTCGAAGGGGAAAGGGTCGGCTTGATCGCATCGTATCACACCATGATTTTCTGCATTAGTATTTTGGGATTATGACTCTGATAATGATTTATTATGTATCGTGGATTGCAAACTAAACTATCGTATGTTTTCATGGTTTTGAGAAAAATGAAATGGTTTGCTTTATGATTGTTAAACTTAAAAATGAAATTTACGGGCTATATTTTTAAGGGTGTTACACCTAGGCTAGTAAACGTCAGCATTAGCGTAGCTGAGTTGTTCTAGCTTAGATCAAGACAGGTGTTCAACACAGATGTCTCTGGCGTCCACTGATGTGTTGGAGCCGTCTGCGCAAATGGTTTCATCATGGTAACTGTTTGATATCCCCGCCTTGCATTTAAAACCTTCCTTATCAAGGATGGTTTTCTTCTTTGCGCTTCCCATTTCTTCAACCGCTTCCATCTTTTCTTTGTTTTCTTTCTCGTTCGCCTTGTTCTTGCATTTTAAGAGAAAATGGCAACACCATAAATTGGAATCAAGCCAACTCCAAGCGAGTTAGAAACACTTGAAACCAGGTTCGACTTTATGCTAGAACACAGGGTGCAATCTCCCAGGAAAGGGGTGACCATCTATCTTCCACCAGAGGGGAAGGTCGGAATCCCCATTCCAATCTTCGATGCAGGCTTGAAGTTGCCGACAACTGACTTTTTTGACGAGATCATTTATCAGTATGGTTTTCTGTGGGTGATCTAACTCCCCACACCGTCAACAAAATCGTAGGCTTTGAACTGGCTTGTGATCCCTTGGGGGTGCTGCCTAAATTATGGGCATTCAAGGCCTTCTTCAACTATTCCACTCAATCTGTCGTCCATACCTTTTCCCAAAGATGGGGCATTCATGCGTTCATTGTTAAACAGAAAGCACCCAAGAAGAATTGGCAAGATAAGTTGTTTTGGGTGAACCGTAACTTGGTTGATTACGGCTGCCTCCGAAGGACCGATTACTCTCACCGGTCGCCCAAACTATGGGGTGCTAGAATAACTGTGGCACAAGAAATGGGGGGTTTCTGGTTCACTGGGGAAGACTAGGAGGATCACATCCTAGCCGCAGTCGGGATGAGTGCCGCCTGGAAGGCTAGGGGGATGATGTCTAAACACTTCGTGGAGAAGGATGGTAAGTGTTCTTCTCCTCCCCCATCCTTTAAAGGTATATTTTGGGGGTAATGATTTACTTATTTCTCTTACTTCTTGCTTTTGCAGGTCACGAGAGGATTTTGCCCTTTGAAATGGTTATACGGGGCAAATTTAAGGGCACTCTCCAGTACTGAGATGTAACGTCCCAAAAATTCATAGTAAAATTTTCATTTTTAAAACAATAAACCATGCAAACGAGTTGATCCAAAACCGATCAAAGTGAATATACTATTTAAACATCAGAGTAAATACTGAAATTTGCCAATGCGAAAAACTCTGGTGGATGCGGTGCAGTCACGCCGGGCCCTTCCCTTTCATACTGGAAGTACCTGAAACCATAACATAAAACCGTAAGCAAAAGTTTAGTGAGTTCCCTAATATACCACATACCATACATACAATAGGCCCCGCCACCATCGGGCCCCACCCGGAACAATGGGCCCCGCTCGACATCGGGCCCCGCCTAGTATACATACAAACACATATAATACATGCAATAGTCACAAAGATAACTAGCATACTATAACATAATACAATGGGCCGGCATTGGTGCCTTCGACCCGCAAGTACTTGGAGAAGGCTCACCTGAACTACTCAACAGAAGCTCATAACTATATCAACAACAAATCAGCCAAACTAAGCTTCCTAAAGCCAAGCCGATACCAAACCTCAGTCAAATACTCCATGCTACCCAAGGTTGACCAAAAATCAACTGGTCAAAAAGTCAACGGTGTCAATCCAGTTAACACCCATGTCGTGGCCAACCCATGGCCACACCGTGGCCACTCAATCCAGTCCCGATCAAAGTCTACAACCACATCATGGCAAATATGCCACCATGCCATGGGCACGTCTAGACACAACAAATACAATAAGTCCCGCCACCACGCCGTATTCTTCAGTCTAAACAACTTTTCTTCAAAAGAGGTTATTTCATAAGGACCAAAGCTAAAACATCATATCTGATTCCTAATGGCTTCATAATGGATAAAGTTTCCAAATTTATCCATTAAGATGGTCCAAACCACCAAGATCTAGACTTTAAGTCTAAAAGGGACCCAAAAACGCATCTTCTCAACCTAATCCATTAAGTCTATGTCTCCCACTTTCAGATATGAATCAACAAGATGTCTAGATGGATAAAGTTTCCAACTTTATCCATAATAATGCCACAATCCTTCAAGATCTAAACTTTATTGCATCAAAATAACCTAAATGACCAAGATAACTTGCATGGTTAAAATGGAAGGCAAAAGCTCATAACTTTCCTAGTCCATGAGGTCCAAGAAAAACTCCAAACTGATCAAAAGGTGTTGGAGTCTACTCAAATCCAAGATCTCTCACAAAATGGATCAAAAGTGCCAAAAACCACATATGAAGAGATCTAAAGAACTAAAGAGCAAGATTGGAACTTTATACTTACAATAGTCCAAAAATGTTGTGCCTTTGATGGATCCAAGCTTGAAGCATCATTCCATGTAACCAAAAGAACTTACTTAATCTTTATGCTTCATCACAATAACATAAAAATCATCCAAAAGAGGATATAGGAGAGAGGAGAACCTCAAATCTTGAAGGTGGAGGCTAGGGTTTCTCCCAAGGGGTCTTAGAGGTGGTAGAGGCTGATAAAATGCCCAAAATAAGGAACATTAAGCTTAAATACATTGAAAACCCTAAAATCATCGGCTTTGGCCTAACAGATAACCACCTCGTGGTCCCGACTCACCACTCCGTGGTGACCACCAACTCGTGGTCCGACTCACCACGCCGTGGTTGTAGTGACCCGGTTATAATGACTTATGTGGAATTGTAAAGATTAAGTTAATCAATCAATCATGAAGAACACAAAGAGTAAATAAATTTGTTTTAAGCTCCATTATAATAGCAAGACATTATAAGTGGGTAATGTAAATTCTCTCACTAGACTAACTCCAACTGGGTTCTTACATAAATGGGAGTCACTCACTTCCTATTTATAGGAAATACTCAACCCATTACACATCACAAGAGGGTAATCTACATCCAAGGATAACTCTGCACCCTAACATTCTCTCCCTCGAAGTTAGGATTGGATGTCCCGGCTTCAACTTCCAAACGAGCTCCAAGCGATCAAAACCCAACTCCCACTCGAAGTAACACCGGTCTTTAAATCCACTTTGAAAAAGAATATGTAATTATCTTCGAATACCCATTTCAACATTCTCCCCCTTTTTATAATCAAAAAATGATTATAAAACCCACAAGGGTATGAGAAGCGCTCGAGGAATAAATATGACAAAACTCCATCTCGATGTGTGACAAAAATAAAACTCTTCAATCTGAGAAAATCCAAAAAAGATGTCTTCAAAACTTTGACCTCCCAGACTTGAAATTGAACACTCAATGTTCATATACCACAAAAAACTTGCATGAAAAACAATCACGAAAAGCCAAGAAAATTTTTCAAATTTTGTGAAAATTTCGACTTTTGGGTGAAAGTTGCAAGAATTTCGAAAACTGGATACAAATTGTCAATTTCGAAAATACTACAAGGACCTGTTGAGAAAAATCAGCTTCAAATGCGAAACTTTATCCCAAATGTGAAACTGGGCATAACGTGTCAATTCGCATAAGCTTCAGGGACCAGTTCGAAACTTCTTCCCACTTCACAGAATTATACCCCCAATTCGAAACTGGGTATTTTCTGTTAAAACTCTTAAACTGCAAGGACTGGATGAAAAATATAGTGTGTTCTTCCCCAATTATGTTTCCAGTATGCAAATGAACAACAATATCAGTCGAATTCGACACTTAACCCAAACAAAACTAATTCGAAATCAATCCTCTCGATTCAAGCTAACAACCAACACTACCATCAAAAACAATTTCAATCTCGAATCGAACAACTCCAAGTCATACCATTGAAAACTGTTTCGATTCCAAAATTGTTTTCAACTTATGTATCATAAAACTGATTTCGACTATTAAACCCAAATCAAGTTCGACTCGGACTCAACAACAAACACTATCGAAACAAATTTCGACTTCAAGCAATTTGTTTCGACTCCAAGTGCTTACAATGTAGACTCGAATTCTATGTTTCAAGTCCAATCAATTTCTTTTCCACTACTCATCCCAAAAAACATGTTCCCAATGCGAACATGCATCATCCCAAGTGAAACATTGAATCTTCTTCTTCCCCACTTGGTTTTGGATGCTAAACGAGTACAATACCAATCAAAATTGATTTCGACCCAAAGTAACTCAAGTTCGATGTCTAACCCATTTTCGATTTCGACTTATAAGCTTCGGTTGACTCCAATTATCTTTCGATGTCAACTTGTTTCCAATTTTTTTCGACTTCAATAGTTGAAATCGCGATGCACAACTCGAATCAACAATCAAAATTAACCCAAGCAATACTAACTTTCAAAATTGAAATCAGCATCAGTCAAAATTCAATTCGATTCAATTCCACAGTTCTTGATTTCGATTCCAACCTAACACTTCTACTATCAAAATGAAAACTCGTAATCATCCCTTTGATATACCAAAATCGATAAATTGAGCAACAAAAATCACTGAGAAGTATTCTATACTCAAGATAAACAACTCATGAAATCAAATGATGAGACAATCACAGAAAATCAATTGATGAGATGAATCTTGAAATATGATCAATAACAAGTAAACCAAGAACAACTAATCCATACATTATTGTGAATCAAAAACAACTTTGATGAGATTAATTGATAAAACAGATTCGATGAGAAGAAATAAGAATCAGTCAAGCATCAATCGAGATGTACGAATGAAATATTATACGAATCGATATTAACTCAATGACAAAATAGATTATAATTTGATATTTTTCATCAAAGATTTGGGCTCGAACTTGGACAATGAACAATATCGAATCGATCAAATAAACAAAAATAAGATTGAGATTTGGGCTTAACATTGGGTCGAATGAACACTGAATAGATTATAATCTTGGTTTTAGGATTGATCTAAAAAATTTATTGGATCATCAATGGGGTTGAAATAAATTTGATCCAATGAGTCAAAACGATCAAAAAATCAATAACGAAAGCACAAATTGAAAATATGATTGGATTTAAATTTCGAGAAAACCTGAATCGTTCATCATCGGATCTTCAAGAACCAGGCATCGATCTTAACATGAATTTTTAGGAATCTATTTGAAAATTTGAGAAATCTTCTTGATAATCCTTTTTCCATTTGCATTACTCGAATCGATCATGGAAGATCTCGGTTCCTTGGTTGGAATTAGAAAATTATGCAATTTCACATTGTACCACCCATGATGCACATTGTACAATCCATGGAACTTCTTTATAACGATTTTAAGAACCTTCAACAATTTTGGGTTTGGAATTCGAAATCATTGCGACAGTTGATGATTGTTGCTTTGAAACCCAAATTTTCTTCTTTGATTTCAGTTTCAAGACAACATTTGAAGAATTTTGTTTAGAAACCTAAATGTTCTTGTTTTTTATCTTCTTCTTCTTTTACTTCTTCATCTTTTTGGATCTTGAAGTTTTGAATTCAGGAACAACATTATTCTTGAAAACTTCAACTTTGCAATTTTGAATCAAATCTTTTGGAGTTTGATACATTTGAACTTCTTGGATTGAAGGTTTTCTATATGGCACCATTCCTTCAAACAGATCAAAAGAATTCAAGCAATCATCGGTTTGAACTCCAATTGAACAAAAAAATTTCACAACTTCATGAAAATCACATTGAATTCCCTTGTATTGAATATCATGAACATGATGAGCTTCTTCAAGAACATCTTCAACAAATTCAAGAGCATGAAGATCATTTGGGTCTTCAATAAGAGAAACATATTCCTTTTTGAATAATTCTCTTTCTTTTTCTTACTTTTTATTACCACACCAAGATAACATATTCATGGAAATTTCAACCAAACTTTCAATCTTACAAAGAGGTTGAAATATCAATTTTCCAAAATCATCTTTCTTATTTCCATAAGAGATTAAAGAATTCCATGTAATAAACCTGCCTTTCAACAATAATCCATAAAATTATATCTCATTGACTTTGTATTTGACATCTTCAATTATCACGATCCAAGAATCATAATCCAAACACACCATTTTTGATCAATTACCAACAAAGACCATAAGAACTTCGATATTTCTAGAGAGAGAAAGTGATTATGAATGAAATCTCTAGAGAGAGAAATGATGGGTTTTGAGCATTCTAACACTCCTAAGGTGTACATGCAACCCTAAATACCTTGGATCAAACTTGAACTTTCCAAGGTATTACCCTAACTAGCATACAAAACTTTGATACTTGGGTAATAATACAAGTTGGATGACATACCTTTTCTTGTAGCTTTTTGCTTGATGTATTTGGCCTTTAAGAACTTAGCACCAATAGTGTGAATGCCTCAAATGGAATCACAACACATCTAGGACAAAGGATGACATTTTGAGAGAGAATCTTGAACCCAAAATCGTCCATGAACTCCAAGAACTAGTAGTACCCGATTTTGGCTCTGGAGTCACATATTTATATGTAGGATTCCAAGGGTCATGGGTTAACCCTAATCCATACCCATGGGTTTTTGATCCATGGTTCATGTGGTCCAACTCTTTATGTATCCATACATAAACTTAGTCCAACATGGATCATAAGCCCTACATATAAATATAACTAATTTACACAATTAGTCCCCATTGATTTAATTAGTCTCTTTTGATCACTAAATTAATTCCAAACCAATTCTTGATCAATACTAATTAAATCATATAATTTCATATTAATATATTAGAACTTATAATATATTAATAAACCATAAATAACCTCTTCTCAAAAGTTCATCCTAACAAATTGTCCTGATGATATGCAACCCAAATGGATCATGCTACTCTCGGGTCAAGTACATACCAATTATAGTTATGGACTTAGACACTAATCCAACAGTATCCCACTTGGATAAGTCTAATAACTATTATTGCAAGTACGACTCCACAACCCGACTAGCAATAGTAGCTCTTAAAAGCCGCTGTCGAACTCTGATCTACTCAATGACGCGTCCATTAGATAAGGGATCATATATTCCTCCATTCTACAAGATATCATATGGATTGAGACATGGATTATGATCATTCTCTCTGTCCATCTGTTGTTTCCCGATTTCAGATTTATGACGTCCGACTAATTGAACAAATCAAATCAGTCCACGCCCGACCGAGCACTTAGGGTTGTCATCACTAAATCATCGAGGGGCCCACAGATATCGCTTTTATCCATCTAAGGGTAAAAGGAATGGATAAACTTCGACTCAAATGCTTGCTTGTACTTACTCATCAAATCACACACAACAATATGTTTTATAACACTAAGTTACTGGTGCGTTTACATATGTCAATGTGCAACCGAATTGTAAACTACAACTCACATGTCTTGGTTTCAAGAATATAAGATATTATCGTCTCACAATCACTCGTGATAAAATCCATGAAGCGATTCAGATGAGCGTGGGTTGAATCCAATACTCAAATCTTATTCTGGGAGAACTCATGAATACTGTAGCTATGTCTAACACACACCAGACAAAACTACAGACCCATTCATGACAGTCTTGCCTCAATACCTACTTCCAAAGTATGATCGACTGTGGATGGTTTGAATAACCTAGTTATTCGGGAAGTCAAAACATGCAAAGTGAAACACAATAATAATATTAATCCTATATGGCCCAAAATGTTTTGAGTCATATTGATTACTTATTATTTATTGTATAATGTTTCAAATAATCAACTTAATACTTGAATTAAAACAATAGCTATTCCATGCTCCAAGCATGCACACTATGTTTGTCTAAACAATAGTTATGTCATGCTCCAAGCATGCACACTATGTTTTTCTATGGTCCTTACTTTGTGAAATATATCAATTGAACACATCTTCAATGAAACTTAATTCACAATTCCAAAAATTAATCACCAGTGTAAGAATTCCAAATTCTTGTCACTGCCAGAATGTGTTAGATTTTAAACTATCATGCAATGATTCCTTTGTAATTTCTAGCTACCAAAAGTCATAGAGATCTGACCAACGATATTACAAAGTATTCCAATTGAGAGTAATTCCATGGAAACGAAGTCTCACATTCAAAGTACATTCCTTTGAACATCCTTATTGCATTAAGTTTTCTAATCTTACACAGATTTAAAGAATGACTTCCACTTATGGAAACATTTCCATATTCCCATTTTGACTATCACTTCTAAACAAGAGTTGCCTCTTTTCAGAATATGTCAATATGGTCCTTTCCAAAATTTACACCATACTTCCAAGTGTCCATGAGCAACCAATCTTTGGTAAACCTCAGATTGTCCTCGACAATTGCTTAACCATTTTAGGCATATCCAGTTCTAGTCCTTTTCCCTCTTAATGCCCTAGGAATTTGGAAAATTTAGAACAGATGAATATTACAGAACATATAATCGATCCTATATCCGAAGCATATGGGACACGATTCATGATGTCTCACATAAAGACATGATACTAGACCAGTCTTTTGCTATAATATTTCTATTTCTATTTACCATATTCTCATAATTCGAATTATGAAAAGGGATGCCGTAATCATAATCGAATTTTAGAACGCAAATAATATTTCCATATATAGAATTTCCTTATGTTGAACCATTCCAACATAACATTCATATATATATATACTTGACTAAATTTGATTAAAATCTCAATCTAAGCTTTTAGAATTGAAATGAAGTATGAATTCCTCTCCCTTAATTATAGCAAAAAAACTTTTCAAACCCTACAACTTTGCAAATTGAAACTTTTGTTTTCCATAATTAACATTGCTAACTTGCAACTCTTAACATAATAATCATGCTCCCACTAGCATGATAATTATATCCTTATTAGCATAACACTTATGCTCCCACTAGCTTTGACATGTATCGAGAAATCAACTGGACTTCTAGAAATCAATACTTATTGACTTTCTTTCCAAAGTTCAGATTTCTGATACAAGCTACTTCGATAAGACTTTATCTAAGCTTCCCAAAATCATACACCTTTCCTTATATAGCACACATGTGTGTTTAAAGAATTTTAAAACTATGAAAAGGGATGTCGTAATCATAGTCTCAAATGTTTAGACCTTTTAGTGTAGCTGGAAGCCTTATTGTTGTAAGTTCTTAAAATTGTTTGGACTTTTTGCTATTCCTCACAATTCGAATTATGAAAAGGTATGTCGTAATCATAATCAAATTTAAGAATGCAAATATCACAACTGCTATCTCCTTAAAATCTACTTAGTGAAAGCGTTTCCTCACCATCATTTTCATGAATCAGAGAGAAACCTTATGACACTTAGATTTTAGGCTGTATGTGTTCCTATCCATGTGAATTTGTCAAACCATAATCAAAAGACAAGGTTAGTGACAAATCCAAACTCATATGGATTGAACTAGTTTAATCTTAATTTCTTGCCACTTGGCAGCACAAGGGCCTACCATTGCTTTCAGGTTGTTATGCAAACAATTGAGAACTCATAGAACTCACATACATAGTCAACTTTAACTGGAATGGGAACAAAAATAAGAATATGTCAACACGATAGGTTACAAACCTCAAGTCCTGTGCTAGTGTTTAACAATAGGTTTCATTCTTGATTAGTTCTTGAGACCCTTTTCAAGATCATTAAGACTCCCACTGACTCCATGACATATGAGATTCTTTTGTCAAGAACCATTCCTTGACAAACAAATATTCAAGAGTTAGTGTGGATTCTTATCAAGAAAAACACTTCGCATTATTGGTCTTAGTTGGTCTTTGTTTTATCCAAAACATAACAACTTACCAATTTCAAATGTACAAGAGTAGAAATCATTTTACTCTACATTTGACAAGTGTTATAAACCTTTCTTAAGATTATGTCACTCGAGTTACAATCTTGGAGTATGACTCTAAGACTTGTTTTGGAACAAAGTATGACTCATCTTCTTGATTTAACATTTTCAACAATTCACGATTCCTCTCCTTAGCCAAACAAATGCACCAAGATGTCCTTAGAGGATCAATTGTGATATGGCTTTCCATAATCTTTAAGACGATCATAAAACATGATACAGAAGTACTCTCCCATCTTTTCAGATTGGAGAAACTTTTATCTTTCTGCCTAATTTGATTATTCTCATTCGTCGTGCCATACATTGAAACTTTTCCAATGTTTCAGAATTACACTTAAACTTGTAACCATAACCATATTTACTAAACTTTAGTAAATCATGGCGAATAGTCTTATCGTTTTTTGTAGTGGGCTTGACCAGTGCACAACCAAGTGTACCCGATCCCCTAGTCCTTCACTTGACTCACATATACATGTGAGCAAGGAATTAGTCTTAATTTCCAAAAGATGAAAATTCTCATTCATCACACAAGTTGCATGATTCCAAGTTTCTATCCAACTGAAACTTGGGTGATGAGAATCTTTCCTTATTTGGAAAATTCTCGACACTACCATAAACGGAAGAATCAAATCCATTTTCCAATATTGCTATCAATGGAATCATATAAACAACAATTTTCACAAATCCCATTGTAAGGATACTTAAAATAAATAAAATCAGAAATTTTCTTTTTTTTTTAAATTGCGGAAAAACACATCCTTACAATGAAAATACACATGAAAACTATGTTGTTATCCATTCCTAAGCAATCTATCATAACTCTTAGTAGCAGCTCAAAATTCTGATCTTCAGATCATGCGATCGAAATACATCTCTTCACGATCAGAATTAGCTTATTCTTCCTTTAAGCTTCCTTTCTTTTCTTTGATTCTACAAAACATCAAAATGCGACATAGTCACATCATGTAATAAGAATCTCCAAATAGGAACTTAATAGAGTTAGATAGTGGACTTTACCTGAAGCATAGTCAAATTTTTGACTTTTACCATCCTAGTGAACTTTCAGGTAAATAGGCCAGCTTCGCAACCAATGCCCCTTCTTTTGGCAATAGAAACATATGGACTCTTTAGTAATGGTACACATGACTATCTCAGACTCAGCCTTTCTCTTTACCATTTGGTCAACTGGGTTGACTATGGCCGATCCCTTTCCATTGGGAAGAGAAGAATTTTCTGGACTTCCAATGTTTCCATTATCAATGTCCATGTAAGTTTGGGAAGCATATCTTCCAATCATATTTGCTTTACCAGTGCTCCAAATCATTGCTGATTCAGCAGTAGCAAGCAAATATGTAAGATCATTAAGGGTCATGTCGTGGTCTGTCACATAGTAGTCCTTAATGAACTCACTATATGACTTGGAAAGTGACTGAAGAACCCTGTCAACAGTCAACTTCCTTGAGACTTCGACACCCAACTCTCCCAGTGTGACATCCCCAATTTCACGGCCAGAAAAGACCGATTTCATTTATGCTTTTTAAAATAAAATAGAGAAATCTTTTTAAAAGATGTTGCGGAATTGGTCCCCAAAACAAAACATGATAAAAGTTTATCAAAAACTTTCTTTAAGAAATATATACTTTTATTTCATAACAAAACCTCGGGATATCATGTTCCGATACAGATCAAATGCATAAACAAGACATTATAAGCCTTACACAGTTATTTACAACTACTGGCCTATAATCCAAAAATCACTCATTGTCATCATCCGATTATGCTCGGGGTCCACTACCTGTAATATAAAAAGCTGAGTGGGTCAGGCTTGGAAGCCTGGTGAGCATATAGGGTTTTCAACCCACAATAAATACTGAACTCTTTAAGTTTATCAATCAACAAATAATTTATTAATTTCATCAACCAAAAACAACCCTAATTACCCATTCCCGTTATCCTCACCTTACGTCCCTAAAACAACTATTACAAGGGACCTAGCCTAAGGATTTTCATTAGGGGTGACAACATTGCTTCGGGGGTTCCTCAACAATTTATGTCAAATAAGGCAACCAATGGGGTGACAACATTGCTTTCCTCAGCAATTTAGGTCAAACCAGACATCCTAATATAAAACAACCAATAAGGTGACAACATTGCTTTCCTCAGCAATTTATGTCAAATAAGACAACCAATAGGGTGACAACATTGCTTTCCTCTGCAATTTATGTTAAATAAAACAAACACCTGGGTGACAACATTGCTTTCCCTCAGCAGTTTATGTCAAATAAAACAAACACCGGGGTGACAACATTGCTTTCCCTCAACAATTTATGTCAAATAAAACGATCACCGGGGTGACAACATTGCTTTCCTTCAGCAATTTATGTCAAATAAAACAAACACCTGGGTGACAACATTGCTTTCCCTCAACAATTTATGTCAAATAAAACAAACACCGGGGTGACAACATTGCTTTCCCTCAGTAATTTATGTCAAATAGGCACGAAGTCACATCGTCGCCAAGGTTTATACAACAGGCACTACGTCACATAGTCGCCAGGGTTTATACAATAGGCACTACGTCTCATAGTCGCCAGGGTTTATACAATAGGCACTACATCTCATAGTCGCCAGGGTTTATCTAATAGGCACGAAGTCACATCGTCGCCGGGGTTTACACAATAGGCACTACGTCTTATAGTCGCCAGGGTTTATCTAATAGGCACGAAGTCACATCGTCGCCAGGGTTTATACAATAGGCACCAAGTCCATAGCTGCCAACGTACTAAATACATAGCTACCAACGTACATCTATACTGTACTAAATTCATAGGCACGAAGTCACATCGCCGCCAAGGCTTATCTAATAGGCACTAAGTCCATAGCTGCCAACGTACTAAATACATAGCTACCAATGTACATCTATACTGTACTAAATTCATAGCTACCAACGTACATCTATACTGTACTTTTATCCCTCATTCTTTATCTACCCATGTTTTACCCAGCATATTTGAAGATAAAATATTTATACATTTTAAATCATTTTAAACATGTATAAAACATTCATTCAACATCTATCTCAAATAAACAAACAACATATACACACATAGCACGTATTTTATATAAAATACTTCATATCTATGTGTAAGATGAAAGTGACTACACACTCACCTGATTTAATGAAAATCGGGCAGCAATTTGTTTCCTAAAACGATCGTTTCTAATAAAACCGGGAGTTTTATTGAGAAACCGGGCTCTGCGAAGGGTCAGGCTTCGAAACCGAAAAGATAAATTTTCCGGGTCTTCAGGCACTTCGGGGCGTGTTCCGGGTGTTATAATCGATACCGGGGCTTCGGGGGACGTCGAGATAGCCAAAATATTGAAAAAGGGGCCAAAATTGCCAATTTCCTAAAAGTAGTCGGGTAATCTCGCAGGCCTTGTATTTATAGGCGAGGGTTCGGATCCGAAGCGAAGGGAAGAGGGCAGGTGGCTGCGAGGCTCGGACCAGGTGGCAGCAGGGCGAGGCTCGGTTCGGACAGGTGTGCGGTTCGGATTGGGCCAACACCTCGGTCGAATCAGGAGGCTACACGCGGGTCGGATCACGTGGGGCGCATGCGAGATCACGTGGCTTCGGACACCTGTGCGACACGCGTCGCTTCTCGGCAATGCCACGCAGCTGCTTCGGACACGTGGCCAGCTCTGAGCGAGGGTGACGTGGCAGCACTATTCATGCGAAATTTCTCGAAAAATGTGCCCAATCTTGTAAAATCCATAACTTTCTCATACAGGCTCCGTTTTTGACGTTCTTTATATGCACGCGTAGAGAAAATTATGCTCTACAACTTTCGTTTAGACTTCGTCAGAAAATTTTTAATTTATTTTTATATTATTATTTTTAACAGACCGGGACTGGTAAATCCGTTAAAAATTCATAACTTTTTCATCCGACGTCCGTTTTCGTCAGACTTTTTACCGTTGTACTGCTAATGACGAGACCTTCGATTCTCGTTTAGGTCGTGTCAGATAAAAATCACTCGATCTAAAATTCGAGTTTTTAGCTGTCTACTGCTAAGCTGAAACTTCGAAAAATCATAACTTCCTCATACGAAGTCAGATTTGGGCGTTCTTTTTATCGAACTTCTTAGTTTAACGAATACTACGAGTTTCGTTTAGATTACTAAGGCTAAAAAGTATTTTATAAAAAATTTACTTTTTACGACATTCGGCACCGTGCCGGTTTTGTCGCGAAACTTCGACAGGTCATAAGTTCTTCGTTATAACTCGGATTTCGTCGTTCTTTATATTTTCGGAAACCTCGAGACATATACTACAACTTGGTTAAGATTAATCCTTCTAAATAATCTTCCATCAAAAAGTCATTTTTGATGCTTATCGTCTCTAAATTGACTAGCCCGGATCTACGGGCGTTAGAATTATCTCCCCCTTAGGATGATTACGTCCCGAAATCATTAACGAAAATAGGACTTGTATAATGATTCCATACGTTATCTTTCCATCCTAAGTAATAACCATGATGCTCAATCTTACACCTGCTCTTCGTACTAGGTTGGACTTTCAATCGTAACCTACAAGTTACAAAATAAATCCTTACTGAGGACTCCTTCTTCTTCTTAGGATAAGTACTTCCCCTTATCTATTGTAACAGATCGACGGGTCATGTTCTAATGACCTTCATCGGATGATGCAACGTCTAGACTCAAGTCTATTAGAGTCAAATTCCAAAATGGAATATACCTTCCTTCATATTCTAATGTGATATATTCACATTTTAACATGTTGCATCTCTAGCTACTAACGAGCGCGATGCTATTGGTCGCATTGATTTCAATCTTCTGACTTAAGTCAGATGCTACCTCGAACTTGGTTCTCCGAACCACGTAACAAACTCATTGTAGTCGGACTAAATTCGATATGACCACTAGGGTCGGAATAACAACCATCTTACTAGTCATTACCGAAACAATGGTAATGACATACTTGAATAAAACGGAATCAATCACTAGTTTCTTGGTAACCTTGTGACTTTCCCTGATCCAAGCGTGAGTCCTGTGCTTCCAGTAGTATAGATCTCTACTACTATTCACACCTACTCATACTCATCCCAAGTATTGTCTCGCAGTCCCCAAGTCCTAAAATCACCAAACAATTTAACACGTACTAATGTGTCCAATTAATCAAAAAAAATTTCCTAGACTCTACTAGGACTTCTTCCATGCACATCTTCACTCATCAATTCTACTTCAACTTGGTTGGTGATGGAAATTCCAGATTATGGGACAACTTCAAGAATTACACCAATCGTTCCATCATCCTGCCAATCAAAGGTGTACTTCAGACGTACCATACTCCTCTAAACGTTCCGTTATTTTATCAGACATAAACTAAAGGCAAGACACCACTCTTACGATATCTTCCGATAGGTGTCATTCACTATCATAAGCCTTTCATTTCCTCCATTTACTCAATTCTCTACGAGTCTTCACCATAACGTTTTGTACACCCAAGCAGACGTTCGGTGTACCGGGCGAGAATTTAAGATAAGAAAGCTTTATTTACGATAGACGTATAAATCTCCTTATCACTCTGAAACGTTTACATGTTAGTTCTAATCTCGTAATCATATGCTTAGAATCCTACACACATAAAGTTTCCAGATCCGGTCGGCAACAGACCATAGATCCGAACAAATAATAGCATATAAGGCATCTTTATAGCTATAACATAAACATTTAACACATAAAACATTTTAGGCATCTTTCCTAAAATAAACTTGTGCTCGTGTCTAAAATATAGCAGACACTTATCTCACAATCATCACTTAGCATTCTAAGTTTAAGTCTAGAAATCCTACAAATTCCTAGTTCGCTTAAACTAATGCTCTGATACCAACTGTGACATCCCCAATTTCACGGCCAGAAAAGACCGATTTCGTTTATGCTTTTTAAAATAAAATCAGAGAAATCTTTTTAAAAGATGTTGTGGAATTGGTCCCCAAAACAAAACATGACAAAAGTTTATCAAAACCATTCTTTAAGAAATATATACTTTTATTTCATAACAAAACATCGGGATATCATGTTCCGATACAGATCAAAAGCATAAACAAGACATTATAAGCCTTACACAGTTATTTACAACTACTGGCCTATAATCCAAAAATCACTCATTGTCATCATCCGACTATGCTCGGGGTCCACTACCTGTAATATAAAAAGCTGAGTGGGTCAGGCTTGGAAGCCTGATGAGCATATAGGGTTTTCAACCCACAATAAATAATAAACTCTTTAAGTTTATCAATCAACAAATAATTTATTAATTTCATCAACCAAAAACAACCCTAATTACCCATTCCCGTTATCCTCACCTTACGTCCCTAAAACAACTATTACAAGGGACTTAGCCTAAGGATTTTCATTAGGGGTGACAACATTGCTTCGGGGGTTCCTCAGCAATTTATGTCAAATAAGGCAACCAATGGGGTGACAACATTGCTTTCCTCAGCAATTTAGGTCAAACCAGACATCCTAATATAAAACAACCAATAAGGTGACAACATTGCTTTCCTCAGCAATTTATGTCAAATAAGACAACCAATAGGGTGACAACATTGCTTTCCTCTGCAATTTATGTTAAATAAAACAAACACCTGGGTGACAACATTGCTTTCCCTCAGCAGTTTATGTCAAATAAAACAAACACCGGGGTGACAACATTGCTTTCCCTCAGCAATTTATGTCAAATAAAACGATCACCGGGGTGACAACATTGCTTTCCTTCAGCAATTTATGTCAAATAAAACAAACACCTGGGTGACAACATTTCTTTCCCTCAACAATTTATGTCAAATAAAACAAACACCGGGGTGACAACATTGCTTTCCCTCAGCAATTTATGTCAAATAGGCACGAAGTCACATCATCGCCAAGGTTTATACAACAGGCACTACGTCACATAGTCGCCAGGGTTTATACAATAGGCACTACGTCTCATAGTCGCCAGGGTTTATACAATAGGCACTACATCTCATAGTCTCCAGGGTTTATCTAATAGGCACGAAGTCACATCGTCGCCAGGGTTTATACAATAGGCACTACGTCTTATAGTCGCCAGGGTTTATCTAATAGGCACGAAGTCACATCGTCGCCAGGGTTTATACAATAGGCACCAAGTCCATAGCTGCCAACGTACTAAATACATAGCTACCAACGTACATCTATACTGTACTAAATTCATAGGCACGAAGTCACATCGCCGCCAAGGCTTATCTAATAAGCACTAAGTCCATAGCTGCCAACGTACTAAATACATAGCTACCAATGTACATCTATACTGTACTAAATTCATAACTACCAACGTACATCTATACTGTACTTTTATCCCTCATTCTTTATCTACCCATGTTTTACCCAGCATATTTGAAGATAAAATATTTATACATTTTAAATCATTTTAAACATGTATAAAACATTCATTCAACATCTATCTCAAATAAACAAACAACATATACACACATAGCACGTATTTTATATAAAATACTTCATATCTATGTGTAAGATGAAAGTGACTACACACTCACCTGATTTAATGAAAATCGGGCAGCAATTTGTTTCCTAAAACGATCGTTTCTAATAAAACCGGGAGTTTTATTGAGAAACCGGGCTCTGCGAAGGGTCAGGCTTCGAAACCGAAAAGATAAATTTTCCGGGTCTTCAGGCACTTCGGGGCGTGTTCCGGGTGTTATAATCGATACCAGGGCTTCGGGGGACGTCGAGATAGCCAAAATATTGAAAAAGGGGCCAAAATTGCCAATTTCCTAAAAGTAGTCGGGTAATCTCGCAGGCCTTGTATTTATAGGCGAGGGTTCGGATCCGAAGCGAAGGGAAGAGGGCAGGTGGATGCGAGGCTCGGACCAGGTGGTAGCAGGGCGAGGCTCGGTTCGGACAGGTGTGCGGTTCGGATTGGGCCAACACCTCGGTCGAATCAGGAGGCTACACGCGGGTCGGATCACGTGGGGCGCATGCGAGATCACGTGGCTTCGGACACCTGTGCGACACGCGTCGCTTCTCGGACATGCCACGCAGCTGCTTCGGACACGTGGCCAGCTCTGAGCGAGGGTGACGTGGCAGCACTATTCATGCGAAATTTCTCGAAAAATGTGCCCAATCTTGTAAAATCCATAACTTTCTCATACAGGCTCCGTTTTTGACATTCTTTATATGCACGCGTAGAGAAAATTATGCTCTACAACTTTCGTTTAGACTTCGTCAGAAAATTTTTAATTTATTTTTATATTATTATTTTTAACAGACCGGGACTGGTAAATCCGTTAAAAATTCATAACTTTTTCATCCGACGTCCGTTTTCGTCAGACTTTTTACCGTTGTACTGCTAATGACGAGACCTTCGATTCTCGTTTAGGTCGTATCAGATAAAAATCACTCGATCTAAAATTCGAGTTTTTAGCAAATTGGAAGAGGGATGTCGTAATCCAATTTGCAAAATATTTGAAGGTAGGAAAATGACGATTTACCAATTTCCACCACGAAAAACGAAAAAGAATTTTAGGTTTTAAGTGAATTGAAACTCCTAAATATTTTGAGATTCATTGAACTTTTCAATGGCATGTTTAATCTCAATTGTGCCCTTCAAGTTTGTGACTGGGATGCCGAGGATCACAAACAAGGTGTGAATAACCATGTAAATTAGCTTGGTACACCCAATGTTACAACCACCTAATCAATGTGCCGGTTAACCACACACGCTCTATTGATCTATGATTAACATCAAGCTACCCTTTTCCACGCATTGTCAGTCCCAGATTAGTGTGTCGGTTAACCACACACGCTCCACTAACGACTTAACAAGGTGCAAAGTGCAATTTCATGGGTTAGCACCATATTCACATTTTTCCTAAAGTAACTAAGATTGAGAATTTAATATACGTTTAGTTACTTTATATTTATTATTATACTTTTAATGAAGGGAGAATTAGTGTCCTGTCCTTCCCGTTCGGCTAACGACCCTCCACCAGTCAAGGAGGCGGTGGGTGAGAGTGGACACCCATTAAACTGCCATTTTATAGACAGTAACCTTATACCCCCTTATAGACGGGCTTCGTGAATGAGGCCTACTAACTGTAAGACTGACTTTACTCTTATACATATATATAAATATTAAACCTATAATATTATAATTGTATAAGGGTTGAATTTTAAACTTTTAAAATTCTAGGTTTTAGAACTAAATGTGTCAAAAGAAGACTCTATATTTACAAATTTCAAAACTTGAGGGCAAGTTTTGAACTATTAAAAAACCTTTGGAATCCATAACATATGAGTTTAATATAGGCTTTAATGAAAAGACTCTTGGAAATCCATAACTTGAGGACAAGTTATGGAGTTCATAAAAACATTTATGGAAAAAACTCTTCAAGACCATAACCTATGAGTTTAATGAAGTATTTTAAAAAAAAAAGTTTTCATTTTCCATAACTTGAGGACAAGTTATGAAGTACATTAAAGGCCATAAAGATCATCAAATAAACTAACAAGCATGTCAAATAATGTCCATGATCTAGATTAAACTCATATGAATAAGATAATTCGTATCAAACAAATTTCATGTAATTAGCATAGTCATATAAACTAATACAAAACATGAAACTTTGACAATTATCTTATAAATTGGATAAGCATGATCATTACCACATCAAAAATAGGTTTATAAGTTCAAAAATAGCTTAGGGTAATGATCCTATGTAACATACACGTTTAGTTATCGTGTTTTGTAATTTTAAAAATGAATAATATTATGAAATATTATGTGAATTTCAGTATTGAGTTCAAACAGATAGTTTTACTTGAATTGAAGTAAAACTATGTTTAGAATCATTTAGAATGTTTTGGAAGTCTTATGAGATTCCGAACAAAAGTCAAATATTGAAATTTAACAAAAATATAAAATTTGAAATAAGTAAAATTTTATTATTGAAGTTTGTAAAGAATCTCGTTAGAAAAATTTAGGCGAAAACCTCATCGAAATCCGAGTTATAACGAAGAAGTTATGACTATTTGAAGTTTCGCGACAAAACCAACACGTCGCCGTATGACGTAAAAAGTGAGTTTTCTATAAACTATTTTTTAGCCTTAATGATCTAAACGAAAGTCGTAGTATTCGTTAAACCGAAAATTTTCATAAAAAGAACGTCCAAATCTGACTGCGTATGATGAAGTTATGATTTTTCTAAGTTTCGGAATAGTAGTAGAGAGCTAAAAACTCGAGATAAAGATCGAGTGATTTTTATCCGACACAACCTAAACGATAATCGAAGGTCTCGTCAATAGTAGTACAACGGTAAAAAGACAGACGAAAACGGACATCGAATGAAGAAGTTATGAATTTTTAACGGACTTTTCCTGTCCCGGCCCGTTAAAAATTTAATATTAAAAATGAAGTCAAAATTAGCCGACGGAGTCTAAACAAAAGTTGTAGAGTATAATCTCACCTACACATGAGTATAAAGAACATAAAAAACGGAGCTCGTATGCAAAAGATATGAATTTTTGAAGTTTTTAATTAAAAATAAGTAAAAATTTAAGGGTTATCCGAAGGGTACGCCCAGCGTACTTCGCTTCGTACGCCCAGCGTACTTCACACGTATGCGAACTAGAGCCAACCACATCCCCCTCACTTCGTGTATATGCCACGTATCGCACAAGATGACACGTCCGAGACCCAGGAACCGAGTAGGCGCCACGCCTCGTACGCCCAGCGTACCGAAGTACGCCCAACGTACTCCGAGGCTTCGGCCCCCTATAAAAGGGATGCGAGATTGTTCAGAAATGGTTGCTAATTCTTGATCTCTTTCACCCTCTTTCACATTTTTAGCCCACTTTTAACCCCCCCGAAGCCCCGGTATTATCCCTGATACCCGAAGCAAGCCCCAACGCTCCGAAGTTCCCGAGAAAATCATATTTTCTAGCCGAAACTATGCCCGAGTAAGGCCGGTTTTCAACTAAAATCCCCGGTTTCGTCACAGAAAGTCATATTTAGAGCCGAAGTGTTGCCCAAATTATCATTTAATTCCCGGTTATTTCACGGTGAGTTCAATATAGGGACAATTGTATGTTATGTGTTATATGTTCAATGTGCTTTTCCATGTTATTATGATAATGAACTATACCTTTGACCACGAAGTGTATGACAAAAGCATCACTTGTGTATAGGTATGTAGCCTTTGGCCATGAAGTGTATGACATAAGCATCACTTTGGCATTGATAGAATACTAAGATAGGGCTGAAAGCCTGTGTATTCTATAAAAAATGATATTCTTAAATTATATTTTCTGTGCCACTTGGGCTGAATTCTTATTGATGTATATCAAGTATTGAAATTATTATGTCTCTTTGATTACAAATCTTTGAATCTGATTATTCGTTGATATGGAAAGCCTGTCATATCATACTCATCTGCCTTTCTTGTTCTTTGTCCCTCTTTGCTTCTGTCATACTGATATATATGGCATAATGTTATATTGTAACTGTTATTGAACTCACTAAGCGTCACCCGCTTATCCCTCTCAATGTTTAAACTATTGCAGGTGATAAGCATCCAATATAGTTTTATACTGGTAGAAGATGTAGAATAGATAATAGTATAACTTTTGTAATGTATTCCTGGGAAAATATCTAATATATAAAACTTTGTAAAAATCTTAATAGTCGGTTTGTATCCAGTCTATGTAAATAAACTATCAATGTAAAATATTGTTTTATGAATATGCATGTAGCATGTTTTGGAGTAACAATACTCAGAAATACGAAAGTTTAGAAAGTTCAGGCTCTTTCAATCATGGTATCAGAGCAATAGTTTAAGTGAACTAAATATCACGGATTGGTATTTAGACTTAAACCGTTGGAAGTTCAATATATGAACGGATTCATTAGGAGTATATGGATACAAACCATAGGAAAGACTTAAGTAAAGTATTAGGTAATAATAAATCCTAATATTCTAAAAATATTATATTACTCCAATTTTCAGAGCAATGGCTGAACAAGTGAGTAGCCATACGCCAGAGGTGGGTGGAGATCCTCGTCCTGATGAAGGAGACACTCCAATATCCCCTCGAGAGGAGTGACTCTTGGGTAAACTTACTGGTATTATTCGGCAGACTCTCGAAGAACACAAGAAGAATAATGATAAAGGCAAAGAGAAAGCCACTGGAGAATCTTCAAAAGGGGAGGTGAAGCGTCCCTCGTTTAAAGATTTCAAGAGTAGTGGTGCTACGGAGTTTTCAGGTGCCCTTAATTCTATTGTTGTTCTAACTTGAATTCAGAACACAAAGAAAGTATTTCGCATTTCTCATGTGGATAATGAAGACAAGGTCAATTATGCTTCCGCGATGTTCACCGGAGAAGCATTAGTCTGGTGGGAAGCAACATTTGAAGCTCTCAAAGAGTATGATCAGGAGAATTTGTCTTGGGGAATGTTCAAAACTCGCTTACTAGAAAAGTATTGTCCTGTAGATATGAGAAGAAGATTGGAGAAAGAGTTGAACTTAAGCAAGGAGGGATGACCGTGAATGAATATGAAACACAGTTCAATAAAAAAAGCACGGTTTTCTATAAAGTATATTCCAACTGAAGATGATAAAATTCAGTTATTCATGGAAGGATTACGATATGAAATCCACGATTTCGTGAGCAATCGGGATGTTCTATCATTTGATAAAGTTGTTGAGTATGCTCGAAAACGCGAGCATGACTTGGAGATACGTGGTGCCACTCTTTCTGTTTCAAAGCATCCACGTATCGATCGAACTGTTTCTGTTTCCTCTATTCCACCAGCCCAATCTATTCGAGCTGATTCCGGTAAACAAGTGCAATCTCAAAATGCCTCTTGTGGCCGCGGTAGGTCACAATCTTTTTCTCTTCAATCGCCATCGTGTCGAAATTGTGGAAAGAATCATCCGGGCGAATGCAGACTAGGAAAAGTATCAGTGGTTTGTTTTGGATGTGGAGAAATAGGCCACAAGAAGCCCGTTTTCCCAATGAAGAATGTTAAATGTTTTGCTTGTCTGGCCACAAGAAGCGCTTATGTCCTACTCTTACTAGTCAGGTGACGGGGAGTCAAGCTTCTATTCAACAACCGGCAAGAAGTCAAGCTCCTGTTCAACAACCAAAGAGTACTCTAACTAAAAAGGAGGAGGTGCCAAAAGCTAAGGGCCGTGCATTCCAGATTACCACTGAGGAGGCACGCGAGGAACCGAATGTTGTGACGGGTACATTTCTTGTCAACTCTATACCTGCTCACATCTTATTTGATTCTGGTGCCTCAGATTCTTTTGTATCTCATGAATTTGCGCATTCTTTTCAAATTTCTTGCTATACACTCGCGCAACCATTTCACGTAGATACTGCGGGAAGTATATCATTACTTGCTGATAAAATCTATAGGAATTGTGTCGTAGAAATTGAAGGCTATAATTTTCTTGCTAATCTGATTCCTATCTCCTTGCCCAACTTTGATATTATTCTCGGCATAGATTGGTTGTCAAAGAACCACGCAGAACTCTTGTGTTACGAAAAGATAGTACGCATTCCTATTGAAGGGGAAGATCCTATTTATGTCTACGGTGAAGAAAGACTCAAAATCTTAAAAATTATCTCTTTCCTAAAAGCTCGTAAATTTATATCGAATGGGTGCCCTATCTATCTAGCCTACACCGTTGATATCTCAAAAGAGGAGAAGAAAACTGTAAATGACGTTCCTGTTGTTAATGAATATCCTGATGTTTTCCCCGATGATTTGACTGAACTTCCTCCGGACGGGCAAGTAGAATTACGAATTGATCTTGTGCTTGGTGCTGCTCCGATTGCAAATACTCCTTATCGTCTTGCGCCAGCTGAAATGAAGGAAATGATGATCCAACTACAGGAATTACTTGACAAAGGCTTTATTCGACCGAGTACCTCTCCTTAGGGTGCTCCAGTGTTGTTTGTCAAGAAGAAGGACGGATCGATGCGAATGTGTATTGATTACCGTGAGCTAAATAAGGTGACTATTAAGAACAAGTACCCACTACCTCGCATTGACGACTTATTTGATCAACTTCAGGGTGTTAGCTATTTTTCGAAGATTGATTTGAGATCTGGCTATCATCAGTTGAAAGTACACGAGCAGGATGTTCCGAAGACTGCTTTTCGTACTCGTTATGGACATTTCGAATTCCTTGTCATGCCATTCGGTTTGACAAATGCTCCTGCTGTATTCGTGGATATGATGAATCGGGTATGCCGTCCAATGCTCGATAAATCTGTCATCGTATTCATTGATGATATTCTAATCTATTCCAAGTCTGAATCTGATCATGCCATTCATATTCGTGAAATATTAGAACTTCTTCGAAAGGAGAAACTATATGCTAAATTCTCGAAGTGTGAATTTTGGCTTCGCCAAGTTCCATTTCTCGGTCATGTGATTTCTAGTGACGGTATATCCGTAGATCCTACCAAAATCGAAGCCATTCAAAATTGGGAAGCGCCTCGTAATGCTTCTGAAATTCGCAGTTTCTTGGGCCTCGCGGGATATTACCGGAGATTCATTAAAGATTTTTCGCGTATAGCTGTACCTCTCACGAGTCTTACACGAAAGGAATCAAAGTTCGAATGGGGTGAAACCCAAGAAAAAGCTTTCTCAACTCTAAAAGATCTTTTGACTCATGCTCCGATCTTATCACTTCCAGAAGGTGATCATGATTTTTCTGTATATAGCGATGCTTTAAGGTTAGGACTAGGTTGCGTTTTGATGCAGCGTGGTAAAATGATAGCCTATGCCTCAAGACAACTGAAAGTATATGAAAAGAATTATCCCACCCATGACCTCGAACTCGCTGCAGTGGTATTTTCCCTAAAACTTTGGAGACATTATCTTTTTGGTACAAAATGTCGATTGTTTACCGACCACAAAAGTCTCAAGTATATATTCAGTCAGCAGACTTTGAATATGAGACAACAACGAGCCATGGAGATAATCAAAGACTATGACTGTGAAATCCTGTATCATCCTGGAAAGGCTAATGTAGTTGCCGATGCACTTAGCAGGAAGGTTTATCATAATAGTGTGTGCTATGTTATTTCCCACACTACCGTAAGATTCACTATTCTTGATGAACTAGAAAAATGGCAAGTAGAGGCCCTAAAGTCAGAAAATGTGAAGAAAGAAGGGATGGTACATTATACTGATGTTTTACTTGATGATCCACGATGATTGAAGGTATTTAAGAATCGTCTATGGATTCCAAAGATTGGTGGATTAAGATGGAAGATTTTAGATGAAGCCCATAAGTCAAAACTGTCAATACATCCTGGTACAAGCAAAATGTACTATGATGTACGAGCTGATTATTGGTGGCCTGGATTGAAGAGAGACATTGGAAGATGCGTACAAGAATGCTTAGTATGTTTACAAGTCAAAACAGAGCACCAAAAGCCTTACGGAATTCCAGAAGGTCTTAGTGTTCCTGTGTGGAAATGGGAAGAGCTGTCCATGGATTTTATTACCAAATTGACAAAGACTGCTAGACAACATGATATCATTTGGGTAATTTTTGACCGCCTAACTAAAAACGCCCATTTTCTCGCCATGCGTGAAACAACCCCAATGGAGAAATATGCACAAGTATACTTAGATGAAATTATTGCGAGACATGGTGTGCCACTAAAGATTATTTCCGATCGTGATACTCGCTTCACTTCTCATTTTTGGGAGAGTATGCAACGTGAATTGGGATCTCGAGTTGCTCTCAGTACAGCTTATCATCCCCAGACAGACGGTCAGACAGAGAGAACGATCCAAAGAGTAGAAGATATGCTTCGTGCATGTGTCTTGGAGTTCGGTGGTAACTGGGACAAATACTTACCTCTTGTTGAATTTTCATATAATAATAGTTACCACGCTTCAATCAAAATGCCACCATATGAAGCATTATATGGACGTAGATGCCGTACTCCATTATGTTGGCGTGAAATAGGACAGAAAATCCTTGGAGTTCCTGAAATGATTCAAGACACCACTGACAAGATTCAAATTGTACGAGAAAGAATGAAAGCGGCCCAGGATCGAAAGAAGTCCTATGTGGAAAAGAGAAGACGACCCATAGAATTCCAGGTGGGTGATTTCGTAATGCTGAAGGTATCCCCGTGGAAAGGAATTATGCGATTTGGGAAGAAAGGAAAACTAAGTCCTAGATTTGTTGGTACTTTCAAAATCATCCAGAGAATTGGTAAGCAAGCATACCGTTTGGAATTACCGGAAGATTTGGAAGGTATTCATGATGTGTTTCATGTGAGTTATCTGCGAAAATGTTTAAGCATATATGATGAAGCGGTCCCGTTATCCGAGGTGAAAGTGGATAATAAGTTAACATATGTAGAAGAGCCTGAAGAGATCATAAACGAAAGAACGACTAATCTACGTAATAAAGAAGTGGAGTTGGTGCTTGTCAAGTGGAAACACCATCGAGGCCCAAATTATACTTACGAAAATAAGAATGAGATAAGAACGAAATATCCCCATTTGTTTAAATCGTTGTAATTTCGGGGACGAAATCCTCAAAAGGAGGAGGTATTTGTAACATACACGTTTAGTTATCGTGTTTTGTAATTTTAAAAATGAATAATATTATGAAATATTATGTGAATTTGAGTATTGAGTTCTAACAGATAGTTTTTACTTGAATTGAAGTAAAACTATGTTTAGAATCATTTAGAATGTTTTGGAAGTCTTATGAGATTCCGAACAAAAGTCAAATATTGAAATTTAATTAAAATATAAAATTGGAAATAAGTAAAATTTTATTATTGAAATTTGTAAATAATCTCATTAGAAACATTTAGGCGAAAACCTCATCGAAATCCGAGTTATAACGAAGAAGTTATGACTATTTGAAGTTTCGCGACAAAACCGACACGTCGCCGTATGACGTAAAAAGTGAGTTTTCGATAAACTATTTTTTTAGCCTTAATGATCTAAACGAAATTCGTAGTATTTGTTAAACCGAGAATTTTCATAAAAAGAACGTCCAAATCTGACTTCGTATGAGGAAGTTATGATTTTTCTAAGTTTCGGAATAGCAGTAGACAACTAAAAACTCGAGATAAAGATCGAGTGATTTTTATCCGACACAACCTAAACGAGAATCGAAGGTCTTGTCAATAGTAGTACAACGGTAAAAAGACAGACGAAAATGGACATCAAATGAAGAAGTTATGAATTTTTAACAAACTTTTCCTGTCCCGGCCAGTTAAAAATTTAATATTAAAAATGAAGTCAAAATTAGCCGACGGAGTCTAAAGTTGTAGAGTATAATCTCACCTACGCATGAGTATAAATAATGTCAAAAACGGAGCTCGTATGCAAAAGATATGAATTTTTGAAGTTTTTAATTAAAAATAAATAAAAATTTGAGGGTTATCCGAAGGGTACGCCCAACGTACTTCACACGTATGCGAACCAGAGCCAACCACGTCCCCCTCTCTACGCGTATATGCCACGTATCGCACAAGATGACACGTCCGAGACTCGAGAACCGAGCAGGCGCCACGCCTCGTACGCCCAGCGTACCGAAGTACGCCCAGCGTACTCCGAGGCTTCGGCCCCCTATAAAAGGGATGCGAGATTGTCCGAAAATGGTTGCTAATTCTTGATCTCTTTCACCCTCTTTCATATTTTTAGCCCACTTTTAACCCCCCCCCCCCCCCCCCCCCCCGAAGCCCCGGTATTATCCCCGATACCCGAAGCAAGCCCCGACGCTCCGAAGTTCCCGAGAAAAACATATTTTCTAGCCGAAACTCTGCCCGAGTAAGGCCGGTTTTCAACTAAAATCCCCGGTTTCATCACAGAAAGTCATATTTAGAGCCGAAGTGCTGCCCAAATTATCATTTAATTCCCGGTTATTTCACGGTGAGTTCAATATAGGGACAATTGTATGTTATGTGTTATATGTTCAATGTGCTTTTCCATGTTATTATGATAATGAGCTGTACCTTTGACCACGAAGTGTATGACATAAGCATCACTTGTGTACAGGTATGTAGCCTTTGACCAAGAAGTGTATGACATAAGCATCACTTTGGCATTGATAGAATACTAAGATAGGGCTGAAAGCCTATGTATTCTAGCAAAAATGATATTCTTAAATTATATTTTCTGTGCCACTTGGGCTGAAGTCTTATCGATGTATATCAAGTATTGAAATTATTATGTCTCTTTGATTACAAATCTTTGAATCTGATTATTCGTTGATATGGAAAGTCTGTCATATGATACTCATCTGTCTTTCTTGTTCCTTGTCCCTCTTTGCTTCTGTCATATTGATATATATATATATATATATATATATATATATATATATATATATATATATATATATATATGGCATAATGTTATATTGTAACTGTTATTGAACTCACTAAGCATCACCCGCTTATCCCTCTCAATGTTTAAACTATTGCAGGTGATAAGCATCCAGTATAGTTTTATTCTGGTAGAAGATGTAGAATAGATAATATTATAACTTTTGTAATGTATTCTTGGGAAAATATGTAATATATAAAACTTTGTAAAAATCATAATAGTCGGTTTGTATCCAGTCTATGTAAATAAACTATCAATGTAAAATATTGTTTTATGAATATGCATGTAGCATGTTTTGGAGTACCAACATTCGGAAATACGAAAGTTTAGAAAGTTCAGGTTCTTTCATCCTAGTCCAATTCTATCCAAAAACATCGAAAATCTGCATTCTGGAGCACCAACTCGTCGAGTGCAAGAACAAACTCGACGAGTTGGTCAGAATTGTGCTGGGACTCGGCGAGTCCCCCAGTGGACTCGGCGAGTCTACTGTCCAGAACAGCAAAAAATCGATTTTTCAAGCTTAAACAACAAGTAGCATCACGTATAATTGAAAACAACCCTAGGCTCTGATACCACTGATGGGTTTTGAGCATTCTAACACTCCTAATGTGTACATGCAACCCTAAATACCTTGGATCTATGTTTTCTCTATTATACATGCAAGCTTGAACTTTCCAAGGTATTACCCTAAATAGCATACAAAACTTTGATACTTGGGTAATAATACAAGTTGGATGGCATACCTTTTCTTATAGCTTGTTGCTTGATGTATTTGGCCTTTAAGAACTTAGCACCAATAGTGTGAATGCCTCAAATGGAATCACAACACATCTAGGACAAAGGATGACATTTTGAGAGAGAATATTGAACCCAAAATCGTCCATGAACTCCAAGAACTAGTAGTACCCGATTTTGGCTATGGATTCACTAAGATAGGGCTGAAAGCCTGTGTATTCTAGCAAAAATGATATTCTTAAATTATATTTTCTGTGCCACTTGGGCTGAAGTCTTATCGATGTATATCAAGTATTGAAATTATTATGTCTCTTTGATTACAAATGTTTGAATCTGATTATTCGTTGATATGGAAAGTTTGTCATATGATACTCATCTGCCTTTCTTGTTCCTTGTCCCTCTTTGCTTCTGTCATATTGATATATATATATATATATATATATATATATATATATATATATATATATATATATATATATGGCATAATGTTATATTGTAACTGTTATTGAACTCACTAAGCATCACCCGCTTATCCCTCTCAATGTTTAAACTATTGCAGGTGATAAGCATCCAGTATAGTTTTATTCTGGTAGAAGATGTAGAATAGATAATATTATAACTTTTGTAATGTATTCTTGGGAAAATATGTAATATATAAAACTTTGTAAAAATCATAATAGTCGGTTTGTATCCAGTCTATGTAAATAAACTATCAATGTAAAATATTGTTTTATGAATATGCATGTAGCATGTTTTGGAGTACCAATATTCGGAAATACGAAAGTTTAGAAAGTTCAGGTTCTTTCATCCTAGTCCAATTCTATCCAAAAACATCGAAAATCTGCATTCTGGAGCACCAACTCGTCGAGTGCAAGAACAAACTCGACGAGTTGGTCAGAATTGTGTTGGGACTCGGCGAGTCCCCCAGTGGACTCGGCGAGTCTACTGTCCAGAACAGCAAAAAAATCGAATTTTCAAGCTTAAACAACAAGTAGCATCACGTATAATTGAAAACAACCCTAGGCTCTGATACCACTGATGGGTTTTGAGCATTCTAACACTCCTAATGTGTACATGCAACCCTAAATACCTTGGATCTATGTTTTCTCTATTATACATGCAAGCTTGAACTTTCCAAGGTATTACCCTAAATAGCATACAAAACTTTGATACTTGGGTAATAATACAAGTTGGATGGCATACCTTTTCTTATAGCTTGTTGCTTGATGTATTTGGCCTTTAAGAACTTAGCACCAATAGTGTGAATGCCTCAAATGGAATCACAACACATCTAGGACAAAGGATGACATTTTGAGAGAGAATATTGAACCCAAAATCGTCCATGAACTCCAAGAACTAGTAGTACCCGATTTTGGCTATGGATTCACATATTTATATGTGGGATTCCAAGGGTCATGGGTTAACCCTAATCCATACCCATGGGTTTGTGATCCATGGTTCATGTGGCCCAACTCTTTATGTATCCATACATAAACTTAGTCCAACATGGATCATAAGCCCAACATATAAATATAACTAGTTTACACAATTAGTCCCCATTGATTTATTAGTCTCTTTTGATCACTAAATTAATTCCAAACCAATTCTTGATCAATACTAATTAAATCATATGATTTCATATTAATATATTAGAACTTATAATATATTAATAAACCATAAATAACCTCTTCTCAAAAGTTCATCCTAACAAATTGTCCTGATGATATGCAACCCAAATGGACCATGCTACTCTCGGGTCAAGTACATACCAATTATAGTTATGGACTTAGACACTAATCCAACAAGAAAGTGGTTTCGAATGAATTTCTAGAGAGAGAAAGCGAGAATCACATGAATTCTAGAGAGATAAAATCGAATTTGAAACAAGATCAAAGAACAATTTGTTTTCTAGAATAAAAAACCCTCTAAAAAATGAAGAACTTACAACAATTTTGAGATTCACCAAATCATGTGGTCATCATGCATTAAATCCTTGAAAATTTCAAGCATGCTTCAAGAACACCCGCTCTGATACCAATTGTAGTGACCCGGTTAAGATCTTGATGCTTAATTCTTCCCCATGCATGCTTTAGAAGGTCTTTAGGTCTTAAGAAGTTGGGATTTTTTTGTATTAAGCACTTAATGGGCATGCAAAGTCATAAAGTTGGAAACTTTATGACTCTCAGTGTTATTTTGGCCTTGGATCTGCATTTGGACGTGAAAAGTCAAAGTATTAAGCTCTTAAGTGGTTAAGAAGGAAACATGTGTGCACGCTAGGCTTACCGAATGGTACGCTGCGCGTACATAGGTTGAACCCCTATGCCTTGGACCATGAGTACGCCCTGCATACATCCGTAGTACTCCCTGCATACGAGGCTTGAGTTGACTCGGCTGGGTTGACTCAGTGGATTTTGCTGATTTTAACTAGTTTTGACCAAGGGTATTTTGGGTATTTTGAGCTGTTAAACGAGATTAGGTCCTTGGTTTTGGTTAGGTGATTGTTGAGCTGATTTTTTGGAACAGAGAATTATTCAACTTGCATTCCGACTGAGATGTGAGTTTTCGTCACTATACTCGCAAGTCGAAGGCACCAATGCCAGCCTAGCAGATTATGTATCATGTTATAGGATGTTGCTATATTGTAGTGGTCTGTTATGATCTGCATGTTTATCTGTTAGCTGGTATATGTTTATCTGTTATGCTTATGTCGACATAGTATGGTGGGGCTGAGGTTGTACTGCTTTGTGCGGTAGCCAACAAACCCGGGAGCAATCCAGGCATAAGCTGTGGGACCCGATGGAAAGCCTGACTAATGTTGTGGGCTCGGGAGCAATCCAGATATGAGCTGAGGGCCCGATAGGCATGCCAGACTCATACGGTGGGCTCAGGGGAAATCTAGTCTTTTAGTTGTGGACCTAGTACATGTTGTTATATGTATGAGTGTGTTGGTACTTTGGGATAACTCACTAAGCTTTGGCTTACAATGTTGATTAATGGTTGATTTTGAAAATTTTAAATTTCCTAGATTGATGGAGTGTTACATAAAACCTTTTCACATCAAGGTATTTTTTAGTGAACACAAGTAGGCCCATGCCAATATTTTGTAGATATTCAAAATGGTATCTGGAATCAAATAAACAACACCCCTTGCTAAGAAAATGAAATTTTAACAAACATGAAGAATGGAATTAACCATTCCAATTCCATTCCTTCTCTGATTCCATCATGCTCATATACCAAACATTACCTCTATGATGCGGAGTTCAGTAGCAAGCAACCTCTCTCGTCTTTCAGGAAGTATTGTGTTGTGGTTACGTATGAAACCCTCAAAATATAAATGTAACTTAGACATTAATTTTACATAAATTATCATATATATATATATATATATATATATATATATATATATATATATATATATATAAATCTATTTGGATGGATGATTTGAGAATGGAAGTAGCTTACTTTTGTTGTCTTCAGCAATGCCAACCCCTCAACACCAGAAGTCAACTACAAAGTGCCATTTTTTGTTAGAATAACTTTGGTTGTATGTCTCTAGGATCTAAGTTTGAAACCATGATCATGGGGTTTGCCACACATGCTGATACGATCCCATGCCTTTTCGACTATCTTGATGATTGAAGTGGTAACCTACATATGAAAAATATGAATTTTCAGAAGAACCAAGAGTTATAATGGATAGAAAATTAGAAACAAATGATGTAATTACTGCAAAATATTCATATTAGCAAGTGAACATCAAATCATTGACTTAAATATGGTACCATACATGATAGATATTGAATATTGACAAACTAACCCCTAAAAAAATCTCATTGCCTAGAGGCTCAAAATAATCTACATCAAAAGTTTATAGCAAGGTGATAGAGTGAAATGGAACAGTAGATTCTTAAGGTGTTAAGCCACTCATAGTGGACCCAAAAGCTTGCCTTACTTTAATCAAAGCTTCCCTGCAATCATCAAAAAGGTAATTTATCTTTCTTTAGTATATCCTAACCACACCAAGCAAAAGATGGTTGAAAACCCTGAGTGTAATTGCCATCTCACGGAAAAGAATCGAATATATCAAAAGTCAAAACAAACCATAGTATATTAACAACTGACTTAGTGCTAAACCAGTAGATTTTTGTTTGTGGATTATCTAAACAAATATTGTTTCTAATAAATAAGCGAAACTCAGTGAAGATATGACATGTGTATACCAGAAAAAAGAAATTAAATTATAGGTTTCATGTCTAGTCTTTACCAAAATCAGTCTTGGTTCTAAGAATAGTTCTTCTTGTAAGAAGATACCAAAATTCCAACAGAAAAATTAGACATAAACTTAAAGATATATATTACCTACTGAGAAGCCAAAATCAGTAATCTGAAAGATGATGTTTGCGGAGCTTCCTCTCCAGATGTACTACGATTCCAACAGAAAAATTAGACATAAACTTAAAGATATATATTACCTACTGAGAAGCCAAAATCAGTAATCTGAAAGATGATGTTTGCGGAGCTTCCTCTCCAGATGTACTACGATTCATATTATCCCTAAAGGACCATTTTTGCTAATATAAATTACAAAGAAAACATCCTTCCTTCAAGATTTGATAAAATAGTTCCTCATCCCCTACCACAAACCCTAACTTCAATCAGTAACTCAATATTCCCCAAATTTCGAGCAAGATGTGCACTAAAATTACCAATTTCTTTCCTCAACTTCAATCGGGGCCCAAGTCTTAAGTTTGATAATCCATATCACCATCGACACACAAAGTCCAAATACTTTGCGAGTTCAAAATTGGCACAAACTAAAATCCCGCTTCGCCCAATCACCCGTAACCCTGAAAAGAATGCTAGGTTTAGCCTATAATCAAATCCAAAGAGGCTTGAAAATTATGACACGAAGGTCGAACATTTTATAATTTGAATCAAACCTATTTACTTCAAGATGAAAGTAACACAATGTACCTACCCCTTGTTGTATTGTATTTTCCGTTCCTCCGCTTCAAGTTGAAGACGGTGAGGGAGACACGATTTTTGACAGGGACGCTCTGTAGTGGGGAAGGGGTTGTAAAAAAGGAGAGAATCAAATGATATGAAAGGATGTCAGTGTGGAGGTTGAGAAGACCACAAAAGTGAAAGCCGATTTTGAATATTGATCATCTGTTATGCGATAGACTATCGGTGGTTCCGTGCAACCGGATGCTTGTGCCAAGCATCGAGGACGTCACCTGTATTTGGGGAATATATTGAGGAATAAGGTAGATTGTAACATCTGGATTCCCAGGTATATAAATTATGTGTTTATTTTGAGATTCATTGAGCGACTCGACGAGTTGTGAGACCAACTCGTCGAGTAGAATCGTGTTTGGCCACGTGGGATTAGTAACCTACTCGACGAGTCAGAGAGTTAACTCGCGGAGTAGACGCTGAGTAATGAAGCCCTAAATCCCTGGGTTTGGGGCCTATTTAAGGACACTTATAGCCTTATTTGCTGCCTACATTCACTGAGAGAAGCCCTAATCAGCCTTTGAGCTAAGAGATAGAGTGTTGAGCTAATATTGAGTGTTTTGGTGCATCTTTGGAAGAGAAGAAAGGGATTCAAGCAAGGATCAAGAGGAGGTTGTTAGATCCGCTTCTGTTTCATCCAAGAGCTTCTGTGAAAGGTAAAAAGTTCTTACCTTTCTCATTTTGTTGGGTAGATCTCATATCATTGGAGTCTAGGGCTTTTTCCATATAATATTGGGACTTTGAGTGTATTGAGTCCATATTGAGATTTGGAAATTAGATATGGACCATGTGAGGTCCCTAGAGTCCAAAGGTCTCTGCTCTATTCGGCCACAATAGATCTTTTGATTGAAAACCCCTTAACAGAGCATGTTCTTAGCATTTCAAGACCTAAGTTCCATGCATGGACGTAAAGCCCGTGACTTTACGTGTTAATCAAGCCCTGAGAACGTAGATCTAAAGTTTCGGAAGGTTTTCTGCCTTGAAATCGTCTGAATGAGAAATGAGTCTGAATGGACTCGCCGAGTCGATGAGCCGACTCGACGAGTCGGTTAGGGTTTGTCCCGATGAGCTTGATCATGCGATAACTCGGCGAGTTGGGGGTCAACTCGACGAGCTAAGCTGGACCTTCACGAGGCTTCTGAGGAAATGAGTGGACTCGACGAGTCACATAGGTGCACTCGGCGAGTCGGGTCAAACATGGACTGTTGAATCGAGTTGACTTCTGTTGACTTTAGGGTTTGGTCAAACATGAGTAATGGAGACCATGGAGGGGTAAAATAGTCTTTTAACCACTTCAAGAGTTAGAAAGAGGAAGAATAACCTTTGGTTTACTTAGAGTCGAGAATCAAGTATTTATTAAGATAATTACCCTATGTGTAAGGCGGTGGCCAGTTCGAGATTCGAGTACGAGGATAAGTGCTTGCTGTCGAGGTGAGTCTTCTCACTATACATATCTGAGTAGTAGTTACTGTGTGACCGGAGGGTCTTCATAGAGATACTGGACCGGAGGGTCCTCATTATTGACCGGAGGATCTCATTGTTATACTGTGATATGAGTTATTGTGCATACTATCATTGTGACTTATGTTGTTGTGATATTCAGTGTAAATGTTGTTTACATGTGCATACGATGAGTTATGTTATATATATTATGTATTATGCTTTGTGATTATGCTATGCTTTGTGATTATGCGATGCTTTGTGATTATGATATGCTTTGTGATTATGCTATGCTTTGCTGAGTTAGGACCGGAGGGTCTCCGCTGAGACACATTGACCGGAGGGTCTTATTTGAGGTGTACGTGGTATGTTGGGGGACTCACTAAGCTTCGTGCATACCGTGTTATGTGTTTCAGGTTTTTCTCAGGATCACGGGAAGGCACCGGCTTGATTGTACACACCAGCGAAAGAGTTATGTTTTGAGGATCCTGGATTTAATCAAACAATTATGGAGTTGCGATTGTAAATTAAATAAATGAGATTTTGTGGAAGGTGTTATGAGAATTATGTAATTTTAAATGAAAATTTTGTTTGAAAATTTTACGGTGTTACAAGTTGGTATCAGAGCCTTGGTTTGAGGGATTCGGATGCACCTTCGGGTATGTCTGGACTCAAAATGGGGATTTGAGAGAAATTTCAAAAAAAAATAATTTTTCTAAAACGAGTAAGAGCTTCTAAGAGAAAAACGAGAAGGAGCAGTGTGTACAGTCAGCCAGAGCCCTAACGGTGATTTCCCAAAATACCCTTACTTATTTGTGTTATGAGTTATTATTGATGCATGCTAGACGATACGCTAGGTGTTTCATATTTTAGGACTAGAGTTGCCTGATTTGTGATGCCTTAGCCTAGGAATGTTGCTATCTGTGAGGTGCTTGAGTATGTGCAGAGTAAGAGTATCCAGCAGGAATCTTTTAGAGAGAGAGCTTTGAGTATAGGAGTAATCTATGAGAGATACCTAGACGAGCATTGGAGGGGCCTATCGATAGAGTATTTAGATACCCACAAGGGGTAGAGTTACTTGAGTTCGGTGATACCTTTTGAGTGTGAGTAGAGCAAGTGGAGTTGTAACCTAGAGTGGTTTCACGTGTTGGTAGAGATTATTCGATGCCCGAATGCTGATTGCTTCGTGCTTTGTGGAACTCTTGATGATGGGAGACAACTACCAAGTGAATATGACGATATTCATGAGGTAGATGGCTGGCGTCATAAGGAGTTCTTCAGCAGCTGATGGCAGAGAAGTGTGAGAACCTAGGAATAGCTTAAGGAGTGACCTTAGTCAGTTGGGTACGCTGATAGAGGAGAGTAATCGCTGGGGGGTGACCAGGTTAATGGGATTGGTGATCGAGAAGGTTGAGCATCTACTTAGGAAATTTGGGACGATCTGTGTGGAAAGTATGGGTAGATGTGGAAGGTAGTATGGGCCCATACTACTGAAAGCAGAGGACCCGTACTCGAAACAGGGAGAATTCCATAGGTTCTAAGTAGCATATTGAGAGAAGATAACATGGTTTGGGTACCATGATCCGTAGCAGATCGAGAGGTGACCACATGGTTCGAGTACCATGATTCGTGGCGGTTAGTGCTTCTGGTCTTACCAGTTGTCAGGACTTGATTAGACTGAGATCAGATGTGATAGAGTGTGGGGCCAGAGGGCCCTATCGAACGAGTTTCAACGGAGCATACCGTGGGAGGGAAATTGAGTTAGTTTCCGAGAGATTTTTGGTGAGATGTCTGTTAGAGTCGCAAGACTCAGGGATGAGTAGAGATGATGTTTATTGGAGAATCGTGTTCCGAGTTGATCAATCGACTGAAAGATGAGGTGTCATATTCTGTGGCAAGAGTTGCGATGTCCTCGTTTCCTGGGAGAAGCAAAGAGATAGCGAGCTTTCAGTTTCAGAGTTTGGAGGTAAACCCCGTGGGGTAGCATAGGGTTGCAACCTTTTCACCAGAGTATTTTGGGCAGTAAATTGCTGCGATGTATTTCTTATACCATGAGAGAGTCGATTGAGGGTCTAAGATGGAAGAGAACAAGGAGGTGCCTTACTGAGGGAGGCATACTTTTAGCAACAGTTCCAGGTGATCAAGAGGAGTATATCGGGGCGGTGGCCCTCGTTGCCTATGTCGTGTGAGGTCTCTTGCTTTTATGATGATTCCTGCGGTGAGAGGTTGGTCGAGGGATCAGAGGCGATAGTGCATTATTCCCGGAGCGAGGGTCCGGCTTATTTCAGAACAGTTGGGGTACCCGGCGATGTGTCGTTCTGAGGCTTTGAGATGACTAGAGGCAGTCACGTTGGGAGGATTCTGAGATTCTTGTCTGAGTTACGGGATATTTGGAGATGCTTGATTCCATCGGGAAGATCAGTGAAGTGATTATATGACACGTTCCAAGAGTTTAGTGTGATATACCTCGTGAAACAGTCTATGGAGTAGATTGTTGGTATGCCAATTGGTGATGGTTCGAACCCTACGTGGGGGAGAACTGAGTATACTATTGAGAGGATCAGCGATCCTTTGAAAGTGCGGTTAGAGAACTGGTTATGGAGATTCATGGTGGACACATGAGACCTGTGTTATTGGTGGGTGAGGCGAGGTGCAAGGCGGGGTGATGTATGGGTATGTGCTTAAGGAAGGATGAGAGAACCCACGCCATGTGGCCGTTGGCCAGAGAATTTATTATGGCTAGGGATTTTTTTCGGGATTGCAATTGTTGAGTTCGAGGCGGTTGGGTCGCCGAGTTCAGGGTGCAATAGCTGAGATTTGCGAGTATAAGTATAGATTGTGATTTATACTCCAGAGGGGACAACAGTTTTTTTGTCAACCAATCTCAGAGTCGGTGTGAGTAGTTCGTATGGGCTGTGATCAGTAGAGGGTGGAGCTTCGGATTTTCGTCAATGTGTTTTCAGTTATTGACGATTCGTCTGTGTTTCAATTTGTGAGATGGGAATGTTTCCAAGTTACAAGTTGTGCGAGAAGAAGATCGGTCGTGAGATTCTGAAAGGGTACATTGCGGTATCTGAGTATGATACTGTGAATAGGAGATCAGTGGTTAAGGCAAGACATCGTGAGGTTCTGTGATGGTGTACTAAGGTATCCGAGTATGATGTCCTAAATTTTGGAGTATTTTGAGTCTTGAGTTTGAGATGGCAAGTGGTGTATCAAGTATCCATGGTTCCAGTGGGAGCCCTTCGGCTATTTGACATCAATCGAGAGTATCTAGAAATGTGAATTGTAGCGAGAAAAGGAGTTTTGTCATGGCGATTGCCGTTGTGAGTAGTGATGCTTATTTTGGATGGGTGTGTGCACCTATCTATGCTGGGCCGCGGAGCATGAGTTAGTGAACGCAGTGTGGCGTCGACTTGAGGATGAGATCGTGGGGCGGTAAGAGAAAGTGTTGTAAGACTTCGTGGGGCTGTAGCATTCATGAGTTAGTGTAAGTGAGTGTGGTGATACTGCGGGAAACCGTAGTATTCATCAGTCAGCGAGAGGGTGTGGTGATACTGCGGGGAGCCGTCGCTTTCACCGGTCAGAGGGAGAGCGTTGTGAAACTACGGGGAGCCTTAGTTTTCACTGGTCAGCGAGAGAGTATTGTGAAACTGCAGGGGAACTGTAGCTTTCACTAGCCAGCGAGCAAGAGAGGAGCGTTGTGAATCTACAGGGAGATGTAGTATTCGCTAGTCAGAATAGGACGCATAGGAGTTCTTAGGCTTGGTTAGCCTTATCACGTGAGTCTTCTGGAACCTGGTTGCCGGACCAGGGGCGAGACTGGGGTCTCCGTGTCGGTCGAAGATTGTTGTATCCCGGGTTGAGGAGGGATTATCGTAAGCAGAAGGAATTGGAGAGATGGTGTGGGCATAATTTCGCGAATCACGGGTACGGGTCGGGTATCAGATTGGAAATGAGTGGTTCCAATTCTGCGTCGGGCCAGACTCTCGGGTTTGAGTTGGCTCTACTGGTGTATTGAGAAGGCGGAATTTGATTCCGGACTTAGATATGGGTTTTGGGTTTTGAGCATTCTAACACTCCTATGGTGTACATGCAACCCTATAAACCTTGGATCTATGTTTTCTCTATTATACATGCAAATATTAACTATTCCAAGGTTTCATCCTAACTAGCATATTATGAAGCACCTATACTACAAAGTTCTAGTTAGATGACATACCTTTTGATGTAGCTTGATGTCTTCAAGCTTTAAGAGCTTAGCCCCAATAGTGTGGAAGCCTCAAATGGAATCACAAATCACCAAAACACCTTGGAAGAACTTGAGAGAATATGTATGCACACTAAAATCGACCCACTCTTATTTTCACACACTTATGCCAATTTTATGAGCCAAAGACCCCTTTATATATTATGGAGGATTAGGGTTACATCCATGTAAACCCTAATACCCATGACCTTTCATTTACATAGGATCCATGGGTTAAAAGCTCCATGGACCATCCATGAAAGCTTAGCCCAACCTAAATGAACTTGGCCCATTCCATATATATAAGAGTCCATATTTAATTAGTTCTTTTTTATCACTTAATTAATTCTAAATTAATTCTTGATCAATACTAATTAAATAATATGATTCCATATTAATATATTAGAACTTATAATATATTAATATAAATCATAAATATACTATTCTCATAAGACTATCCATATAAATTGTGCCGGTGAAGTGCAACCCAAATGGACCATGCCGGGTCAGGTCAAGTACATACCAAATATAGTTATGGACTTAGACATTAATCCAACAGTCTCCCACTTGAATAAGTCTAAAACTATTATTGAGTATGACTTCAAAACCTAACTGGCAATCGTAGCTCTTAAAGCCGCTGTCGAACTCTGACCTTGTCAATGACTTGTCCATTAGATAAGGGATCATATATTCCTCCATTCTAGATATCATATGGACTGAGACATGAATTATAATCATTCTCTCTGTCCATTTGTTGTTTCCCGATTTTCGATTTATGATGACTGACTGATTGAACAAATCAAATCAGTCCTGGCTTGGCCAAGCACTCACATGTGTCATCGCTAAATCATCGAGGGGCCCACAGATATCGCTTTTATCCCGAAGGTAAAAGGAATGGATAAACTTCGACTCATATGGCTTGTTCTACTACTTGTTGAATCATACACAAAGGCACGTTTTATAACATCGAGTTACCAAATGCGTTTTCGTGCAATCAATGTATAACCAACTCATAGTAACAACTCATATCTCTAGGTTTGAAGAATATAAGATATTATCGTCTCATGATCACTCGTGATAAAATCCATGAAGTGATTCAAATGAGCGCGGGTTGAATCCAATACTCAGAACTTATGAGCACTCATGAGTGTTGTAGCACCACTTTGTCCACCAACTTGGACCTCTACAAACCAACCCATGACAGTCTTGATTCATATCTACTTCCAACATATGACCGACTGTGGATGGTTTGAATAACTTAATCATTCAGGAAGAGCGACTTAGTTATTCTGGAAGTCAAAACATGCAAAGTGAAACACAAGAATAAATGAATCAAATATGGTATCAAAGCCTATGAATATAAATAAACACTTTTATTTATCACCATACTGATTGCTCATTATTCATTGTTTCGGTTTTATCAACTTTATACTTGAATTAAAAACACTAGTTGTCCCATACTCCAAGCATGTACACTATGTTTTTCTTAAACAATAGCTTTGCCATACACCGAGTATGCACTCTATGTTTGTCTATGATCCTTACTTTGTGAAATAAACCAATTGAACATAATTTCAATGATTCTAATTTCACACTCCCAAATCCTTATCGAAAAATGTGAGAATTTCAAATTCCTATCATTTATCGAAATCTGTTTAGATTTTAAACTTATATGCACTGACCCTCCTGTAATGAATATGTACAAAGTCACAAAGACTTGTCAACAGTCATTATAAGGTATTCCAATGGAGATCAACTCCATGGAAACTAAGTCTCATATTCAAAGTACATTGCTTTGGACATGCTTCTTGCATTAAGTTTTCTAATCTTACACAGATAACTTCCACCTATGGAGACAACTCCATATTCTCATTTTGACTATCACTTCTGAATAAGAGATGCCTCTTTTCAGAATATGTCAATATGGTCCTTCCAAAATTAGCACTATACTTCCAACTGTCCCTGAGCAACCAATCTTTGGTAAACCTCAGATTGTCCTCGACAATTGCTTAATCATTTTAGTCATATCCAATTCTAGACCATTTCCATTCTTAATGCCTCTGGGCAATTGGAAAAATTTAGAAATGACAAATATTATAGCACATGCAATCGATCCTGTACCCAAAGCAAATGGTACACGATTCATGATGTCTCACATAAAGACATGATTCTAGACCAGTCTTTTGCTATAATATTTTTATTTGCCATGTTTTCAAAATTTGACTATGAAGAGGGATGCCGTAATCATAATCGAATTTTGAGAACGCAATATATAGAATTTCCTTAAGTTGAACCAATCCAACATGAAATTCATATATATATATATATATATATATATATATATATATATATATATATATATATATATATATATATATATATATATTCTTGACTAAAGATGATTAAGGTCTCAATCTAAGCCTTTAGAACTGAAATGAAGTATATCCTCTACCTTAATTATAGCAAAACAACTTTTTCAATCCCTGCAGCCTCACGAATTGAAACTTTTGTTTTCTATAATTAACATTGCTAACTTGCAACACTAACAATAATTATCATGCTCCCACTAACATGATGATTATTAACATAACACTTATGCTCCCACTAGCTTTGACATGTACTCAGAAATCAGTTGGACTTCTAGAAATCAATACTTTATTGACTTTCTTACCAAAGTTCAGATTTCTGATACGAGATGCTTTGATAAAACTTTATCAAAATCATACACCTTTCCTTAGATAGCATGCATGTGTGTCTAAAAAATTTCAGAACTATGAAAAGGGATGCCGTAATCATAGTCTCAATTGTTTAGACCTTTTGCCATCTGCTTCAAATCTACTTGGTGGAAGTGTTTCCTCACCATCATTTTCATGAATCGGAGAGAAACCTTATGACCCTTAGATTTTATGGTGTATGTGTTCTTATCCATGTGAATCGTCAAAACCATAGTCATAAGACAAGGATAATGACAAATCCAAACTCATATGGACTGAACTTATGCAATCTTAACTTCTTGCCACCTGGCAGTACAGGGCCTGCCATTACTTCCAAGTTGTTATGCAACCAATTGAGAACTTTCAGAACTCCTATACAAAGCCAAATTTAACTGGAATGGGCACAGAATATGTCAACACGATAGGTTATAAACCTCAAGTCGTGTGCTAGTGAAGACCCTCAGGTTTTATTCTTGATTAGTTCTTGAAATTCTTTTTAGGATCTTTAAGACTCCCACTATCCTCTTGACATATAAGACTATCTTGCCAAATATTCAAGAGATAGTGTGGATTCTTTATCAAGACAAACACTTCACACAATTGGCCTTAGTTGGTCTTTGTTTTATCCAAAACATCACAACTTGCCAATTTCAAATGTACAAGAGTAGGACACTTTTACTCTTACATTTGACAGGTGTTTTAAACCTTTCTTTAAGATATGTCACTCAAGTTACAATCTTGGAGTATGAATCTAAGAATTGTTTTGGAACGAAGTATGACTCATCTTCCTGATCTAACCATTTCAACAATTCATGACTCCTCTTCTTAGTCATAAGAATGCACTAAGATGACCTTTAGAGGACTAATTGTGATATGATTTCTAAATCATTAAGATGATCACAAACATGATACTAAAGTACTCTCCCATTTTTTCAGATTTGAGAAACTTTTATCTTTCTGCCTAATTTGATTCTTCCCATTCGTTCTGCCATACATTGAGACTTTTCCAATGTTTCAGAATTATACTTAAACTTGTAAGTATAACCATATTTACTAAACTTTAGTAAATCAAATAGTCTTAACGAGCTTTGTGGTGGACATGACCAGTGCACAAGAATGTGTACTCGATCCCTTTAGTCCTTCACTTGACTCACACATCCATGTGAACAAGTAATTAGTCTTGATTTTCCAATGCTTGAAAGTTCTCATTCATCATACTATTCAACTTGCATGATTCCAAGCTTCGGTCCAATTGAAACTTGGGTGATGAGGAACTTTCCTAATTTGGTAAATTTAGACACTACCACAAATGAAAGAATCAAATCCATTTTCCAATATTGCTGTCAGTGGAATCATATAAGCAACAATTTTCCACAAATGCCATTGTAAGGATACTTCAAATAAATAAAATTAAACAATTTTCTTTTATTTTTAAACTTTGCGGAAAAACTTATCCTTACAATCCACATGGAAAATTGTTGTTATCTATTCCTTAGCAATATATCATAACTTCTTAAGCAACTGCTCAAAATTCTGATGCGATCGAAATCCACCTTCGCGATCAGAATCAGCATATACTTCCTTTAAGATTTCTCTCTATTCTTTGATTCTTAAAACATCAACATGTGACCCAGTCACATCATGTAATGAGTATCTCAGAATAGAACTTAACAGAGTTAGATAATGGGCTCTACCTGATGTAGAGTCAAACTTATTGACTTTAACATCCTTAGATAAATTTGGCAGCTTTGCAATCAACGCCCCTTCCTTTGGCAAAATAAACATATGGACCCTTTGGTAATGGGACTATCTCAGACTTAGCCTTTCTCTTTACCATTTGGTCAACCGGGTTGACTATGGCCAATCCCTTTCCATTGGGAAGAGAATGCTTTTTCTGGATTTCCAGTGTCACCATTGTCACTGTCCATAAAGTTTTTGGGAAGTTGATCTTCTAATCAAATTTGCTTTACTATCGTTCCAAATCATTGCTGACTCAGCAGCACCAAGCAAATAGATATGATCATTAAGGTTCATGTCATAGTCTGTTTCATAGTAGTCCCAAAGGAACTCACTATGTGACTTAGAAAGTGATTGAACATCCAACTTTCTCAAGACTTTGACACCCAACTCTCCCGGCTTGTCAATATGTGACTTCATCTCTAAGATGTGATCACACATAGACCTTGCTTGCCATTAGGGCTTGAGTGACCTTGAACTTGTGGGTTAGGGAGAATAATTGGAGGAGGTGGAGGAAGAGAAGTATGACTTCCATGAGCCAAACTCGGGAAGTCATATTCATTAGGAAAGCTTGGTTTGGGAAGATCATTGTTGTCTAAACCAGACATCAACAATGGGAGAAATTCACGTAAAGTTGATTTAAGTCCTTAATATAACACCCAATATGATATATTAAGGCTAGGACCCAACAAACTATTTTATAACTTGGAAGAGGGATGCCGTAATCCAAGCTATAAAATATTTGAAGGTAGGTGAATGACGATTCACCAATTTCCACCAAGATAAACGAAATGTATTATGAGGTTTTAATTGGTTTTGAAACTCCTAGATTCTTTTGAGATTCATTGAACTTTTCAATGACATGTTTCAATCTCGAGTGTGCCCTTCAGGTTTTGTGACTGGGATGCCGAGGATCACAAAAAAAGGTGTGAAGTAACCATGCAAATATACTTGGTACCCTTAATATTTAACCCTCAATCGATGTGCCGGTTAACCACACACGCTCCAACGATACTATGATAAACATTAAGTTACCCTTTGCCTACCTTGTTAAGTCCAGGTTAGTGTGCCGGTTAACCACACACGCTCCACTAACAGCTTAAACAAAGTGCAAAGTGTAATTTCATGGATTAGCACCTTATTCACATTTTCCTAAGTAACTAAGATTGGGAATTTATAAGAGTTTAGTTACTTAGTATTTATCATTATACTTATAATGAAGGGAGAATTATAGTCCTTGTCCTACCTGTTCGGCTAACGACCCTCCACCGGTCAAGGAAGCGGTGAGTGAGAGTGGACACCCATTAAACTGCCATTTTATAGGCAGTAACCTTATACCCCCCTTATAGACCGGCTTCGTGAATGAGGCCTACTAATGGTAAGACGACTTGCTCTTATACATATAATATATTAAAATTTTAATATTATAATAGTATAAGGGTGTATTTTAGACATTTAAAATACTTGGTGGTTTAATCTATTAATTAAACTAGACGTTTAATTTAATTAAACTCAAACCATATATTTATGGATTTAATAATACTCTTTTAATTAAACGCTTTAATTAACTATTAATAAAGTCCATAAGAGTTAATTTGAACTATTCAACAAAACATCATAATTTCAATTATTAAACTCAAAATTAAAACCATTTAATTAATTGTTTAAGTTATGAACCCAAGAGTTTTAGAATTCAATTCTTTTTTTCATAAAAAACTTTTATCAAATTCCAAAACTTGAGGGCAAGTTTTGTAATTCTTGAAAACCTTTGGATTCCATAACTTATGGAATTAATGGTGTTTTATGATGAAACTTTCCATGTTCCATAACTTAAGAACAAGTTATGGAATTCTTTAAAACATTAACACCAAATTTTGTAACTCCATAAAAACTTTGAATCAAATTTTTTTTTTAAAAAAAACTTTCATATCCATAACTTATGGAAGTTTCAAAAACCCTTAAGATCACAACTTTAAAAAAACTTTTGAGCTCCAAAATTTTATGACAAAATATGTAACTCCTTAAAACATTTAGATCAAACTTTTAAAACTAATAAAATAATCATATCATTTTATCTTTTACTAAATTTGACCTAATTCAACTCATATAACAAATGATTCAAATTTTACAAATAATTCGTTTTTCACAAAACAAGTAATTATCTTAAAATTTGACAAACGTCATGTTTTTTTTTTTCCTTTTTTTTCAACTTGAAAATAAAACATTTGCATCAATATAACAGAAAACAACCTGGCTCTGATACCACTGTTGGGTTTTGAGCATTCTAACACTCCTATGGTGTACATGCAACCCTATAAACCTTGGATCTATGTTTTCTCTATTATACATGCAAATATTAACTATTCCAAGGTTTCATCATAACTAGCATATTATGAAGCACCTATACTACAAAGTTCTAGTTAGATGACATACCTTTTGATGTAGCTTGATGTCTTCAAGCTTTAAGAGCTTAGCCCCAATAGTGTGGAAGCCTCAAATGGAATCACAAATCACCAAAACACCTTGGAAGAACCTGAGAGAATATGTATGCACACTAAAATCGGCCCACTCTTATTTTCACACACTTGTGCCAATTTTGTGAGCCAAGGACCCCTTTATATATTATGGAGGATTAGGGTTACATCCATGTAAACCCTAATACCCATGACCTTTCATTTACATAGGATCCATGGGTTAAAAGCTCCATGGACCATCCATGAAAGCTTAGCCCAACCTAAATGAACTTGGCCCATTCCATATATATAAGAGTCCATATTTAATTAGTTCTTTTTGATCACTTAATTAATTCTAAATTAATTCAATACTAATTAAATAATATGATTCTATATTAATATATTAGAACTTATAATATATTAATATAAATCATAAATATACTATTCTCAAAAGACTATCCATATAAATTGTGCTGGTGAAGTGCAACCCAAATGGACCATGCCGGATCGGGTCAAGTACATACCAAATATAGTTATGGACTTAGACATTAATCCAACAGTGGGTTCAATTTTGAGAGGTATTGTGTGTCATCTGATGTCTTAGACCTATATGGGTCAGTTCGTTTGTATGGAAAGAACCGCGAGACGTATGGAGCTAGTGAGTAACTAGACGACAGAGGTCGAGGGTGAGACGATTTCAGTTGGGGTTGTAGTATTCACTTGGGGTAAAGCGAACTTTGTGACTGGTGTGTCACACTAGGCCGAGATGGTTAGTGTGAGAAGGAAGTCAGTGAGACGTTTTGGGGTATGCAAGGGGTAACATTTGGAGGTTCAACTGTTGGGTCGGGAGATGACCTGGTGCTCAGTGTTGAAAGGGATATTTGAGAAAGGAGCTGGGGTTTATGATTGTTATATATCAGACGATACTTCTGAGCAAGCATGATCTTTTTCTTGTGTCTGAGGACAAGGTGTTGTTAGGTCATTGTTCAGATGGGTTTTGATTGTAGTACAGTGGATGGGTCCCTGGTGTGATGTGATCCTTTCATTTCTTGGAGTATGATCTGGATTGTTTAATATGTCTGGTATGAGTGATCGGTAGCAAATCTTTGGGCATTGACTTGTTTCTATCAATCGCGACCGGAGAATCAGAGTGGCAGTGTGTTATCGGGGTCTGTTATTCGAGGAGCGATGAGCATGATGATATCTTGCGAGGGCGGTCTGACAGGGAGACAGGCCACTAGAGTTTTCAATTCTGAAGAGTCAGAATGGGTACCGTAGTGGCAGAGAGGTCTGTCCTTTTCAGGAGTTGGGAGTTCCAGTTTGGGTTCAGGTGTCCTTGGAAGGAAATTGTTGTGTGTTATGAGATTCTTTTGATGGTGCTTCTCGGATCTTTGGGTTCGATCTTTGTATTGTTGCGGAGTGATTTCGAGGGTGAAATCTAATTCAAGTGGGGGAGAATTGTAACATCTGGATTCCCAGGTATATAAATTATGTGTTTATTTTGAGATTTATTGAGCGACTCGACGAGTTGTGAGACCAACTCGTCGAGTAGAATCGTGTTTGGCCACGTGGGATTAGTAACCTACTCGACGAGTCAGAGAGTGAACTCGCCGAGTAGACGCTGAGTAATGAAGCCCTAAATCCCTGGGTTTGGGACCTATTTAAGGACACTTATAGCCTTATTTGCTGCCTACATTCACTGAGAGAAGCCCTAATCAGCCTTTGAGCTAAGAGATAGAGTGTTGAGCTAATATTGAGTGTTTTGGTGCATCTTTGGAAGAGAAGAAAGGGATTCAAGCAAGGATCAAGAGGAGGTTGTTAGATCCGCTTCTGTTTCATCCAAGAGCTTCTGTGAAAGGTAAAAAGTTCTTACCTTTCTCATTTTGTTGGGTAGATCTCATATCATTGGAGTCTAGGGCTTTTTCCATATAATATTGGGACTTTGAGTGTATTGAGTCCATATTGAGATTTGGAAATTAGATATGGACCATGTGAGGTCCCTAGAGTCCAAAGGTCTCTGCTCTATTCGGCCACAATAGATCTTTTGATTGAAAACCCCTTAACAGAGCATGTTCTTGGCATTTCAAGACCTAAGTTCCATGCATGGACGTAAAGCCCGTGACTTTACGTGTTAATCAAGCCCTGAGAACGTAGATCTAAAGTTTCGGAAGGTTTTCTGCCTTGAAATCGTATGAATGAGAAATGAGTCTGAATGGACTCGCCGAGTCGATGAGCCGACTCGACGAGTCGGTTAAGGTTTGTCCCGATGAGCTTGATCATGCGATAACTCGGCGAGTTGGGGGTCAACTCGACGAGCTAAGCTGGACCTTCACGAGACTTCTGAGGAAATGAGTGGACTCGACGAGTCACATAGGTGCACTCGGCGAGTCGGGTCAAACATGGACTGTTGAATCGAGTTGACTTCTGTTGACTTTAGGGTTTGGTCAAACATGAGTAATGGAGACCATGGAGGGGTAAAATAGTCTTTTAACCACTTAAATAGTTAGAAAGAGGAAGAATAACCTTTGGTTTACTTAGAGTCGAGAATCAAGTATTTATTGAGATAATTACCCTATGTGTTAGGCGGTAGCCAGTTCGAGATTCGAGTACGAGGACGGCGGAAACGTCCGGGGGTGGAGGACTTCATTTGTAGTATCACAACACATGCATTATAGTAATTGAAGTACAAACAACCATTGTATTTAAATAATATAAATATTTACATGTGTCTCAACATTGTATACTGAAACTAAATAGTTGTACAAAAGAAGAAGACAAGACATAAATATCTCCATCTTCTCAAAATCTCGGGGTGTATCTGTCTACTGGTTCCCTGAGAATACAAGTAATTTGAAAAGAGAGTATCAACATAAAGTTGAGTGAGTGCATAAGTATTTATGTTTGGAAGAATGTTTTCTGTTTCTTGAATATGTAAACTGTTTCCAGAAAATCCTATATTTTCTGCTGTATATGAAAAGTAGTTTTTGTTGTATAAAACTGTTCTAATTGTAAACCAATGTTTTGTATTTTTAATCCTTTAGTAAACTTGTATCTGAGAGTATATCTGGTTTCACCAACTGTTATTGTAAACTGTAATGTTTTACTGTAAATTGTATCTTGTAAACTAGTACTTTGAAATAGTACATAAGTTTAGTTAATTATACACTAATGTATTGTTAATATCTTTTAATGAGTGATTATAACCATACTGACTAGATGGCCTGACCCAACGCTATGAGTGCGCTGAAAACATGTTGATAACAATTTGTCACTCACAGGCGTGTATGCCTGACTGTAGCTAGCAATCTTAGTGCAGGGTTGTCAATCCCAATATATATCTATACACACATTGTTTCGATCCCCGGCTAGAGATTCTGGTTATAATGTCAGGACTTTAACTATGTTGTTTAAAATGAATTAAACAACCTGAACTACTTGTCTCATACAAGTATATAAACGTTACATGTATAATTGTTATGAAAAATCCAATCATTCTGAAATAAATGACGGATAGTATGTTCTTAAATTAGTATTCTTAACATGTATCTGAAAGAATGTATAGTCTTGACTAGTTTTTGAATCAAACCTTTTTTCTTGTAAAACAATGTATTCTAGTATACTTGAATCATGAATTAATGTTTTGTGAATAATAAATTATACCTATTATAATTTACAAGTACTTTCTTTATTGATACTTAGTATGAATGCAACCCCTTGCTCAACTTGTTACAAAGGGTAATTGAAACTAATTGAACAAACTTTTATACTTGTATACATATACAAATATATATACATAAGTAAAATTTAAATGACACTCAGACAAATAACTGATACTTGTAATCCCACATCCAAACAAGGAAAAGGAACCAAAGTGGGTTATCAGTCCTAAATCTTTTAAATCTTATTTATATAAATATATGTATACTAGTATGATTTTTGGGGAAAAATATAAGTTTATAAAAACATTTAAAAGAAGTTTGATATTTTGAAATCCATTTTGATGAATTGATGTCATTTTGAAAGAATCGTTTAAAAGTATTTGATTTGATGCTAACTGAAATCCATTTTGATAAGATATTTGAAAATCACTTGTTTATAACACAAAAACTTTGTGTTAAACTTGTATTCCCCCCCTAAAACAGTAAAAACTACGAAAATATTAGGGTATGAACTCACCTGTTGTAAGTTATTCAAAAGAAAGATCGGTGTAGGATGCTAAGTGTCAAGTGAAGTCTTGAACACCACGGATCCTATTAGCATATAATGATACATATGTGAATATAATTAGTGTATATAACAACTAATTATGGTAGGAAACCACTTTAGGGACTAGGAAACACTTGAATTTAAGTGTTACAGTCACATGTGATTGTTCTTAAGGGGTTTACGGCCACACAATGTGTTCACGACCATGGAGTTTACGGCCAATGATGTTTACGGCCTAAGAAGATCTTGAGTTTACGGCCAAGGGAGATGCTCATGGCCGTAAACTCTCATGTTCTTGGGAAATGGTTGATTTCAAGGGTGTATGTTATGAGCTTCTATAGAATAACTAGTATTCGGATGGATTCTTACGTTTTGAAGCTTGAATGAGGTGTTCACGGTCTAAAGAACTAGTATGTGTTCTTGGTGTTCTTGAAGATCTAGTCAAAAGAGATGATTTCATGGATGAAATCATAGGGTTTCACTAGATTAAGCAAAGTATCAACAAATGAATGGGAGAAACACTTACTTATTTGAAGCTCAAGGTGTAAATCTTGATGATAGTTGAGATAAAATCGAGTTTCTTGAGTTGAAAGTGCGAGAAATGGAGAAAAATGAAGAAAATCTATATATGTATTCGAGGGTTTACGTGCGAGGAGTTTGCGGTCTGAAGTCGGCAAGGCGTTTACGGCCGAAGCCTCGTTTACGGTCCGAAGAGTTTTCGGTCGTAAACTCTTTGTGGTCCGACGTGTTTGTTGTCCGAGGCGAAGGGATAATTGCGAAGTTTCTCGGATTTTCAAGCCTTTTCCTTCCAAATTCAATTGTAGATATTTTATGGATTTTAACAATTAAAGGTTATTATTATAACCTAAATAGAAACCCAAACAATAAAACGGACTTTAGTTGACCTTTGTTTGACTTTGGTTGACTAGAGTTGACTTTGCAAACAGAAAATAACGGGATGTTACATTATCCCCCCGTTAGAGAGAATTTCATCCCGAAATTAGAGTTTAAGTAATTAAACAATTACAAACAACTAAGCAAAAAGATGAGGATATTTCAGTTTCATTTGATCCTCGCGTTGCCAAGTGAATTCTGGTCCCCACTTGGCATTCCAGCGAACCTTCACTATAGGAATACGGCTTTGTTTTGTTTGCTTGACCTCTCGGTCCATGATTTCTACCGGTTCTTCCACGAAGTTGAGGCTCTCGTCGATCTCGATTTCGTCGAGTGGGATAACAAGAGTCTCGTCGGTCAGACCCTTTTTCAAGTTCGAGACGTGGAAAACAGGATGTATATTACTTAATTCTTGAGGTAGTCGGAGTTTGTAAGCTACGGGACCGATTCTAGCAATAATCTCAAATGATCCTATATACCTTGGATTTAACTTGTCACGCTTTCCAAAGTGTATCATGTGACAACCGTCAAATTTCGGTCAAGTCAAAGTCAAACAAAGTCAACAAGTCAAACCGGTCAACTCCATTAACCCTTGTATGTTAGGGTTTACGTTATGTAATCACTATACAATTCGCTATTTTAATGAGAAATCATCATTTGGAAAGTTCATGTGTTTGATTTTCCTTAGCCTTAACAGTGCTAAACAACGAACCAAAGCGATAAAACACTATTGCACAATCATAGGGATTGTGTACGACACTAAAACACGGTTTAACGGGGTTTACGAACCTTGCGTTGTGAAGCCGGACACTCAAATTAATCACAAACGAAACCTCTCTAAATCGTTTTCACTCTATCTCTTTCTATTTGAAATCTCTCCCAAATCTCTCCCAAAGCTCTCTCAAAAGTTACTTTAACTTTTTGTAATCATTTGGGTCATATCGACCCTTAACCGGGTCAAAAATCGCTTGAAACGGGGTAAAAACGGGTAAAATAGCCTTAAGGACCTGGAACTGAAGCTTCAGGACCGAAGCCTCTCATCCGAGGCCTCGGATCCGAAGCCTCTCATCAGGACCGAAGCTGAAGCCTCTCAGGAGACCGAATCCGAAGCCATCAGACAGCAGCCTCGCATGCGAGGGTCCGAATCCGGCCTCCATGCGAGAGGTCTCGCAGACGGCCCCTTTTTACCGGTTTTTCGACTACGACTTCGTTTTAACTCCGTTTTTCATTATTTTAACGTGGGATTTTCACCCAAAACTTTATTTTATAAACTAAGGCCCCAAAATATATAAATCTCCAGGGTTTTATAAAAATATATTAAAAGAATTAGTGGTTGAACTAATTATTGAGGGAATATTTGCTTTTCCTTAATTTATGGCAAAAGCAAACCACCACCACCTCACTCTATGATCAGCCACTCTTTCCCACTACCCCTTGTATCCTTAGTGGACCTTTACACCCAATCTCCAGCTCTTCCCACGTTCTAAGAGCTGGAGGATTGATCCTCTCTCCTCATTCTCCATAAAGTTCTTTCATTCTACACTTAGCAACCAAAGGACACTCTCCAAAATTCTCTCATCTTTTCTCTCAACTTCAAGAACTTCAAGGCTTTCTTCAGGGATTTCTTTCTTCAATTAGTAAGTATCTTCATCATTCATATAATTATTACACTCCATTCTACTCAAATCATTGATATCTTACACAAATTCCATCTTATTCGATGTTAGATTCTCGAATCATCAAGACATCTTCTTAGTGTCCTTGGGTTGAACACTTCCTCTCTCTCACTTTCATCTACTGAAACCACATATGGTGAGTTCATACCCCTACATTTACATGTTTTTCTTAAGTTTTAAGGGGGGGAATACAAGTAAAATCATCAAGAACACAATTAAACTTTTTCTATCAGATTACATCAGAAAAGATGAACTTCGATCACGGACTGTTTTGGTCAACTTAAATATTTTAGTTTTCAAAATTGTTACAGGTGCAAGTAGTTCAAACTTTTAGCTTTAAAATGGCTACTTTCACATCTCCATATGATTTTTCTACAATTTATGGTGATTTTTACAAAACTGCTTGTCATTTCAGAGGCAAACCCGGACCAGTCTGTGATTATGAACATTTTCACCTCTGTTAGAGATCACTAAAAATCATGATAAAATTTACGAACAAACTAGACTCATATTCCAAACTCTCAGAATTTGCGGATTTGGATTTAGAGCTTTGATGATTTTCTATAAATTTTCTAAGAACAGTAACAGAAACTGTATTCAACGAAAAGTTGCTGTCAATTTCATTTCACCTTGTAACATGTTGAGCAAGGTGTATATCTTTATGTGATTATATGTTATTGCAATATATGACATTTCATCTTAATATTTAGACACACATCAGTTTACAAATGGATTTGGACATATAAAATATAAAGAATAACAAGTGATTATAATCAAAGTACAACCGATACATTCAAACATCTAATAAACTATTTTGAATATAGTTTGCATACATTACTACGTACTACCCTTGGTTGATAAACTATAATAGGTATAGTTTATGATACATTACATAACACATACATTTAAAAAGGGTACATTTATACAAAGGATATTTTCATTAAGCAAGGTACGGCCATACGGTACCAAGTTTTCATAACACGTAATTCCGTTAATGACTTTGTGAGACATTTACTTCAAACTACCATTAAGTCCTGTATTGTAACCAGAGTCTCCTTGAGGGAGAGCGTGATAGTTGTGTATAGATCTATATTGGGTTTGACAAACCCACACCTAAACTGCATGCAACAGTTAGACCGATAGGTCTGGGGTGACAAATGTCATAACATTTCCGACGCCCGAAGAACGTCGTTTTAGGCAACCTTGGTCATAGCATGGTTATAATAAACTCACACAAAGTATTAATAAATATTGGAATTTACGGGAACTTCATTAAAATTAAACGAGTTTATGTCGATTTAAACTTACATTATTTATTATAAGTAAGAAAAGTTACTTATACATTTCGGTCTTTGAATTTAAGACTACATATACATTTTAAGGAAAATATTGGATTTTCTAAAACAAATACTACTTTTACAAACGAAAGGCTTTTAATAATATCAAACAAAAGCTTATGAACTCACCAACCTTTGTGTTGACACTTTTCCAAACAACTTGTATTCTCAGGAAATCATTAAATAGGTAACCAAGTGCTTTTGAGGATGGGACGCTAAGGCGTCTACTATTTCATATTTTGTCAACATATTGTAATTGATTCGTAAACATGTAATTCATACAATGATGTAACTTTTTCAATTATATATATGTTGGTTGTGTTTGCTTGAATTACTATTACAATTGTTGTTATGATACTATACATGAAGTCCTCCACCCCCGGACGTTTCCGCCATCCTTGGTTTGGGGGTGTGACATATCATGCCCTTCCAGGGGAGACCTTCAACATGACACGGTCACCAACCTGGAACTCCAAAGGTTTTCTTCTTTTGTCAGCGTAGCTTTTCTGTCTATCTCTGGAAGCTTTAAGTCGCTCCCGGATTTGTAGGATTATCTCTGTGGTTTCACGAATGATTTCCGGACCAGTGAGAGTACCGTCAGGAACTTGACTTCTAGCTAGCTGCGTGTCACCCACTTCAGCCCAGCACAGAGGTGATCTGTACTTGCGGCCATAGAGAGCTTCGAAAGGAGCAACCTTTATGCTAGTGTGATAACTATTATTGTAAGAGAATTCGATAAGGGGTAAATGAGTATCCCACGCCTTACCAAAATCTATCACGCAAGCTCGCAACATATCTTCTAAAGTTTGAATTGTCCTCTCACTTTGTCCGTCAGTTTGTGGATGGTAGGTTATACTCATGTCCAGCCTAGTTCCCAAAGATTTTTTTTAAAGACTGCCAGAAACGAGAAGTGAATCTACTATCTCGGTCAGAAATAATAGATATTGGCACACCATGCAGTCTAACGATTTCTTTGAGGTAATTTCTTGTTAGCTTCACCATCTTGTCTGTCTCTTTGATTGGTAAGAAGTGTGCGGATTTGGTTAATCTATCGACGATTACCCAAATAGTATCATAACCACCCGATGTCTTGGGTAACTTGGTTATAAAATCCATTGTAATCCGCTCCCACTTCCATTCAGGGATTTCAGGTTGTTGCAATAAACCTGAAGGTTTCTGGTATTCTACCTTGACTTTGGCACACGTAAGGCACTTGCCCACAAAGGTAGTAATTCCAGCCTTCATGTTTGGCCACCAGTATAGTTTCTTGAGGTCCAAATACATCTTGTCTGAACCTGGATGAATGGAGTATCGGGTTTTGTGTGCTTCATTCATGACTACGTCTCTGTAACCACCGAACTTTGGTGTCCAGATCCGGTTCATGAAACAACAGACTCCATCATCCCTGACTTTGAAGTTTTTATCCATTCCTCTCAAGGGCTTGGATGTGTTCTTATGCAAAGAGGAAAAGTTGAGCCTCTCTGATCTGTGTGGACAGATGTGAATGGATTGTCATGGTCAACGACTTTACTCGGCGTCCCGAGTATTCTTTTCTGCTAAGGGCGTCAGCCGCTACGTTAGCTTTACCAGGGTGATAAATAATCTCACAATCGTAGTCGTTCAGTAGCTCCACCCATCGTCGTTGTCTCATGTTCAGCTCTTTCTGATTCAAGATATGTTGAAGACTTTTATGGTCCGTGAATACTGTGCATTTCGTGCCATATAAGTAATGTCTCCAGATCTTCAGAGCAAATACTACTGCTCCTAGTTCAAGGTCATGTGTTGTATAATTGACTTCATGTGTCTTTATCTGTCTTGAGGCATAGGATATAACTTTTCCTCTTTGCATAAGAACACATCCAAGCCCTTGATTAGAAGCATCACGGTACACTACGAAATCCTCTGTCCCTTCAGGAAGAGACAGGATTGGTGCACTACACAAAGCTCATTTCAGCGTTTGGAACGCTGTTTCTTGCTTCTCTCTCCAGCTAAATGTTACACCCTTTTGCGTCAGGGTGGTAAGAGGTTTAGCTATTCGAGGGAAATTCTGGATGAATTTGCGATAATAGCCAGCAAGACCTAAGAATTGACGGATTTCTGTAGGTATTTTGGGTGCTGACCAGTTTTCAATTCCCTTAATTTTGGAAGGGTCAACGTGCATTCCTTCAGAACTGACCACGTGACCTAGGAATTCAACCTTCCTGATCCAAAATTCACACTTTGAAAACTTCACATAAAGTTTCTCTGATCTAAGAGTTTTCAAAACTTGACGAAGATGTTGACCACGTTCCTCTTCACTTCTTGAGTAGATAAGGATGTCGTTAATGAAGACTATGACGAATTTGTCCAGAAATGGACGACACACTCTGTTCATTAGATCCATGAACACAGCAAGTGCATTCGTCAATCCGAATAGCATCACTACGAACTCATAATGACCATAACGAGTTCTTAACGCGGTTTTGGGAATGTCATCCTCCAAAATCCGTAACTGGTGATACCCGGATCTTAAGTCTATTTTGGAGAAGTAGCTCGCACCTTAAAGTTGGTCGAACAAATCGTCAATGCGAGGCAAAGGGTATCGATTCTTAATGGTAAGTTTATTCAGCTCGCGGTAGTCTATGCACATACGGAATGATCCATCTTTCTTCTTCACGAACAAAACCGGTGCTCCCCAGGGTGAGAAGCCTTGTCTTATGAAACCTTTGCAAAGGAGTTCGTTAAGCTGGCTGGATAATTCCTTCATTTCAGAAGGTGCAAGACGATAGGGAGATTTTGCCACAGGGGTAGCCCCTGGAATCAACTCAATTCTGAACTCGACTTGTCGTTCGGGAGGCACTCCTGGAAGATCATCGGGAAAGTTGCAGACCTCAGGAATGCTCGCTATGTCTTTCACTTCTTGCTTTTTGTCTACTACATGAGCTAAGAAAGCACAATACTCTTTACGAAGGTACTTTTGTGCCTTGATGCAAGAAATGATCTGGAGGTTCGTTCCGGGTTTGTCGCCGTAAATAACAAGAGTTTCGTTAGTTGGCAAGTTCAGACGAATGACTCTTTCATAGCATAGAATGTCAGCATGGTTAGGACACAACCAATCCATACCTACTATGACGTCGAAACTTTTGATAGAGATCGGCATAAGGTCTATTGGGAACGAAAAGTTATTCAAGGTAAGAGTACATCCTATGTATATATCGTTGGAGGATTCGGATTTCCCGTTAGCCACTTCGACTATGAATGTTTCTTTTAATGGTTGGGAGTTTTGATTTAGTAAATGTTTGAAATTATGGCTCACAAAGCTCTTCTCAGCACCACAATCAAATAGAATGCATGCACAAGTGTTGTTGAGAAGGAACGTACCCGTGACTACAGCTGGGTTTGCCACTGCTTCTTTGTGACCCAAGGCTAAAATTCTCCCAACTCCACCAGCATTTCCAGCTGTAGGACAATCTTTCTTGAAATGTCCTACTTCACCACAATTGTAGCACACTTGACCCACTCCAGCAGCAGGTACTTGGTTAAGTGGTTGGGGTGGTGCTCTACAGAATCGAGCGGTATGCCCTTTTCTGTTGCAGTTACGACACTGCATTTCTCTGCAATTTCCATTATGGTGAAAATTGCATTTATTGCACTTTGGGAGATTACCAGCATAAGGCTTAGCTGGTGCTGGGTTAACAGGAATAGCCGCAGGTACAGTAGCAGCATTGACTGTAATTAGTTGTTGCTTCTTTGAGGAATCCTGTGGGAACTTGCCCTTCCTCTTGTTTCTACCCTTCTTCTTCTTGTTGTTGTTGTCATTGTTGTCATTGTTGTTGTTGTTGTTTCCCTTTGATTGTTCTGGTGCAGCAACCACTGAGTTTTTACGAGCTCCGTGGTCAATAAGAGATTGTGCCAGTTCCTTGGCACTGTAAAAAGTAACAGGCCTCAAAGCTAAGACGCTTGACTGAATCTGGGGCAACAGTCCCCAAATATATCTCTCAATCTTCTTGCTCTCCATAGCAACCATATCTGGACAAAGAATTGCCAGATCACAGAATTTACTAGTATAGGTTGATATATCAGAACCAACCATTGTGAGACCCCAGAGCTCCTGCTCGAGTTTCTGAACTTCTCCTCGCGGACAATATTCCCGCATAAGCATGGGTTTGAAGTTCTCCCAGCTTATCGAATTAGCCACTACCAGAGTAAGTGACTTAACATGGCCATTCCACCATGTTAAAGCTCTATTTGAAAAGGTACAAGCAGCGAACTTGACCTTGCTGCTTTCAGGACAGGAGCATATTTCAAAAATTGTTTATGTCTTTATTATCCACTGCCTTAATGCCATAACTCCTCCGGTCCCATTAAAGGTCATGGGTTTGGCATTGGAAAAATCTTTATAACTGCACTCTCGTGAGTGCCCATGACTCTCGCCATTGTTAGAAGGATGTGCACCAGCTCCCGACCCACTAGCACCAGGAGTATTGATATGCTACAGCCGCCGTGACCGTCGCTTGGAACATAGCGGGGTCGAACTGAGGAGGTGGTGCTGGAGGTGGCACCGGTGTTTCATTAACATTGTTACGTCTTGGATTTCTACGAGGAGGCATCTTTTTCTATAAAAGTCAAAAGATACAAGGATGGTAAGATATCAAGAGTGAATATGAATTTTGATATCTCTTGAACTAAAACATATAGTTCAACATGAATCTTGTAATGAATTGGAAATAGAAGTCTACGACAAGTACAACTTGTAACAGAATGATATGAAATTGAATGGTTATTTTTCAAAGATTATGAGAATGCATGTCGATTAAATTGGTATATTGAATACATAAAGTCTGGAAAACTTGACCGTAAACAGGTCTACAATACACCAAATTCTGGGAAAACATCGACATCATACAGACCTACCGAAATTAAAATTTCCGTGGTCTTACTGAAAAACATGAAAAATAACGCTAGAACCTATCCGTAGACTTAACTATAACCAAAAGAGTAATTAGGAAACGAGTAGAGCATCTTCTACTGGCGACGGGTATCTCTTGGATGAAACCTCAACTCAGCCAGTTGACGCTCCATAGCAAGCAGATGTCTTTCATATACTGTCAGACGTGCTCGGAGTTCTATGACTTCAGCTCGAGTTTCATTTAACTCTTGCAGTAAATACTCATTATCTCTCGTAGCTCTCTCACCAGCATATTCAAGACGAAGAATGCGGATTATATTAATTATCGCATTGCCATCAACTTCCCTGATTTGGTTGATGGCTATTCTACCCTGAATTTCATTTCGGGCAACCCTGCGGACTAGAATTGGTAGGACTCTATTTGCTGAGTCTCCTTCGCTCAGGTTGTAGAAGCTTCTGTCTCCATTGTATGGGATAGGTTGACCCTGTTCTTGACTCCATGTTTATAAGCTTTCTACCCACGGAGGTGTCGGACCTTGGAAAACCGGACGAGGGTTAGGATTTTGAGCTACTGGTGGTGGATTATAGGCTTCTGATTCAGAATCATTGTCTTCTGGAAAATGTTCTGCAAAATCATCATTTAAGGGAATTTCGTGATTTTCTTCTGGCTCTACATCTTGTCCTTGATCGGGGAAGTACGAGTCTCCAAGTAAGTGAAATCCAGCCATTGTTATCTAAGCGAGAATAGGGATAAGAGATATAGAATATAGTTAGTAACAAGTGATTAAGGATATAAGTTTCTACGAGAAAGACCTACAGTTATCAAATAATGTGTTCTGTATGACTTGTTCTAGGTGTTACAATAACTATAAAGTATATACTAATTATATATAACTTGGGTATATTCGACCTTTGATTAAATGACCCGGCTCTAAATCCACAACCAAATAAGGAACAGGAAATGAAGCTAAATCACATATTCTAAGTCTATATAACTTTAATTATATATAATTGTAATATACCCTTAATATTTATAGTTCTACCCTTAATTGTTCTATTGTTTTCATCTATTTGTTTTTAGTATATAGTGCCTAAAATACCCCTATAGTATTTTAATCTTTATGTTTTGTTCTAGAGTTCTTCTGAATATGTATGGTAAGTTTTAGACATGTTGCAACACCACTATCACTCCCAAACACATGTTGGTCATATCTCAAATCAATATAGTTGATCAGGCTATATTAATCTCAGATATGATTACATAACTGCCCAGGTTTGACTGTAATGTTCAAAATCCAATTACTTTTATGTTCTTATGAATATGATATTGTACTTGTAAGTATGAGTGTTAATATACTTCTTATAAAAAGTACTTAAATTTTTAAAAGTATACTTGTAGTCAGAGCTCTTAGCCCCAAATGTATTTATAGTTTGTATATCTTTTATGGATTGATATACTGAGTTCACTATAAACAATGCTCTGATACCAATCGGTCACACCCCCAAACCAGACGGCGGAAACGTCCGGGGGTGGAGGACTTCATTTGTAGTATCACAACACATGCATTATAGTAATCAAAGTACAAACAACCATTGTATTTAAATAGTATAAATATTTACATGTATTTCAACATTGTATACTGAAACTAAATAGTTGTACAAAAGAAGAAGACAAGACATAAATATCTCCATCTTCTCAAAAGCTCGGGGTGTACCTGTCTACTGGTTCCCTGAGAATACAAGTAATTTGAAAAGAGAGTATCAACATAAAGTTGAGTGAGTGCATAAGTATTTATGTTTGGAAGAATGTTTTATGTTTCTTGAATATGTAAACTGTTTCCAGAAAATCCTATATTTTCTGCTGTATATGAAAAGTAGTTTTTGTTGTATAAAACTGTTCTAATTGTAAACCAATGTTTTGTATTTGTAATCCTTTAGTAAACTTGTATCTGAGAGCATATCTGGTTTCATCAACTGTTATTGTAAACCATAATGTTTTACTATAAACTAGTACTTTGAAATAGTACATAAGTTTAGTTAATTATACACTAATGTTTTGTTAATATCTTTTAATGAGTTAGTATAAACATACTGACTAGATGGCCTGACCCAACGCTATGAGTGTGCTGAAAACATGTTGATAACAATTTGTCACTCACAGGCGTGTATGCCTGACTGTAGCTAGCAGTCCGAGTGCGGGGTTGTCAATCCCAATATAGATCTATACACACATTGTTTCGATCCCCGGCTGGAGATTCTGGTTATAATGTCAGGACTTTAACTATGTTGTTTAAAATGAATTAAACAACCTGAACTACTTGTCTCATAAAAGTATATAAACGTTACATGTATAATTGTTATGAAAAATCCAATCATTCTGAAATAAATGACGGATAGTATGTTCTTGAATTAGTATTCTTAACATGTATCTGAAAGAATGTATAGTCTTGACTAGTTTTTGAATCAAACCTTTTTTCTTGTAAAACAATGTATTCTAGTATACTTGAATCGTGAATTAATGTTCTGTGAATAATAAATTATATCTATTATAATTTACAAGTACTTTCTTTATTGATACTTAGTATGAATGCAACCCCTTGCTCAACTTGTTACAAAGGGTAATTGAAACTAATTGAACAAACTTTTATACTTTTATACATATACAAATATATATATATATATCTATATATATATATATATATATATATATATATAAGTAAAATTTAAATGACACTCAGACAAATAACTGATACTTGTAATCCCACATCCAAACAAGGAAAAGGAACCAAAGTGGGTTATCAGTCCTAAATCTTTTAAATCTTATTTATATAAATATATGTATACTAGTATGATTTTTGGGGAAAAATATAAGTTTATAAAAACATTTAAAAGAAGTTTGATATTTTGAAATCCATTTTGATGACTTGATGTCATTTTGAAAGAATCATTTAAAAGTATTTGATTAGATGCTAACTGAAATCCATTTTGATAAGATATTTGAAAATCACTTGTTTATAACACAAAAACTTTGTGTTAAACTTGTATTCCCCCCCTAAAACAGTAAAAACTATGAAAATACGGGGGTATGAATTCACCTGTTGTAAGTTATTCAAATGAAAGATCGGTGTAGGATGCTAAGTGTCAAGTGAAGTCTTAAACACAACGGATCCTATTAGCATATAATGATACATATGTGAATATAATTAGTGTATGTAACAACTAATTATGGTAGGAAACCACTTTAGGGACTACGAAACACTTTAATTTAAGTGTTACAATCACATGTGATTGTTCTAAAGGGGTTTACGGCCACACAATGTGTTCACGTCCATGGAGTTTACGGCCAATGATGTTTACGGCCTAAGAAGATCTTGAGTTTACGGCCAAGGGAGATGCTCATGGCCGTAAACTCTCATGTTCTTGGGAAATGGTTGATTTCAAGGATGTATGTTATGAGCTTCTATAGAATAACTAGTATTCGGATGGATACTTACGTTTTGAAGCTTGAATGAGGTGTTCATGTTCTAAAGAACTAGTATGTGTTCTTGGTGTTCTTGAAGATCTAGTCAAAAGAGATGATTTCATGGATGAAATCATAGGGTTTCACTAGATTAAGCAAGGTATCAACAAATGAATGGGAGAAACACTTACTTATTTGAAGCTCAAGGTGTAAATCTTGATGATAGTTGAGAGAAAATCGAGTTTCTTGAGTTGAAAGTGTGAGAAATGGAGAAAAATGAAGAAAATCTATATATGTATGCGAGGGTTTACGGCCGAGGAGCTTGCGGTCGGAAGTCGACAAGGCGTTTACAGCCGAAGCCTCGTTTACGGTCTGTGAGGAGTTTATGGTCCGAAGAGTTTACGGCCATAAACTCTTTGCGGTCCGAAGTGTTTGCGGTCCGAGGCGAAGGGATAATTGCGAAGTTTCTCGGATTTTCAAACCTTTTCCTTCCAAATTCAATTGTAGATATTTTAAGGATTTTAACAATTAAAGGTAATTATTATAAACTAAATAGAAACCCAAACAATAAAACGGACTTTAGTTGACCTTTGTTTGACTTTGGTTGACTAGAGTTGACTTTACAAACAGAAAATAACGGGATGTTACAATATGTGCATACGATGAGTTATGTGATATATATTATGTATTATGCTTTGTGATTATGCTATGCTTTGTGATTATGCGATGCTTTGTGATTATGCTATGCTTTGTGATTATGCTATGCTTTGCTGAGTTAGGACCGGAGGGTCCACCCGAGTTGTGGGACCGGAGGGTCTCCGCTGAGACACATTGACCGGAGGGTCTTATTTGAGGTGTACATGGTACTTTGGGGGACTCACTAAGTTTCGTGCTTACCGTGTTATGTGTTATGTGTTTCAAGTTTTTCTCAGGATCACGGGAAGGCACCGGCTTGATTGTACACACCAGCGAAAGAGTTATGTTTTGACGATCCTGGATTTAATCAAACAATTATGGAGTTGCGATTGTAAATTAAATAAATGAGATTTTGTGGAATGTGTTATGAGAATTATGTAATTTTAAATGAAAATTTTATTTGAAAATTTTACGGTGTTACATAGATGGTCTTGGAAAGGTTAGGTGGACGCTGAAGAGGTAGCAAGAAATGGTGGAATGGACATCTGTATATATTTGGGTAAGCATTCGATTGGAAGCAAGAGGCGGCGGAGAAAATACTATGGCCAAATCCTGAATTGCAAAATTTTACTCTTCATAAGGACGACAGATTTTAATATATGTATAATTGACCAATGTTTGATTCTTGCTTTCCTTTTTATTAATACTTTTTTTTTATTTATTTTCTTTTTTTTCTAATTATTTTTATAATAATTTTTAACTTATTATAGTATCAATGAATTTGTTTATATAAAAAATATATTTAGAAACCGTTTCTTTTTTACATAGGACCCTCAAAATCAACAAACCGACCGTGCAAACAACTAAAAAAATAGATTCAAACTACCACTTAAAAAGTTTTGGTCAAAGGGGGCTCCGACGATTTCAAAATTGGAATTTTTGAACGTCGACGGATGATCTTGGCCCTTCTTCTCCGGCGGGTGCAAACGTCGGCAGGGTTGAGGTGTTAATTCCTCCTTTTATTCTTTTTTTCTTATTGGAAGGTGTTGTCTCAGAATACGTCTCGTCTGGTTAATACATGTGTTGCTCCATAGTTGTTCAGTTGTCTTCTAAGTGATCAATTCTATGGGATATCATAAGTTTAGTATGTCGACTAGTGATGGTTGGGAAAAGGATCGATTTGTTGAAGGAAAGAAGTTCAGATACAGAACTCAATCCAAGCGTGCGGATCATCTCGACATGTATGATGTTCATTCTTTTTTTGTAACGAATTTTCCTGAATCCATTTTACCTTTTGATATGTGGCATGCTTGTTCTTGTTTGGGTAAAGTAGTTGATGTATTTATCTCTACTAAGAAATCACGAATGGGGAAAAGATTCGGATTTGTTAGATTCTCAGGAATTCATAACAGGGATCTTATGATCAAAAAGTTATGTGATGTCTGGTTTGGTTTCCACAAAATGCTTGCTTCTGTACCACGTGATTGTAAGAAAGATCTTCCTAATCATAAGGTCCCTTCTTTGGTTGAAAAGCATGTTCCTCTAAATAATTCATACGCAAGTGTGGTTAGAGGCATCATGCTGAGAAAGTTAGTAAAGATAGTGGTAAGACTATTATTGATGTTGAATCGTGTGATTTCATTATTGATAATAAGAAGCTAGCTTGCTTGGTTAAGGCTAGAGATTTTAATACTCTTCCTAATTTGGGAATGTTGTGTCATGATGAGGGATTTGAGAATTTTCATATCCGGTATGTTGGGGGACTATGGGAAATGTATGAATTTAGTTCCAAGGAGGCGTGTAAAAATTTCTTGGAAACTGATGTGTCACTGGATCACTGAAAAAAGAAAATGCGACAGAAACTTTGTTTCTTCGGATCGTATTGTTTGGGTTGATATCGAATGGTTACCTTTACGTGCATGGAGCAAAATAGCTTTTAGACAAATTGTGGCTAAGTGGGGTAATATTGTTCATTTAGATGACAATATTGATGAAAACATCTATAAGTCTCGTGTGTGCATATTGACATCATTCTTTGGTATTATCTCGGAGTTGATGATGAAGAACAAGGTCAATTTGAACAAGATGGAAGTAATACCTCAATATGTGATAAGGAAGAAAACTCGCAAGACCCATTTGGAATATATGAAACTCTAGAAAAACTTGTAACGCCCGGTTACTGGTATGTATTTTAATAAGAATTATTCATATTTGCAAAGGGACTCAACAATTTGGAGGCCCCAAACTCATCGAGTAGGAATGGGATATTTTTGGATGCAGGACTTGAAGTCTACTCGACGAGTTGAGAAGCCTCAACTCGACGAGTAGACCTGCCAGAGTGAAACCCTAATTTTCAGGGTTTGCACCCTATTTAAGTTCCTTAACACCCCCATTGTGGCCTCCCTCATCGCCTTCCTTAGTCCAAAAAACCCTAATTCGAGATCTTGAGCTTTGTGAGTGTGTGTGAGTGTAAAAGGAGTGATTCTTTGGAATTTTCTTGAAGGAGTAGAAGCGAGAAGTGCTTGGTTGAGGGAAGGAGCTTTGGATCCAGAAGAAGAACTTCATTTCCAGCTCATCTGAGGTATAAAGTCTATACCTTGTCTATTTGTTTACTAGATCTCTCCATGGGGTAGTTTAGGGCCATTTGGAGCATATTATGGAACCATTCATGGATGCAAGCATGTATTGGGGTAATAACTTCAGATCATGAGTCTTTGAGGGACTCCATGGCATAAAGGTGCCAAATTTATGGCCATGGGAGTCCTATGCATCATATGAATAACTTTTTAGGGCTTTTTGAGCTAAATAACCCATGCATGCATGTAAAGTTAGAAACTTTATGTGATATATCGACCCTAGGAAGCCAGATCTACGTTTTGGATGCATTAAGCCTGACTAAAATCGACTGTATGGATTTAGACTATGGGGGACTCGACGAGTTGTTCATACAACTCGGCGATTTGGGTCGTGGTCCCCTAACATTTTCTGTTACTGAGAAAACTCATTGAGTCTAGAAGATGACTCAACGAGTTGGCCATGGTTTGGGTTATGAAGATTGAGGAACTCGGTGAGTGAAAGGAGGGACTCGGCGAGTTGTGGGTAAAAGGTCCCGACTATGCTTTGAGGATGAACTCGTCAAGTTAATTAAAGGACTTGACGAGTGGGATTGGGATTTCAGGGTATTATGGATTATGGAACTCGACGAGTTGATGGACCAACTCGGCGAGTTGAGTCAACCAGGATGTTGATTTTTACCTTGATCATTGACCAGAGTTGACCCTTAAAGGGGGATTATGAGTATGAAAGAGTAATTAAAGGAGATTGTTATGTGTAGGAGTTTGAGAGGAGTTGATCCCAGAGCCGAAGACAATACAACTACTTCACAACATCGAGGTAAGTTACCTTCCAATAGAAGTGGGTCTAAGGCGATAATGACGGTCCACTAGTAAGAGATGTAGTTGAGATGATTGTCTTTGTGATAATTGTATGGTATGCCCCTATCTGTTATGTTTTATATGCTAGTATGCTATGATGTTAGGTGATAGTGGTAGAAGGGGTAAGTTAGACCCCAGTATCGGTCGATAGGGCCGAAGGGATATGCCAGAACCCAGATAAGCTAGGCAGTATATGATTTATATGTTTATGCACTAGGATGCTATGTGGTAGAAGTAGGGGTGAAATAGTCCCCAGTACCGGTCGAAAGGACCGAAGGGGTAGGCCAGAACCCTGATATGCTAGGCGAGGTACCGGTCGACAGGACCGAAGGGGTAGGCCAGCACCCTGATATGCTAGGCAAGATATCGATCAACAGGACTGAAGGGGTAGGCCAGCACCCTGATATGCTAGGCGAGTTACCGGTTGAAAGAGACCAAAGGGGTAGCAAGTACCCGGATAAGTTAGACAGTATATGTTATGTATGGTATGTGGTATGATGGAGGAACTCACTAAGCTTTGTGCTTCTGATTTTCAGTTTTGGTTTCAGGTACTTCCGTGAAGGGAAAGGAGCCGGCACGGTAGCATCGCACACACATGATTTTCCGCATATGAGATTCTTGTGATTTGTACTCTGACATTATTACTATTTTATGACATGATTTTGAGACACATGATCTACGGTTTATATGCAATGAAATAATTGATGATGTTTTCGAATAATCTGTTTTATGAATTATTAAATTAAAAATAAAATTTTTGGTCTCGAATTTTGGAATGTTACAAAACTAGATAAGGAGGATCTGGAAAATAAGCACACAAACAATAATTATAAAGGCAATTTTCAGGGACAGTTTGGGAATAAATTTCAGGGAAATGGGAAAAAAATCTCCCATCACATCTCGCATTTTCCTGCATCTGTGAATGTATCTGTTCCAACTTATCCGCATGAGTCCCAACCCGTTTGACACCTTCCTGTTGTTCCAATGGCAGCAAATGGTGATCTTCCGGCAACCCCTTCTGTAACCTTGTGTGCTGATAAGCCTATTGCGTCAACAACAACTTCTATTGCTACTCTACCTGTTTCTGTTCAGCCAATATTAAATGAATCAGTTCCAATCTTGAAAAAATCGGTTTCTAAAGATGTTGTTAATTCAACGCCTCAACAAAATAACCGGTCCTATGCTAGTCTAGTGGGATTCTCGGGAGGTTATGGGCGTGTTTCAGGCATCAACATTTCTGAAGATGAACTTACTCATCCCCCGGGTTTTTCTAACCAGTGTTATTCATTTATGGGAGATAACCAGTCCGTCTCGGAGGGGCATCAAAAGAGTAATTCGTTTTTTTGTTGAATTGAAAAAGACGATTGACATGGGAGAATCTTTGGGGTACAATATGGATGGTTGTTTGGATCGTGTTAAAGAAATTTTACAAGGACACGTTGAAAGAAAACAATTATGAATTGTCTTTCAATAAAAATGTTCAAGGAGCGGGGTCTTTACAAAATCGGAGTTGGGTTAGGAAATTATGTAATGTTCATAAAATTAATTTTCTAGCCATTCAAGAAACAAAGATGTAAGATGTTGATTTGGGCACAGTTAGATCCTTTTAGGGTAATTCTTCTTTTATGCACGCGTTTTCTCCTTCTCGAGGAGCTTCCGGTGGCATTCTTGCTGTTTGGGATTTGGATAGTATTTCCAAAAAACGAGTTAGTATTTCGGATTGGTTTATTGCTATGGAGGCGGTTTGGATTCGTACGGGTCTCGATGTCATGTTTATTGTTGTTTATGCCCCACAAGGAACTACCAACAAAATACTTCTTTGGGATGAGATTTCTGGCCTTATTTCTCCTTTTTCAGGGGAGAGTATTATCATGGGTGATTTTAATGAAGTTCGGGATGAAACAGAGAGAATGGGTTCGGTTTTTAATCAAGCTTCTGCTAGAGCTTTTAACGATTTCATTGATAATTTTGATCTTTCTGATATTCCATTGGGTAGACCTCGTTTTACTTGGAGTGACAAATGGGGATCCAAGTTTAGTAAACTTGATAGTTTCTTGGTCACAGATGGGTTTATGACCGTTTTTCCTCATCTTGCGGGTATTGTGTTATGAAAAAACATTCGTGATCGTCGTCCGATTCTTCTTTTGGAGCATCGGGTTGATTATGACCCTAATCCTTTTCGGGTGTTTCATTCTTGGTTTGATAGAGATGGTTTTGAGGCTATAATGTGGGATTCCTGGATGAGTGAGCTGTCTGGGGCGGGTCTGGATAACCCTTGGGTGAGATTCAAGAAGAAATTACATCTTCTTAAATCTAACCTCAGGGTGTGGAATTTTAATAATCGGGATCTGTTGGTTACCAAAAAGAAGAATCTCCAAGATTTAATTGAATCTATTGATAGTCGTCTGATGGATGGGGAAGGATCTTCTACCTTGAGGAAACAGAGGGTTTCCTTATTGAAGGAGATATCAGATTTGGATAATTTAGCTCAATTAGATCTTGCTCAGAAAGCGAAGATTCAGTGGGGTATAGAAGGTGATGAGAATTTGGGTTATTATCATGGGGTTCTTAATCGGAAGAGACGCCAAACTGCGATCCATGGTCTTTTGATTGATGGGGTGTGGGTAGATAATCCTATTTCGGTTAAAAAGGGTTTCCATGAGTACTATCAGGCTCTATTCTCGGATCAAAAGCATTGGAGGCCTCAGGCTGATGCTAGTTATTTTAGTACTTTATCTTTAGTGCAGGTGGATTTCTTAAATTCGCCTTTTTCTCGGGAGGAGATTAAAAGGGCAGTTTGGAATTGTGGTTCGTCAAAGGCCCCAGGAACGGATGGCTTCACCTTTGGGTTTCTTAAGCATTTCTGGGATCTTATAGCAAACGATGTTGAGGCATTTGTTTTACATTTCTTCCATCATTCTTCCATCCCAAAGGGGTGTAATGCTTCCTTTTTCACGATTATTCCAAAAATCAGAGACCTCAAGACTGCAAAAGATTTTAGGCCTATTAGTCTAATTGGATGCCAATATAAAATTATTGGTAAACTTTTAGCTAATAGACTAGTGGAGGTTATTGATAGTGTTGTCAGTATGGAACAGTCTGCTTTTGTCAAAGGTAGACAAATTTTGAATGGTCCCTTTCTTCTAAATGAAGTGGTTTCCTGGAGCAAGACCTCTCGAAATCCATTGATGTTATTCAAGGGCCTCTGTTTTGGTCAATGGTTCTTCGACTGATGAATTTCAAATTCATCATGGGTTGAGACAAGGCAACCCTTTATCTCATTTTCTATTCATCTTGGCTATGGAAGGGCTCCATTTTGCTTTGGTTAGGGCCCGTTCGGCTAACGTTTTCAGGGGGATTTCTATTTCAGGGGTCGAGATTTTGCATATTCTTTATTCGGATGACGTCATGTTGATTTCTTCTTGGGATCCTGAGAATGGCAATCGTCGTATTCGTATTCTTCGGTGTTTTTACATGGCGTCTGGGCTGAAAATTAATTTGCTTAAAAGCAAATTGATTGGTGTGGGTGTTTCTTTTACCAAGATTGCTAGTGTTGCAGAAAGAATCGGGTGTGCTGCCTCTGAGTTGCCTTTTTCTCACCTTGGTGTTCCGGTAGGGCAGTTGATGAATCAAATTTATGTTTGGTCTCCTATCCTTGATCATTTCCAGAGTAGACTATCGGGTTGGAAAACTAAGTGTCTTTCGGTTGGAGGTCGTCTCACTTTGATGAAGTCTGTTTTGGGTTCTCTTGGGAGTTATATGATGTATATTTTTCTTTCTCCTATTTCGGTGTTGGCTTCTTTGGAGGCCTTAAGGGCTAGATTTTTTTGGGGCGCAGACTTAGATGAGAAAAGGATGCACTGGGTTAGATGGGATAAAGTTTTAGCTTCCAGGGATAATTGTGGTTTGGGGATTGGGAGTTTGTTTTCTTTAATAGAGCCAGGGTTTTTCGTTGGTGGTATAGATTTTTCCACAATCCTCGTCTTTTGTGGGTTCGTGTCATAAAATCTACGTTTGGTTCTGATGGTGGTTGTAGGTCTTTGACCCCTAGGAGATCAGGGGGTAGCCCTTGGAATGGGGTCCTTCGCATGTTGTTTCATCTGAGAGAGAAATGTATAAATCTCCAATCTTTTTGCCCTATCAGGGTTGGGGACGGGAATTCTACATCTTTATGGCAGGACATCTGGTTGGGTGATGAGCCGTTGTGTTATACTTTTCCTAAAGTTTTTTCTCTGGATAAATTTAGACATGCTTCTGTTAGTGATCGACTGTTTAGGGGTTGGGAGCATAATACTCTTAGGCGGAATCCTAGAGGAGGAGCAGAGTAGGAGCAATAGGATAATTTTATTTCTCAGTTGCAGGGTTTCCAGCTCCAGTCCATCCCTGATAGATTGGGTTGAACTATTGATTCTTCAGATATATTCTCTGTCTCTTCGGCTCAGAATTATTTGGACGGCATTATGCGTACTTCGAGAGGTCCCATCACCCGGTGGAATAATTGGATTCCAATTAAGATAAACATTCTTATATGGAGGATCAAGCTTCGTAGTATCCCTACTAGGGAGTGTTTATCCCTTAGGGGTATTATGGTGGATTCCATTACTTGCCCCATATGTTCTTATAATATGGAGACTATTAACCATATATTTGCAGGATGTGCTGAGTTGACTGTTTTATGGTCACATATTGTTGTTTGGTGGGGTTTTCAAGATCCCAATTAGATTTCTGTCGAGTCTCTTATTTTGCGGCCAGACGTTATCTCCATGAGACCTGTGCAGCGAAAGACCTTTGATGCAGTGGTTTCCACTTGCTTTTGGTGTATATGGAACTTTAGAAATTCTTTGAATTTTGGAGCGGATACCCCTAGGAAATCCCTTCTTTTTGATGATGTTGTCTATAAATCATTTTTTTTTGGATTTCCAATAAGTGTTCTAAAGCCATCATTAGTTGGAGTTTTTGGTTTCATAATCCTATTTCTGCTACAATTATTTTGTAATGGCTCTTTTCTAGTTTCTTGCTAATTTAATAAAATTCCGTTGTTCAAAAAAAAATCCAAATCTCAGAACTAAGACAAAAATAAATAAATAAATAAATAAATAAAATAAAATTTAAAAAAAAAAGGCACATTAGAAGGGAATTATGTATAGCTAACAACTAGGGATCCCAAAACTAAAATAAAGACTTTTATAGCTTATGCCAAATATGACATATGCTAAATTTTTATAATGCAAACAACCACCACCAACATAGTATATGTTTTCATATATGATCGAGACCGTTTTCCACGTTCGAGACATAGATGAATACAAAGGAACTTAAGCTTTGTGAACTATATTTGACTAAAAACCCCACCAATCCATGATTTATACAAATATGTAAGTTGACACTTGAGGGTTTAGGCCGTTTGGCATACTTATTTGTAAGAAACTCGTATATATCCCATGCATGAGACATATGTGAAAAAAGGTCATGCTTATTCATTCGGACAGGGGATTTGTGTGAGCCCCGACTAAGGAGTATCAAAAGGTGTTTATACTTAATACTATAATTCTACACACACACACATATATATATATATATATATATATATATATATATATATATATATATATATATATATATATATATATATATATATATATATATATATATATATATATATATATAAAGACGGCCTAATTTTATGAGACCGTGAGACCACTTTTTTCTAATGAAATATTCTAATATTCTAGTGTTCATAAAAATTAAATATTTGTAATATTCTAATATTATAAAACAGTAATTTTAAAATATTTTACATTGAAATATTATAAAACATATAATGTTATAATATATTGCATATTCTATTTTTACGAACAATAAAATTTTACTTTTGATCTTGACTATATATATATATATATATATATATATATATATATATATATATATATATATATATATATATATATATATATATATCACATTGTTTTTCTCATTTATCTTCTAAATCCACGCGTCCTATATCACACCTCTTTTTCCTTGCTAGTTTAGGGCACCACCATCAACATGGTATCGGGTTTCGTATATAATCTTCTAAATTTATGTTTCCTTTCTATGTATTCGCTACATGACAATATCCATTAGGGAGTCATGCCATGGTTTTACCATGGCAAAGACACTCCACATATGATTTAGGTGTGGTTTGGGTTTGATAAAACCATGAGGTAGGAGAGAGACCACGACAATTTCTTGTCGAGTGCGGCCAAACCGCATTGAAAACTGTAGGGCGAAGGCGGTGTTCCCTACTGCCACCGTGGCAAACCGTGTCCACTTCCTTGAGTCTTAAAAATTAAAATTTACAAGTTTAGCCAAATGAAATGCTATATCTAACACTTGAAACCTTATCATGCATAGTTCCTTATTTCACAATTCACAGATTTGGACATTCGTATGTGTCCCTATGTCATTCGTATGTGTCCCTATGTCAACCTTGTGTCACCGTCCTTTTCACCAAAGCAAATTTATTATATAAAAAAAGGTAAATGTCACTCTTAGAGCTAGTTTTGGTTTCTAGATATTTTCCATGACAAACATTGGGGAAATAAATCATAATATTCCATAAAAAAAATGATATTTAGGCTTAAACATATTTCACATATGATTTCCATCTTCTAGACAAAAAAAAGCGCAAATCGTTGTAACAATTTAGTTATCATAATATCCACTTGGGTTTTGTTTATTGTGCAATGTCATTGATCGATGAAATACTAAAACCAAAAAGATTTTGTGTGAATACAGAATATTTGCATACACACTATGATATACCAAGTGCAAATTATTTGGACCAAATGTCTGTGTAGCATAATACCATTATGTGTGTTGGAAACAAGTCTGATGACATAAATTTATAAATTTGATAGTGTGATTAGTGGTATGTGAGTTAAATGTTTATTTTTAATGCACATATTACTTGGTGACTAACATAATAATTAACATTGAAACCGATTGATGTGAACGTGTATAACCAAATCATTGTGTGGATTATCTTGCAATTATAACAACAAAATGTATACAAAAAATATATAACAAAGTTTTCATAATTTTCTTTTATATTAAAACCCCAGAAAACCTTATCTGTCAAAGCTACATTTTAAAAAATATAACACAAGTGATATAACTTCCAATGTACAAAACATTCCAATTTTTTGAATAGAGAAGAAAAAGTTAATCGGATAAGTTAGAATAATGAAAAAGAAATAACATAAGTAGATATCCATCTGGATTTTGTTCAACATGAGTTATTTTATTTTCTTTATACACAGAAAAAAGTAGATGAAAACATGTGGAAATGGGGTCGGTCCACGTGAAGTACATATGTTTGGGTCGAAATGTTGAATACATAAAAAAATAATAATAATAAAATAATAATAATAATAATAAAATTCTATTGTAATAAATATAAGTTTTCTTGCCAAATGTTACAATTTTATTCAATTTGTCAATGTTATCTTTTAGTTATTTTGAATTAATTTTTTTCTACATGTCATTTTATGAGTTTTCTTATTTTATTAATTCTACATAATATTTTAATATAATAATTATAATAAATGTAGTAATAAATTGATATCCGTTTTATTAATTGAGTTACCTTCTAATTTAAAAATTCGAAATTAAAGCTCATTAATTTCTTTTGTTTATTTATTTAAAATTTTTTGTTTAAATTTAAAATATAAAAAAATATATTTCAATTTTAATAATTCATTATTTTTCTTATTTTCTTATAAATTTAAAGCTCTCAAATATTTAGACTTTTATATTTAATTTTTTTTTAAATTAACTCATATAGTACATGGGTCTCACAACTAGTATAGAATATTGTATTTTAAACAATGTTTTAAAAGATTCATTAGGCGGGACGGTGTACTAACCGTATTCCGTATTGTACGGTGGCTGGAACTGCACCCTGGAAACACTACAGAATGAGGTAAAAAGTGTGGTTTGTGATGGTATGGGTACCTCTCTTTCACTCTGTGTGTGTGTGTGTGTGATAAAACAATAATTTATTTTTTTATTAACACCAAAAAAATTCAAAGTGGCGAGAAATTGTGAGGCGTGTTTCGAAGATGAATGAGTTGTACAACAATTTAAAAACCTAAAGGCAAAGTGGTCAAGGTGATGAGGAAATTCTTTAAGAAGCATATCTTTTGTATCATGATGACACCGAAAAGGCATTCAAGTTTAACGACCCTTGGAAAGTGTTATCTACTAGTCCAAAATGAAAAGAATTCGAAGCAACCGTCATACTTGGAGGAGAAGGAAGAAAAGGAACAAAAACGGGCTCAGGTGGATACACAACTTCTTCTTATGCTCATGTCGGGTTAGATTTGAATAATGACAACGAGCTCAAGCTGGAAGAAATTGTTTGGCTAATACATAGTGGCAAAGCAAAAAAGGAAGGGGAATGGATCTTCTTTAAATGCATCGGATTTCAGCAACGATGTATAGAAAATGAGGAACATGATGGAGACATTTGATTAATACAATCTAAATTTCGTTGAACATTTGATATTTGAAAAAGAAAATTTTGTCAAAAAAATGCGCATGAGGAAAAAAGTAAATGGAAGATATGTAATTTTTGATGCAAATTACTGATCATCTTTTAGGACACACCCTCGAACTTGTTTAGAGGATGAAGGAGAAGATCACGAAAAATATATCTCCTAGATTGTTATGTTGGGGTTTTTTTTAGATCTTGGTTGTTTTTCTATTATGTAATTTTTAATTATGTTTTCTAGGTTTTATTATATAATTTTTATTTTTAAGTATTGAAATATTTCCATTTTTATTTATTTTTGTGTTTATTAATCATTTTTAATTAATTATATTTATTTTTTAAATTATGGTTTTTAAAATTAAATTAATTTTATTCTGAAAAAAATAAAAGAAAGTGAAAGGTGACCATTTTTGAGTTTTGAAGAGTGAAATGTGAGGGGAAAATGAGACGGTGTTGATGTGGCACAGAAAAAATGAAAGGCAAAAGATGAGTACACACCTGGGCTCATGACTTCCACCACATAACATATATGGTCAACTGGATACAATATAAACAATCACATTTCATATGTAACCAACCTTTTAATATAGATATAAACTTTCATTATACATTCAACCTTTTATTACATAAACAACCTCTTGTTATATATGATCAATCGTAAGATATGTAAGTGTCTCTTAATGCTACTTAACCCAAGAGAATTACCCCATTCGCTACTCATGTGCTAGGCCGGTCACATGATCTAAGTGTCTGCAAACAATGTGTCACACGGCCATCTAGCCACGAACGAGGGGCCCACATCACTCTAATCCATGAACACAGAAGTGTCTGCAAACAATGTGTCACACGACCATCTAGAAGGACCAGCAACTTGAAACCTCTATGTCTTAAGCTCTTCCTATAGGTACCCTTTCAACCTATTAGGCGTCCTCAATTATCCAGATAAGGTTTTAGGCAAAGATCATCAAATTACCCAAACCCACTACACATACCTCACAATATCATACTTACATTAAATAAAACATGCAACTCATACCATCTAAATGAGTACTAAAACATGCATTATATTCAACATCAAAACGTTAAAACATAATCATTCACCATTCATTCAAGTAACTTATGCTAACATGTTATTTACATTAAATTCATCAAATTGGAATCAACAAAGCAATTAATTTCTAGCACGGAAATAACAACAAAGCATACAATAGCATCATAGCTAACACATTATATACAAGCACAAGTAAAAACAACATATCCTACTATGAATCAAATCACCATCTATAAAATGCATGTTTCGAATATACACCTTAGTAAGTTAAAACTATAAACTCACCTTTTTCCTTGATGAAATTCTCCTTCTACTCCAAGTCTTGAACTTACTTGAAGTTGTCAAGGGTCCACCTATTAGCTACACATACCATACAATTAATGAAAACAATCCAAGTTTCAATGAGATAGTTCTAATACTTAATAACTTATATATTTTTTGAGTTTCCCAACGCTACCAATGTTTAGTGTTTTGATCATAAAGCGGAATCTAAAATTCCAAAAAGGCTGATATCGGAGTCCCTGAAACCTAGAGTCGATTTCATACAACTTTTTCATAGTAGTGATTTTGTCACATTCGGACCAAAAATGGACTCTACAGCCCTTGCAAGACATTTCAACAATTATGTATGCACTTCTAATCTTGATAAACATCACTATAAGCTTCAAGATTAACGACAATGACTTATCATCATTCAATTTTGCACACAAATAGTCTTGCATGGAGGTACTAAGAGATATTTTGAGTACTTAATGAAAAAGCAAGGAGTTTACACAACAAAGAAGTGAATTAGGTGCTCTTAACACACCAAGAAAAACACATTCTTACATCCACCATTCAAGAGTTCATTAAGAGTCAAATTAAGGCACATGTTAAGATGGAAATTGAGTGGACTTTAGACATGAATTGTTTGTCTTTCAAGGTTGTTATTTTAGCCCTTAAGTTATGGTTTTAGGGCAAAAATACAGGGTAATGCATCCAAGAATTGCAAGAACCTTCAAGATAGATGTTTGACATTCTCTTTGCTAGTAAAAACAACCACACTATAAACCACATATCAAGACACTTAGAGGATGCTTTTATAACCTTATGAATGGTCCATAAATATTTCTTTTATGTAGAAAATTAAACACCAAAAACCATAATGATTGAAGGTAAACGAGACAAAAATTATGACACCGAAGCAAGTAATTGAATCTTGATTTCCTACCAATCCAATAACAGTTGAATCAAAATCATTATAGGAGAAATAATCAAGAACTTACCATCCCTATGATCGATGCGTGACAACCTAATCGAAAATCACAAAGAGTCTGATGTCCTCCTGTCTTGCTTCGCTTGATCACGCAACCCACATAATCGTTTTTTCCCTTGATCGAAACACAACAACAACCTAAGAATGATTGGGTTCAACCCAAGAATGCTTGGGTTCGACCCTTCATCACTGGACAACAAAAGTGAGAATGAACGACCTTCTTATTCCTTTAAACACATCGACATAACTCATGGAAGTGTTTTAATGCATTTTTCCAAAACAAACCCCTATACTTCCATAATTTAATTCCAAACACCACTAACCCTAATAAGATAACAAATTAAGTTTATTTAATGACAATTTAATCCTTCTACTCTGTGTAAACCTTTTTATTTATTCATATTTACAATATAATCCCATAAATCCATTTAATTAAATTAGAATTATTGATTAATTTCCTTAGATATTATTAGACATCATTTTTGTTTAATTTATTCCATTTTAATACCATTAAAATAAAATCTGTAACGACCATAAAATTCAAGCCAATTTAAAACTTTTTAAGTCATTCAAAAACCAATAATTATTACAAACATCTTTTCAAAATGGTTTAATGTCAGAGTTTCCCATAATCAAATCGTAAAAACATAAGGAGGTGCACGATCACGCCTTTGCCTTTCCGCGATCATCAGAAGTACCTGAAACAATAATCGATAAATGTAAGCTCGAAGGCTTAGTGAGTTACCCCCAAAATACCAACGCCATAAAACATATCAATAACATATAAGCAAACAGCATGCATAATGAGCCTTCAGCCTGACTGGGCCGCCTCGCAGGCCTTCAGCCTATCTGGACCGCTCTCCGAGCCTTCGGCACGTCTGGACCGCCTCGCAGGGCCTACAGCCTATCTGGACCGCTCGTCGGGCCTTCGGCCTGACTGAACCGCCTTGCAGGGCCTTCAGTCTATCCGGACCGCCCTAGGTATGTTGGCCTTCAGCACAAAGCATGACCGCCTCAACCCAACCCCCAATCAAACAAACATGTGCACATAAATATCATACGCTAGCATATATAGCAGTCAAACCGATCTAACAGATCACCAATCATAGCAACATCCTATAACCAGGATACAGACCTAACCGATCACTAACATAACATCATCCTATATACCAGGATACCGACCTAACCAGGTCACTAAGCATATCACCATCCTAACTACCAGGATGTAAATCAATAAGCATATCATGCAATAACCCGGATACAAATCTGAAAAGGGCCGGCATTGGTGCCTTAAACCCCGTTGATATAGTGAGGAGAACTCACCTCACGAGTAGCTCGAAGTGATAAAGTCTGACTCCACCAAATGCAGCTCCAAGTCCAACACCTATATCCACCGATGATTCTCTTCCATAAATTCCCAAACTACCAAAATACCCCCAGAAGTCAAACTGGTCAACCCTTGGTAAAAGTCTAAGTCAACGGTCAAATTTAACAGTCCATGTTGACCCAACTCGTCGAGTTCCTTAAGAACTCAGAAATTCATTAAACCCTAACTGACTCGCCGAGTTTCCAACCAACTCGTCGAGTCCATGTGTGTCCAGATGTCCTGGAAAACCCTAACTGACTAGTCGATTCCTCTTACTGACTCGCCGAGTTCATGTAGAATCAAATACGGGCAACCATCATCCGACTCGCCGAGTCGGCTAAACGACTCGTCGAGTTCATGCAGTCTATTTCTTATACATATGTTTTTAAGCCACCCCAAAGCTCCATATTGCAGATCCAACCTCCTAGGGCATGGTTTCCGCGTATAGTTGCAAACTTTACGTACATGCATGGTCCTAAAATGCCAAAACTAGATTAAAGGAAAGGTTAACTCAAAGGGAAAGGCCCAAGCTTGCCAAATATCATAACTTTATAGCTATAGGGATCAACGAGAGTCCAAATCTGAAGTTACAACTTCAGATCTTTCCCCAATACCCAAAATGACTCCCAAATATGCTAAGGATGGCCCTAAACCCAAACATGAAGAGATCTAGCTAAAGATAAGCCAAGGTAACGATTTTTTATCTTCAAAATGATGCCAAGATGAAGTAGAGTCAGATCCACAAGCTCCTCTTTGCTCCAAGCTTCTTATACTTCACACCTTCACAAAATGCACTAAAATCACTCTTTAAGCCTCACAATCACTCAAGAACAAGGTTAATAGCAAGTAGGGTTTCTTCTGGCCGTCAAGGGGTGATAAGGGACTGGAGGAAAGGACTTAAGGTCCTTTAAATATGGTGCAAACCCTAAAAATTAGGGTTTCATCTCCCAACTCCTACTCGTTGAGTCCAGTTCCTCCGACTCGTCGAGTAGATCCAATAATCCATGCGGGCTAACCCGCCTCTACACGACGAGTTGGGGGCAACCAACTCGCCGAGTAGGTCCATAAATATGTATATAATGCTTTAAAACTTGTACCTGGGAGTCGGGGTGTTACATTTCTCCCCCATTTGAACTAGACTTCGTCCTCGAAGTCTACTACGGCGAACAATCCTGGATAGTGCTCCCGCATGTCTGCCTCCGGCTCCCACATCCACTCGGATCCCCTCCTGTGCTCCTACCTTTACCAAAGGTACTTACTTGTTCCGTAGAACCTTCACATTCCTCTCAAGAACAGCCATCGACCTCTCCACGTAATTCAGGCGCTCATCGACCTGAGTATCATCTAATGACACTACTGCCTCCTCGTACAGAATGCACTTCCGTAACTGTGAAACATGGAAAGTGTTGTGGATCTGACTAAGCTCCTCAGGGAGATCTAATCTATACACCACCTTGCCAACCCTGGCAGCGATCTTGAATGGCCCGATATATCAGGGACCCAATTTCCCCCTCTTCCTGAAGCGAATCACACCCTTCCAGGGTGAGACCTTCAAGAGTACCATATCACCGACCTGAAACTCTAACTCAGATCGGCGCCGGTCGGCGTAACTCTTTTGCCGAATCTGTGCGGTCTACAACCGATGTCTAATCTGCTGAATCATCTCGGTAGTCTGCAAAACTACCTCGGTCCGGCCCATCACCCTGTGACCAACCTCGCCCCAACAAACTGGGGTGCGGCATCTCCGTCCATACAACAGCTCATAAGGTGGAGCACCAATACTAGAATGAAAGCTGTTGTTATATGAGAACTCTGCAAGGGGTAGGTAGGAGTCCCAGCTCCCACCGAAGTCAATGACGCAGGCTCTCAGCATATCCTCGAGGGTATGTATGGTCCGATCACTCTGGTCGTCCGTCTGTGGGTGATAGGTTGTGCTGAAGTGCAGTCGCGTACCCAATTCCTCGTGGAACTTCTGCCAAAACCGGGAGGTAAACCGAACATCATGGTCTGAGATGATAGAGACTGGAACCCCATGGCGAGCGACAATATCGCGTATATACACATCGGCCAGCTTCTCGGCTGACGAGCTCTCCCGAATGGGCAGAAAGTGAGCACTCTTGGTCAATCGATCCACGATGACCCATATGACGTCGAACCCCTTTGTCGTCCTAGACAATTTGGTGATGAAGTCCATCGTGATCTGCTCCCAGTTCCACATGGGAATCTCTAGAGGTTGCAGCTTGCCATGCGGCCTCTGCTGCTCAGCCTTGACCATCCTGCAGGTCAAGCGCCTCTCAACGTACCAAGCGATCTCCCGCTTTATGCACGACCACCAGTAACTTAATCGCAAATCCCGGTAAATCTTGGTGGCCCCCGGGTGAAAAGAGAAACGAGACTTGTGAGGCTCTTCCAATATAGTTTGTCTGACCCCCACCAGACATCGGAACCCAGATCCGACCGCAACGGGTCAATAATCCTCTACTATCATGCACAAACTGGGTGTTCTCACCCCTAATCCTCTCAAGCTTCCAGTTCTCCTGAAGCATATCCTCTTCCTGAGCTTCCCTGATCAAGCCCACAAATGGAGAATGCACTAAAATCCTCATGCACGTCATAGGATTAGAGGATCCAGCTGACTGAGAAACAAACGACCGACTCGCCCCCGAGTCGAATAATACCAAAGCATGTAAGGAGTTCACTAAAAACGTACATAATCACAGGTACATCATATAAGCATAAAACATATATAATTAGTAAAATAAGGGATAGAAACATACCAATAACCACGGCTGGTGCTGCCCTGGCCTCCTCTGCTGTAAGCTGGAAGGCACGTCCCTGAGCCCTCAGGGGTGCTGCTCGACCCTGACTCCCGTCAGTAATCCTCAGTGTAGCCGGCGCTGGAGCCTGCGCTGGCCCGACCGCAAGCTGTGGACAGTTGGTCTTCATATGACCAATCTGATGACAGTGGTAGCAGATCCTCATATCCTGAACCGGGGCTGTCTGGCGACAATCCTTCGCATAATGCCCCTCCCTGTCGCATTTGCGGCACACGCTGCTGAATCTGCAAACCCCCGAGTGACCCTTCCCGCACTTGCCACAAGTGTGGCCCTGCTGTCCCCTGACTTGGAACCAATGGTCTTAGACCGCTTTGGCGCCGGCTGTGACTGTGTCGGGGCCTGCCGCTACTCCCTCAACAGCAGCTCAATCTCCAACTCACGCCGCCTAGCGGCCTCCTGTAACTCCAACAAAGTATCACATCGCCGAGTAGCAACAAACTGACGGATGTCAGTCTTGAGCATGCTCAAATAACGTGTCATCTGAGCCTGCTCAAAAGCAAACTTCGGGCAAAACATCGCCCTCAGCGTGATCATGCGGGTGATCTCCGTCACCGTCTCACCATCCTGTCTCAAATCCAGAAACTCCTGAGCTAACCGTTCCCGCTCGAATCGTGGAATGTAGCGAGCGCAGAACATATCCCTGAACTGCTCCCATGTAACCGCAGCTCTCTGGTCATCCAAGTACGATCCAGTCATCAACCTCCACCAGTCCTTTGCCCCAGACCTCAGAAGGTTCGGGGCACATCTAACCTTCTGGTCCGTAGGACATAAACACGTCAAGAAACACCCCTCCACGTCAGATAGCCACCTCATGGATTTGATGGGGTCCTGAGTCCCATCAAAAGTAGGGGGTTTCGTGTTGTCGAAGTCCCGATACTGAAAATCCCGACTGGCTCCTACCCCTGCCGCCGTTACAGCCGTTGTGGCTGTTGTGGCAGCCGCCTCAGTGAGGGCTGCATAGTGATCATCGAAATACTCCACCATGGCGGTCTTGATAGACCCAAACATCTCCGGTAACTGAGCCCGGAACATCGCAACCACCTCATCATGCAGGATCTCTCGGATCTTGGCGTCCATCTTGTCTGGCCCCATCTGGCCGATAGTCTCGAGCACTGTTGGTGCCTCCTGTCCGCCGCCTACTGATCCTGACCAGGATCCAGTCACAAATTGTCGAGTAACCACGATGCTGAAAAATATACCAGAAAGATATCAGATATTCCATATAACAATCTGGGAACCAACCCCTAATAAAACCCTAGGGGTTGTGACTTCCTTGCTACGCGTATGGGTCCTGTGCTTTCAGTAGTACGGGCCCATACTACCTTCCACACCTACCCATATTTGTCTCAAGTATCATCACAACGCCCTAAAACGATACGTAAGCATGGCATGCACTCAATCCTCACTCCTAGGGGAAGGCTAAATATCTCATAACTGGCGGACTCATCCCAAACAACCCATCCATGAAACTTCCACCAACCCTGCAACACTCGTGTATGCTAGCCATACATAACGCTAGACCCTATCGACTTTCGAATACCTGATCCTACCCTAAGCCCTTCATCAAACAAGAACAGGAAATAAGTCCAAACCAAACATTCTCAAGCTATAAGATCTTAATTATGTACAGCCGTAATGCATACACTAAGCAACTACATTAATGATGTCAATTTCATATAAGGAAAAACCCTAGGCTATCAGGCATCATATAATCATGCAATTCTATCATGCAATTCCTGAAGATCCCTAGCCTAGTACTAGCATGCTGTTCTAACATATCACATAAATCAAATAATCCGTAAGCTATTTTCGGGTCTACTTACTGGGTTCGACTGATCGTACACTCGCATCCTCCTTTATTATTTTGAAAACGTTTTAAGAAAATGGTTTTAAAATCTTGTCCTCAGTTTGAGATTGGAGACACACGAGTGCTTCCTCCAATTCACTCAAACCAAGGATCTGATACCAACTTGTAACAACCACAAAATTCAAGCCAATTTAAAACTTTTTAAGTCATTCAAAAACCAATAATTATTACAAACATGTTTTCAAAATGGTTTAATGTCAGAGTTTCCCAGAATCAAATCGTAAAAACATAAGGAGTTGCACGATCACGCATTCGCCTTCCCACGATCATCAAAAGTACCTGAAACAATAATCGATAAATGTAAGCTCAAAGGCTTAGTGAGTTACCCCCAAAATACCAACGCCATAAAACATATCAATAACATATAAGCAAACAGCATGCATAATGAGCCTTCAGCCTGTCTGGGCCGCCTCGCAGGCCTTCAGTCTATTTGGACCGCTCTCCAAGCCTTTGGCACGTCTGGACCGCCTCGCAGGGCCTACAGCCTATCCGGACCGCTCGTGGGGCCTTCGGCCTGACTGAACCGCCTTGCAGGGCCTTCAGTCTATCCGGACTACATCTACAACTCCATCATATTAAGCTTATCAGCGTCAGCTTATAGTATAGTTATCCAATTGTAATCTTTAGTATATTAGGTAAAGATATAGATAAGTATAGAATAGATCACATATCTGGTATTTTTGTGATAAGATCGGTTCTTAGTATAGATTAGACGCAATCCCTTGATTGAAGGGATTCACATGTATAGATTAGTATATATACAACATTAGGGAAAACCCTAATGTTGTGATCGTGGCTTTGTGTCATTCTTCTTTGTGACAAACATGTCTTCTTGGTGAAGACAAAACCTCTTTCTTGGTGAAAGAACAATTTGGAGAACTTTTGTGCTCTTTACTTTCTGTTTATTGTTTTGCTTAGATTAGTTTTACGTTTGTTCTTAATACTTGGAGTGTATCCGATCGATACAACATTTAACCTAGAGAGAGGCTATAATAATCGAAATTAACATAAAGAATAGGGTTACATACCTTTTAATTATTATAGCAAATAATCAAATCAAATCCTCTTGACGTTCCTTGGAAAGCGAGCACCAAAAGCTTGGATGCCTCTAATGGATCACACCCAAACCCTAGAACTAGAAGACACTTGAGAAAAGAGGGGAATAGGTATAATTTTCGTTCATAATCTTCCAAGAAGGAGTAGTCACGGAAATTGACGCCCAAGGAGTCCTATTTATAATTTAGATAACTTAGGGACAAAACAAGATTTGAATAATTAAATAATGGATTTAATTCCAATTCAAATCATTTCCTTATTAACATCCAGGAGGCTTCTGCAAACCCTAGAAATGCTCCCAAAACCTTCAACCCTAAGATGGTTCTAGAATTGTCTCTTTTATTCAACTATTGAACAATTATAATTCAGTCATTGCACCTTTAATTAGTTCCAATTAATCTCAAATTAATTTCAGATTAATTCTGATTAATAATTAATCAATTCTAATTGATTTCATATTAATTTATTAACCATATAAGTTAACAAATTAATTATTTTTATAATCGATCTCATATTAATTTATTAATCACATAATAAACTAATAAACCAACTGTCTATTTTCAATTAATATATTAATCATATAATATATTAACAAATCATTTTTTCATAATTTTCAATTAGTTTATTAATCATGTAATAATCTAATAAATCATCATCTATCTATAAATGTCATTCTAATCAAGTTCTAGTTACGAGGACAACCCAAAAAAAATTTGGCTTCTAATTACAAGAATATATCAATTTAGTTACTGACTTAGAGACTTTAATCCAACAAGTATAGGGAAGAGGAAGGAGAGATTTTGGAGAATGAGATATGAGCACATCAAAGAGAAAGGGAGAAGACAAAAAATGGGATGACTTGCTTATAGCTTTATTACTATATTGATTGTTGAATATTGATGATCCTTTCTCATTTGACGTATCAATTATATACAATGTTTACATGAAGATCTGATAAGTAGGGATCAACTAATACTAAGGATTAATTCAAATAAATGTAGATACATGCGAATGTATATTTGTGTGAATTTATACCTGCTAATAAAAACGATGAAAGTTTTCATGTATATAGGCTTAATAGATAAGCGATTAAATTAGATATGTTAATGATGGGAACATGCCACTCTTATTTTGAAAGACTGCGCATATAATGAAAAGTTGTTAAGAACGATATGCATGATATATTGACGGGTGTTATATTGAAGGATGAGTTGTGTTCTTAAATATATTATTAGGGTTCTTTTTTCATAAAAGACCATACATTTTGACCATTTTTTTTTAAGACATAAAACTTTTTTTTTTCAAAAAATACCAAACCTTTACCTATTATTTGCTATTTCAGACTCAACTAGGTTACCACATGTAAATTGTTTGCTTTTTAATACCCTACATTTTTCATTTTTTCCGTTTCAGACCTAAAAATCTTTGTTTTCAAATAAACCTAACTTTAGCATATTCATTGTTATTTCATTAATGGAACCAGTGACCAACATGTAACCATATTTCTCCTAACTTATATGCACGCTAAGCATCGATCACCTAAAAGAATAATTGATTCTAAAACCGTAGGTTACGTTTCTGTTTCTTTTTCTTGTACACCATATTAGGTCCTATATCTGATTCTAAAAGCCTAACTCTATATCCTCCCGTACCAAGGTTGGTTTCACAAAATTGAGCATTTTTCAAATACTCTGATAGTATGTTTATTTTAACACTATACTAAGATATTTTGACAAGTAAGTTGTTATTTTTTTTATTTTTATCTTTAAGCTCATTTTGTCTCAAGTATTTATCAATGTTTTACAATGAGTATTAAATTTATTTGACACTTTATGTATGGATAATCTCAAACATTAGCTATTTTTTTTACATTTGTAACCTCCAACATGAAATCACATCCCGTCTACACGGTATGGAAAGAGGATTCCAGATATTAGCTTCATGTGAGAGGTTACGTAGGTAAAAAATAGCTAATGTATGATCATCCGTACATATAATGTCTAATAAATTTAATACTCTTTGTAAACATTCATAAGTACTTGAGACAAAATAGGCTTAAAAGTCAATAAATAACAACTTACTTGAAAAATTGTTCTAATATACTATTAAAATAAATATACCATCAAACCTTTTGAAAATAACATCGGGACAACTTTTGAAAACAGACTAAATCTTGTGACAATAGCCTTGAGACAAGAGGATATATGGTTACCTACGGCCTTAGAATCAGATATAGGACCCAATGTGATGTACAAGAAAAAAGAAGGAGAAACATGAGCTACGATTTTAAAATCGGTTATTCTTTTAGTTGATCGATACCCACGATGCACGTGTCTTAGGGATACAGGGTTACCTATTGGTAATTAGCAACATTAATAAAATAACAAGGAATATGTTAAACTAAAGTTTATTTTGAAAGAAAAAAATTATCTCTGAACGGAAAAAAAAAATACTAAATGTAGACTCTTTTATGAAAAAAATAATAAGTAACATGTTAACCTATTAGGTTTAACAAAATAAAATAAAAATGTATGATCTATTATATATAAAAAAAATTAAAAATAAAATAGAATTGTTACTTTTCTGGCCGTGGGGATGTCACATCGGGCGATCGGGGGCATCGGGGCCCTTGCCCACGCTGGATTGCTAGTTTTGTGTCACCTCCTTTTCACATTTATGAATTTATCCCACAATAATCTCGGCCCGTTTTACTTTCTTTAATTTAAATGGAAATATATATATATATATATATATATATATATATATATATATATATATATATATATATATATATATATATATATATATATATTCATTTTTTAATTAGAATTATATAAATAAAATAATATAACTATTTCATTTGATATTTATGATCTATGTTTAACACTTTAATCAAAATTATAATAAATCACCATACCTATTATGACTCTGAGCGAATAAAAATACAAATATTATATATATATATATATATATATATATATATATATATATATATATACTAATTTATAACCCGTGAAAATCACGGTTATAAATTAATTAAAATTTCATATTAAAAAATCAAAATTATTAATCAATTATTTTGAATAAATTATTACTTAAGAGATATTTTTTTAGTTATATAAAATTACAGTTGTTGATTTAAATAAATACGTAAAGTTATATCACATTATAATCTATATTAATTTTATTTTATTTTTTAATCTAATGTTATTAGTTTAATATAATTAGAGTGAAAAAATTAAAATTTTGAAATTTAAAATAGAGAATCAATTATTAATTTAATTTAATTAGAGTGAGAAAGTTAAAATTTAAAATTTAAAATTGATAATTAATAGGTTGGCAAATGACATGATAGACGACATATAGTATTAATGAAGAGTTCTAATAATATGACACTTGTTAATATGAGAATAAATCCATTCATTTATTAGAATAGTGATATATATATATATATATATATATATATATATATATGTGTGTGTGTGTGTGTGTGTGTGTGTTAAACCCTTTGCTACAATATTAAGGTGTCTACGTCGATGGAAGCTTCCCCGCCGACCACTCTTACGCCTTGTTCCCGAGTTTTTTTTGTAAATTCATTAAAGGAAAGGGAAGGAAAATTTTGACAGTAAGAAAGGGAGGGAAAGTAAAATATTTATTATTCCATGTTCCCGAGTTCGAAGGAAATGAAAGGAAAATTTTAAGTTTTTGTGTTCGCGAGTTAGGAGGAAATGAAAATAAAACTTAAAATTTTCCTCCCCTCACTTTCTTTCCAAATCCGCCCAATTTTGGAGGAAAATATGGCTCCAAAATCATTTCCCTCTCCTCACTTTCCTTCCATTAATGAAACTTGGGAACACGATTTTCCTTCGACACCTCTCACTTTCTCTCCGTATCCTCCCATTTCCCTCCTTAAGTAAAACTCGGGAACAAGGCGTTAGGGCTTCGTCACCTGGAGCTAAGCAGCCTGTTTTTCTGCTTAAATTCCTTTCAGCCCTAAATTAGCCTAATGAGACATTGGGATATAAGAAACGACATCGTTTGGTTGCTGACGAAAGCTGCCTTCTTGCTTGCTTCCGTTCATCCTGACATCATGATGACGAAGAAGACTTGGTGGTGGGTTTTTCTTGTTGTCGGCGTCGTTTCTCCTAATGCTGCTTGCCACTCTTGGATCCCCTTTAATCGACAGCTCTTTATGATTGCCGCTGACTCACCCACAATCTGCTAATACCGACCTAACGTCAACTAGATATTGGTTTAATTTCTCCATCCACTGCCAAGAGCCCTAAATAAGGTACCCAAATAATTTCTTCGTCCTTTTTTTCTGCGATTCCAAAACAATCGTATCTGGGAGGCGGAATAGCTTATTTGTTGTCATGGGTTTGTAAGATCCTCATGATCGCCACACTTTCCACTGCTTCTATTATCCAATAAATTTACGTGTAACTATTCTCTTCTTCTCTTGCCTGGTTTCCCATCCTTACCAACAATAATTAGAAGCTGGAGAGATGGGTGAGACATGATACTTCATGTCCGCCTTGTCGCTTATACTTTCAAGGTTCGTTTTTTATGCTATGGATTCGTTATTTCTCTCTTGCGTCTTATAATTTTTATAATCTATGTTTTCTATTGTTTAATTTTCATTTCAATTTTGTAATACATGGATTGTAGTTTTTGTAATTTTGTAACTTCTTACTTCGTTTTGCTGCCCCATATCGCGCCTCATATTTCCCTTTTATCTCTTTAATCTCTCTCTCAGCAAGTAATCACTTCATTTGCCTCCTTCATCTTTCCCCAATTCTATATGTGCCTCAACTGATTCCTGAAATGGAACTTTATGCTGATGTGTTCATGTGCATAGTAGACATATTTCAAAGGTAAGTTTTCTTTTTTCAACCACCATTAGCAGTTTCATGTACAACTTGTCCTATTTTTGGACGATTTTATGCAACCTTCTACCCTCTCTCACACCTTTTTATGAAGTTATTAATATTTTATGACATAATTCTTTGATTTTTTTATGCACAGTAGGTGTTTGATTAAATGTTTGAACCAAAATATATATTAACTTCATTCTATAACTTATGTTTATGCAAATTTATTCTATAACTTATGTTCGTGACTATAAAAGGAAAATTGAAATCCTCACTTAAAATGATCATGATCATAACTATTTCCTGTTAGGCGAAAACTTTGTTGTAAATGTCCACTTTTGTCTCTAATTCCTATAAATTATGTGTTACAACCTTGCCTAAATAAAGTTTTTTGGATTGGGATTGTTTCTGGTGTTGTAATAAAGCCTGATTTGGGTTCCCTACGGGTTACTAGCTAGAAGGATCACCATATGAGATCTATATTTATGGTTATTCAATAAGCACTTGTGATTGCATTCACCTAAGAAAAAGAAAATGGACATATTAATACCTAAAGTGCTAAATAATGTTTTATCTGTCTGGATCATATCTTTATCAGCAAAACAGTGAAGAATACAAGAATGTTCGCCTTCCTATCGGACATCATGCTCATATAGGAAGAAGGTTACTTTAAATGATATGCATGAATATAGGAAAGATAAAACATCAATCTTACATTCAATCCTGAGAGATAAGACGTGACGTCTCTGTCCACTTCCTACTTTACCTTTCTTAGGTTTGATCAAGAACTAAAAAAAACAGAGTATTGGATTTACGAATGATCTCTATGGTCTATAAAATTTATTAATTAATTTGTTCATGACCATTATAGGTTATTGAAGCAACTATAATACTAGGAAAAATAGTTGAGACCAACCAAAGACGGAGAAGAAACAGGTGAAACTAAAGTTGAAGGCTTGTGTCATCGTCACCGAGGATACATTTGCATGAAGAGTATAAAACAAGAGATCCACCAGAATCCGTGAATAATTATAAACCTATAAAGTTAAGCCATCGTGATTAATTGTTCTACCGAAGTCTACCGTCGTAAATTAGGTAACCTTTTTCTTTTATCTTTGAAAATTTTATCAATTTTCCCTTGTTAATTAGTTAATTATCTTAGGGTATTATAGTTTATTTTCATCGATAATGAGTCTTGCTAGGTTGTTTACAAATTTGGTCCTTTTGTTATATCGTTTGTTTTGGCCTTGTTTGGTGGGGGGAACTAAGTGGAACAGAACATAACTATTATTTTTCAGAAGGTGTTTGGCACAAGTAGAACTGGAACAAATTTTTTTTGACCAAGTCCAATGGGACTATTCATATAAAAAATAGTCCCACCCAAATAGGTGGAACACGTTTTTATTTTCTATTCCTTGGACGGAAATACCCTTATTAGGAACGCTTCTACAGCCTCGTCTCCATCTTTCTCGTAGCCTCATCTCGTCATTCTCGCTATACATACGTTGGTAGTCGATTATCTTCTCCGCATAATCAACTAGGTAATTCTGAGTCTAATCAATTTCACGATATCTCATGTGCAAGGAATTCGATTTCAAAGGTGCGATGTTTCTTTCCCTACTTACCTGTTTCTTTCTCTACTTACCTGATTGATTTCAAGTTTATTTCTATTTTTATTCACCTGCATCGATATGTTATTAGTTATCAGTTGCTTTGTATTTTTTTTTATCTAGTTTCATCAACCCTAAATCTTATAATCAAGGGATTTTTTGATCTTGATATACCCTTAAATCCAATAAAGTGTTAATCGACATCCCTTTTAAAAGTTATGGATTCTGAGAAGCACCGGAATTCAGAAACTTAGAGCGATCAGGAAACTAGTGGTTGCTCGTTGTCACCTGATAGAGCCAAAGATGGTCTGGGCCGTTCTTATGAGTGTACCTACTGCAAAAGAGGGTTCACAAACGCTCAAGCCTTTGGAGGTCACATTAACGTCCATAGGAAAGACTTTAATTTAATGTTATAGTGACCATTGACCATTATACCCCTTGAATGAAAACAATTGCAGGTGTCATTTGGTTGTAATACTTGACTCATTTTTGATAAATGACCAATACACCCATGTATATCCATAGAATCATATCTTCAATGCCACATTCCAATAATCTGTTTTTCTTGATTACCTTTATGATATTGCTTGAACCCATAGAAATAGTTTTTAATCTCCAAAATACAAAATGATTAATGAATAAAAAAATCTAGTGTCATAATATCATTTCCATCATCGTTTTTCAAAGATTTAAAATAAAAATTACCTTACATTGACAATTATACCCCTTGAATTTACATTGATCATTATACCCTTGCATGAACATAGTTGTAGGCATCATTTTTTTTTCATCCTCGACTCATTTTTGATAAATGACCGGTATACCCATGTAGATTTACCACAGTCAATGCTCAGCCTAATACATCTTGATAGCCTGTAAGCTTAATATAGTTTTGCTGCCTCCCGGTGTACATATTTACCCAATAATTTTGGAATTCTTTGTTTTTTATTAATAGTTATTGAATTTAGAAACATTTTGTTCTAGAAGTTTGTTCATATCGAGTTTATATTGTTTATGTCAGATGCATGTTTTAGATACTCGATTATGGACGAAAATGCCCATGAGTGCTTGTAGTTGCGTGTTTGTAGTTGTCACTAAGTTTTTAATACCTGTTAATTGATTGTACCAACCCCCTTAAGTGTATGATTCTCATTATAGTCAAGCATATGCTGTTTTTTACTTGTTTTTTTTATTATAAACTTTGTAGATATGGATCGTAATCATTTGCTCCTATTTGTGAAATTACTGGAGAGTTATATTCAATTGTTGATGTGCCTAGCTACAATTAGACTTTGGTTAATTGAATGTGAGGAAAAAGAAGCTCAAAGGAGAGATCTAAGTGAAAGTACATTAGAAAGTAGATTAGACACAATTTCGAAAAGGTCAATAGAAATACAACATATCACACGTGAAAGTGATGAAAATTGTATAAATGAGTTACGTATGGACATAAATGCATTTGCACGTTTATGTGAATTACTACAAACTCGTGGTGGATTATTAAACGACGGTTTAGTGACCATCGAGGAGCAAGTTGCTATATTCTTAAACATATTAGCACACCACAAAACTAAACAGATGTATTTAAGTTAGATTATATCGGTCAGGGGAAGCAGTAAGTCGTTATGTTCATCGAGTTTTGGGTGCTTTGATGCATTTGCAAGACATATTGTTTGTTAACCCAATGCCTGTTGCAAATGATTGTACAGACAACTGATGGAAATGGTTCCAAGTAATCATTATAATATTATTATGATATATTACAAATTAATATAAGGTTTGAAATAAGAACGAGTTAGTATTTTATTTATAGGGTTGTCTAGGAGCAATTGATGGAACGTATATTGAAGTTAATGTCCTTGACTCAGATAAATCAAGGTACCGAACAAGAAAGGATAATATAGCAATGAATATGTTAGGTGTCTGCAATCGTGACATGAATTTTGTCTATGTCTTATCTGGTTGGGAAGGTTCGGCTACTGATTCAAGGGTTTTGTGGGATGGAATTACTAGACATAATGGTTTGAAGATTCCAATTGGTAAGCTAAAACAATAATTACTAAATATTTAAAGTAAAAATAATTACATATTCATATAGATTATTTTATTTATTATAGGTAACTATTATTTGGCTGATGGAGGATATATCAATGGGTGAAGGTTTTTTGGCACCATATAGAGGTATTAGGTATCATTTATGGGAATGGGAAGGTAGTACACGTGCACCTACAAATAAGGAGGAATACTTTAACATGAAACACTGTCAATCAAGGAATGTTATTGAGAGGTGTTTTGGTGTAGTAAAGAGACGTTGGGCTATATTAAGAAGTCCTTAATTTTATCCGATAAGAATTCAAGGGAGAATAGTCATGACATGTGCTTTGTTGCATAATTTTATTAGGACACACATGGCTCTTGATCCGGAGGAAAACACGTCTACCACTTTTGAAGATATGCCTATTGGGGAAGAACAACCAAATCATTTTCAAATTGTGGATGTTGTTGAATCAAGTAATGAATGGACTCAATGGAGAAATGATTTAGCACAAGAAATGTTTGAGTCTTGGATGTCAACTAGATCTTAGTAGATTGTTTTTTTAATTTTAGAACTTTTATTTTTAAGCTTGTTATTTGTAATTGTTATTGATGTGAACAACATTGATTTTTGTGTATGTTTTTATTAATTTTAACTTTCTTAGTGGATGAATTGTTTTTATATTTTCCATTTTTATATATTTACCTTTGTTATGTATAATATGACAAAAGCAGATAACAAATCATGACAGACAGGCGTCAATGGACACAAGAAGAAGAGGATGCATTGATTACCATCCTTCAAGACATTGTTGTTATCGGTGGCAGAGGTGATAATGGAAGCTTTAGGCCTGGAACCTATGATCAAGTCGTTCTAAAGTTGCGGGAAAAAGTCGTTGGTATTAATATAACAGCAAAGCACGTACAAAACAAAATCAAACGTTTGAAGGATAAATTTTCTGCTACATATGATATGCAAAATACAAGTGGGTTTGGTTGGGATGGTGCTCGTAAATGTGTAGTAGTTGATTCTGCTGAGATATTAGAGGAATATCTAAAGGTTAGTGATTATATATATATATATATATATATATATATATATATATATATATATATATATATCCTCCCTAATAAATAAAGAACTTTTTGCCACTTGTCACACTCTCATTGATTTGGTAACATGTCGTTTTGTGGTTATTTTCAATTAAATGTTTTCCACATGGGATTTTGTGGTTGTTTTATTTTAATTAAATGTATTAATTGCAATAAATATAATAATAAAGGCATTTCAATTTCATTAATTGACTTTCCTTCTAATTTCAAAAATTCTAAAGTAAAGTCCATTAGTTTTCCTTATTTATTTATATAGATTATTTGTTTAAATTTAAAAGAGAAAAAATACTTTAATTTTAATAATTCAATATTTTTCTATTTTTCTTATAAATGCAACTTCTCAAATGATTTTATATATAATTTTTTTAAATGAAACCATGTAATATATATATATATATATATATATATATATATATATATATATATATATATATATATATATATTATTTGTATGCATATCTAAGTATTAAATATATGGTTTTACATGTAACTTTGTTTGTTTTACTAGAAACATCCAAACAAAAACTATGTCGCGAACAAACCATTCCCTGCATACGAGCGACTAGCAAATGTTTTTGGTAAAGATCGAGCTACAGGCGCTATGGCTGAATCGGCGGCTGATGTGACAGAAAATCAAAATGTTGATAACGAAGAAGGAGAAAATTTTCCATCGTCTAATTCTAATCCTCAAAACACTGCAACTTCCTCCAATCCACATCCCAAAGACTCGGTGCAAAATAGAAAAAGAAAAGCGGCATCTGAAGAAGTAACACATGTAATTCAAATGGGGTTAGCTACCGTATCCGAGGTAATCCAGAAAATGACTAGGGCTATTACCTCTTCAACAAATGACCTCACAGAGTTAAAAACTATACATGAAGAGTTGAAGACCATCGAGTTGTCTTCTTCAGAAATCATGCGAGTTTGTTTGAAGTTTACAAAAAACCTGAATTTGTTACCGATGTGGAATAGCTTGGACGCAGCTACCAAACCACTTTTTGCGAAGACTATATTGGAAGATGACAATTGAAGTTTTTTATTTTTTTTATTTAAAAATAAGGATTTTGGAAACCATTTTGGTTTAGAAGTTTGTTAATTTCAAAGCAAATTTGATTATTTGGTATTAGAGCTTGTTTTAATGAGAATTTTAAATAATTTTTTTACTAAAAATGTTTATTTTGAAGTTATGTATGTTAATAGAGTTATTATGAATATTTTTTGCATAAGGCTAGTATGGTCATTTTTGCATCTTGTTTTGTCCGGTTCTATTGTTACCAAACAGTTTCAGACAACTTGTTCAGTTCTGTCTAGTCTTACCAAACGCTATACAAATTATTTATCTTGTCCAATCCTGTTCTGTTCAGTCCAATCCAGTTCTGTTCCACCCAGTTCCTCTACCAAACGGTACATTTAGGAACAAATTTTGTTGCTTATCTTCTCCCCCTGGATTTGATTTTTTTTTTTTGTTTTGAATTTGACCATTAATTTAATGCGATAAACCCATGCAAAACTACATTTGTTGCTCGTCATTATGTTTTTGTTCTTATTTTTTTTAGAGTAAATTACTAATTTGTTCACATTAGGAGCAAAATATGAGACATTGACCAAAATTGTTATGAGACCCTAAATGACGAAAAAAATGAAAAAATTTTCTTTTTGGACATAAATAAAAGGAACAACCAATCGTACAAACTAAATTTGTGATTTAGTCACGTCAATCGGTAATGGAAGGCTTTAAGTGGATGAACGATAAGTAGATTGTTGTTATCTGGCCAACTCCTAATTACCAATGAGATTTTATTACCCTTTCTTTTTCTTGAAAAATAATTCCATTTTTCCTAATTAATTTTAAATATGCGTTGCATGTATGGTAATGTAGCTGCCATATCAAGTTGTTTCGATTTATATTGTCTAAGGTTGCAACTGAATCGGTAAGTTATCTTTTGTTGATACCATTTTTTATTGCCTTAAAGTTGCTATGTCAGGTGATATTTACTTATGTTGTTTAGTTTTGAATTAAAATTACATCAGGTTAATAGCAGATACTTTTTTGACTTCACACTTAACTGTGTCAAAGTTTTGAATTTTGACTTTGAAATAACTTTATATTTACTTTGAACACTGAATTATTTATTCATACTTCTTTTTAATTTTAATCTAACATATTACCATCGTATTTACTCAATTTGAGAGCATGTGACTTAGGTGCTGTTTGTTTTTTAGAAGAGAAAACGCGTGAAGTCTGCGGACCACCTCTGCAATCCTATGTAGCAGAAGAGGTGGAACAAACGGCTGCAGTATGTAATAAAAAATATGTTTGTTTTTTAACGTCTGCAGACTGCTGCAGTAAGTTAAACTAAGGCGTGAAGATGTTTGAAGCAGTTGGTTTAGTGCTGCGCCACGCAGCACACACGCAACAGTTTTTAAGTCAGAAGTCTTCTGAAAAACAAACAGCTGCGAAGGGCCAAGTGTTGCGCGTGTGCTGCGCGGCGCAACAATAAGTGGTCTGAAGTGGTTTTTTTAGAAAAACAAAAAGCACCTTAGTTTCTCATCATTTCACAACACAAGTCAACCACATCTTTGGTTTTAAAGGAGGTTAGAGGATTTACGTATTCTCTCTTTGTATTGTGCTTAACCTGTTTATGATTTGGAGAGTTATTGAACTTATATAGCCTAGATAAAAGTGTGTTCATATTATGCATAAAAAGTAAGGTACCATTACCATTACTCGTAAAAAATGCAAGTGCATTGTTATTTTGGGTAAAAAAAACTATAAATATATTGCTATTATTGGTAAAAACAATGTAAGCATGTCTCTATTATTGGTAAAAGAAATAAATTAACTAAATATAAGAGAAAAATATAATACAAAACCCAATTTTGTTGGATACCAAAAAAAACTGATTGCAGGTCACTATTGTTGTAGGGGTAGTTTTTTTTTTGTCAATTTTCAGTATCGTGAATTGCTGGTTGACCAGGAAGAGGGAGCAAAAAAAATCACATGAAAGAATTAGGAATTACTTACATTATTGTAATGATCAAAAAATTGGGTTTCATAATTTAAGAAAGTAAATATTACGTTGTGAAAAGTACACTTAGATATGCGACCAATGAGATTATTTGCATCATACTATTCTATGGAATAATATATTTATAAGTTGTGCGACAAATGTCACCAGACAAAATAACAAAATAAAGAAGAAAACCATTAAATAAATACTATTAAAAACACAAAAATGTAATAAAATTTTTGCAAATCATTTTTTATTTTAGTATTTTTTTTCACTTTTTTTTCTTAATAAATCATTGTACTTTGCAAGAACATTGTTATTATGTACATATGCTTTCCAGAGGATATTGTCTTTGTGTGAATGTATATTTATTTGTTTGTTATTATACCATTGTACCTTACCTTTTTGTTCTTTTGCGTTGTAACAAAGTAATTTTCTTACTATTACATGATTCTTGTTTGGGTTTTTTTTGCAGGTGAATCTGCTGAAAAGAAAGTCAAAATTGGTTTCAGTATATAAGATTATAACTCTCCCGCCACGCCGGTATGCCGGAGCGCTTTAGAGATAAATGAGAAATATATAGTTGATGTTGAATCTCAAGATTTCTACTTTTTTCAAAATCTCAACGAAACTTACTTTTATATATATATATATATATATATATATATATAATGATTTTTTTTTCAGTATCAAGAGGGAAAAAAAGCACCAAGCTCTGTATATTGTATGTTATTTTTATGGGAGTTTTGTATGAAAGGAGGGTCATTTTTTTTAAATATTTACCAATTTTAGAAATGCAGAAGCTAAACTTGTCGTCGGTTTCAGAAGGAGACCGAGGGGTGGGATAGAAGAAGAATAATGGGTTGAGTTATTGCATGTGATCCGAAATATCTATTTTTCTTCTATCAGGGATTAGTTTATAAGGGAGCAATACAAAGAAGGGTTGTTTTCGGTTTCATATACTAGGAATTGTTTAGATAAGTTTTTATTGTCTAGCCTTGTCGATCCTACTAGATGGAATTACGATGCCATGCGAAAACAAAATGTTTTAGCTTGGTGTATTAATGGAGATAGGATTCCCTCCATATTCAAGTTAAGAGATAAGGGTATTCCTTTGGACTCTATTATGTGTCCACTTTTTTCTATTACGTGGAAATCGATGAATCATATTTTCACTGCTTGCTCTGAACTTGCTTATGTCTGTCAGTTTTTACAAACTTAACCAGAAGGACAAATTTGTCTTTTATTCTTAAAAGGGCTTATATGTTAGTTAGTTTAGAGTTTGTTAAAGTTGGAAAGAGTGTCCTAGGTCATTAACCATTGCTAATATTTCTAATAATAACATGATCATTTTGGGTTGCCCTCAAAACCCCTTTGAGCAATTAAAAAATAATATATATATATATATATATATATATATATATATATATATATATATATATATATGAGAAATTAGTTTATAAAAATTTCATGGCTTGATAAATTAATTAGAAACGATTTTGAAATTAATTAATTGAAGGGGGTGAATGTCAATTAATTAAAAGTTAATTAATTGAAATATTCCAGAATCCCTAAAGAGATAAGGGTGTACGAAATCTCTAAGGGCAACCCAGAGTTTTGGAGTTGCTTTGGGCCAAGCAACTAAAGCCTATAACTATGGTGCTAGGGATCAAATCCTATTTGCTCAAAAACCCTTAAAAAATTCGACTCTCTCCTTCCCTTATTCTATTTGGACGGAAATTCCTAACCCTTCTAGGATTTATGAGATTTTCGATTTTAGCCTCCCCTCTCTTAGGATTTTTTTCATTTTGCTCTTTAGTGTTTTTGGGTACGAGCCATTCAAGGGATTCTGACTTGGTTCATTTCATCAAAGCAAGATGGGAAAAACAAGATCTTAAGCAATAAGATCTCTAGCTGCAAAAGAGTTAAGTTTTATTATATATCAAGTAATACATGAAACTTAGATCCTCTATGTTGCATGAACACATAATAATTATTGTTTATTTTCGATGCGCATAATCGTGTGTTTAGATGCAAAAAATCTATCATAGGTATTAGAGCCTTAGTTCATGATTACTTGCACTTCTAAAATCCAAATTGATTAGAATTGATCTTGTTTATTTATTAGGGTTTTCGATTTAGGGTTGTAGGGTACGGAAGTATTATTTTCATTTCTAATGGTTATCTGTTTTGCTTGTGCCCTAAGCTGGGGTTTAATAACCATAACTCTATAAAAACGAAATCGAAAAAGAAACTGGAAATCATTCGGGCGCGGCACGCCTTGCCCGATTTTTTCCAATGGAACCCTAACTTGCTCCACAAGTTCCATAACTTGTCTTGCAAGAAACAAATCTGAAGAGTATCGAACTTTTGATAAATACCTCTTTTAAATATAAATATTATTTAGATAGTGATTTTAAATCAAATATTTGAATTGATTTAAATAGTTGTCATAATAGTGATTTATAAATTTGAATATTAAATTAATATTAATTATTAACATTGCGTCATCGCATGTTAATTTGAATTAATAAAAAACATTTAAATTTAAAATTATATATATATATATATATATATATATATATATATAAAGACATTTACAACATGCATGATAATATATTTAATAAAACATTGTCAGTTTTACCGCGACTAGATTCACCCACTCTAATACTATAAGAGAGGTTTAAGGAGGTTTCTATAATTTCTAATGAGTTCGATTTTTCAAAGCTCGTTACTTACTACCCTCACCACCTCTTTTTTTTAGTGGAGTTACCAAAAGGGTTTGATAGGATGATGTTTCAAGTTAAAAGTATTAACTTAAAGTATGTAAACAGAATATCATTTTAAATAGTAAAAACGTGAATCGTATGCTACCCATGAAAAACGAACATTTTCTTTATAACATGTCAACGGAGCGTGTGCAGTTCGCCAACAGATGAGTTTTAGAGTATAGTTGAAAGTGATGTGGTTTTGGAAAACCTCAAGCGTAACTTGAGTCGGGGATCATGTAGTTTTTTCATGGTTGATGCACCATCTAATCCATGATCCACGACATCCCTAGACTAAGATAAGCCTAAACGAGATTAACATGCTATTGATTGTATTTAATGAATCTTAAAAGATTTAGGAATGTTACAGTTATTGAAATTGGCAAATAGTGTTGCCTACCTAAGTAGCTTTGTGGTGTGATTACGACAACCCTCTTCACATCATGACATAAAATATGGATCCTAGCCTTATTTAAATAATTTTGTTTAATAAGGTAATTATTTTCTAAGGATTAATAAAACAAACTAGAATGAAAATTAATATTGAGTGACGTCTATAATTTTATCCATTAAAATCCACTACTACAAAACCTCTGAAAGGATAAACTAAAAGGACTGATCAGTCTTGTCAAAATTCTTTGTTCGAGAATAGTTGTATTGAACGAAAAAAAAGAGTGTGCCTTATATAAAGCTCTTCATGAGGTTCTTCCTGCTACTGCATTTCAATTTGAAAGAAACATATACCAAATGTACGTTGTATGTATACTAAAATATTAAAGTGCCAAGGAATTTCATTGGGTTAGGAGTTAACTATGGTTATCATAATCAACTAGCTAACATGTATATATAATTAGTTCACTCTGATTTTGATATGAATAAATTTGAAATGTACATGAAGGAGTTGCATGCATGTTGAGGCCTTTTGGAACTAACATGTCCATTCATAGAAACTCCAACTTCAAATACCCCTACATTCGCTATCATGAATGTAAGTGTCAAAAAGAAGAAATCCAGTTGCCTATGGGTTAAAAGGTGGTTAGTGTTGGTATACCTAATTCGGCCCAAATGTTGAGAACAAAGGAAAGCTTATTTTGAGACATGTTTTGATAGGCTATTTGTTTCCATAACAAGAAAAGGACAAAGAAAGCATATATACCCAATATAGCTAAAGGATAGTAAAAGACTAAAACATGGAGTAGATAATTTGATCATGGATAACGAGCCCCTACTACTATTCTTAGGATCAAAAGACAACTCTTTTTCCCAAATGTTTAGTCTACAATCAGATTTTGAATTCATAATGCCATTGTAATATTACTTCTAAACCTTGAGTATTTTACTAAAGATAAAATATTGATATTTGCAAGAATGTACAGTGGCTAAAAGGAAGTAAGAAGACTAAAACATGGAGAAGAAAAAATGATCATGAATATCAAACCCTTTGCTACTATTCATAAGATCAAAAGACAACTCGTTCTCCCTAAATGTTAGTCTATGGTCTTATGATTCATATTATTTATACTATGTTTCATGAGATTGTTCTAACTTATTTAAATGGTTAACATGTTTAAAAGAAAGTCATGAAATCTGTGAAACTAGTATACTAATAATAGTTAAAAGTTGATTCAGATTTTTGAATGAGATGTATTATTGTGGAATCATCTTCTTGGACATGTAAATGAGAATTGCATTACCAAATATCCATATGGATAGGGTTTTGGAATTCATTTGACCATAAGTCTTATGATAAGTGCAAGTCTTATTCGTCTAGATGGATGACAAAAGCAACATCTTATGGTGAGAATATATGTTGGAATTAGTTTAACTAATGAACCGTTTAAATCAACCACGATACATGCTAATTCAAATACATCCAAAAGTTTGGGTGAAATGTATTTGTGCAATCATAGTATTGGACACATAAATAAGAAATGCATTACCAAGTATCCAGTTGGATACGATTTTGGAAATCATTTGACCACAAGTCTTACGATAAATGCAAATCTTGTTTATCAAGATAGATGACGAATACATCACTTGGTGATGTGAATATCTGTTGGAATTAGTTCACTTTAATGGACCGTTCTGATTAACAAAAAGACATGGTAATACAAACTTTGTTGCCTTCAAAAAGTATGAACATGTTTATATGAATTAACATAAGTCTAGAACCTTTCACGTATTCAAAGCTTTAATTAAACAAAGTTAAGAATAATTTGGGAAATAGGATGAGATACTTAGATCTAGTAGGGGTAGGGAACATCTTAGTCAAAACTTTATTGATCATCTCAGGAATTGTGAAACGGTTTCATGAGCTATCTCTGCCCTGTTGATACATAAAAGAGAACCTCTAGCAATCCGAAGCCAAACCAGAACCGAAGTCCAATTGCATTCCGAGATGTGAAGAGTTCCGAAGTCAAGCTTCCCCGGGATGAAGACTTATCCGATACATTTCTAGTTTTTGGTGTTATTGAGTCTGTACAAGCATTTAATGCTTCTTGTCGCTTTTATTGATTATACAGTTCATGGGACGAAATCGAGTAAATCGTGTGTGTCAGCTTTTCTGACTTATCAGATTTACATTCTCCATGCAAGTCTTGCATTTTTTCTTATTGTTTCTCTTTTCCTATTTAAGGAGATGATTTATCCATGCATTGTAACCCTTTTTGAAGCAATATTCTCCTTCACATCAAACACTAAATATCTTGCATGTCAAATCTCTTTCTCCATATTTTCCTTGTTCTTAAGTTGTCTTTACTTTGTTCATACTCATTTTATCTTACTTAAATATATTGTTGAATACTTTGTTGATCTTCATTCTTTAAGACAAGACTGGTTTACCAGACTTGACTGGACAAAAATATTAGCAGCACACATTGATCTTAAGTTAATTCAAGGTTTGAGTTTTGAAACCTTGTCTGCACACTAAGTCTTGTACTTTCAATTGGTATCAGATCTTGAGTGGTTGTCCTTTGAATCCATAAGATCAGATTATAATTGATCTGAGATTACCTTGGTGTTGACGTATCCCATCAGAAATATGTCAGGTATAACGGAACCGTTAGTTTGATAGATGGTCTGGGCAAAAGACGGCGTATGCCTAACCCCACGTCCTCTCCCTCGCCCTTTACAGCCCCGTATTCATTCCTTGGCGCCTAAGTGCCAAGGCCAGCGTCAAAACAAAATAGTACCAGTCGTCCTCCAGAGCGACAGGTGTAACGCTCAGGACGCGGATGCCCTGGCAAGCCTGCACCAATAGCAAACAACCACTCACGGGGCACGATCTACCAATCGGAAGCCGTCTGTCCCTGCAAGACCTGAAAAAGTAGAAGATATGGTCGGGGTTCTGTCCCCATGATTCCAGGTATAAAAAGGTCCCTTCTCCTCCAAGAGAAGGGACCAACATTCATAACATTAACCATTTGTCTCATACTTTCTTACCCCCTCACCAGAACCACGAACTAACTTGATCGTCGGAGCCTCGTTTCGGGACAACCTCCCGGACCACTACTGACAGTCTTATTTTCTTTGCTATGATTCTCAGGCCCCTCATTTCCATCCCTGAAGGAGAAGGAGTCGAGCCGAATACATATCACAACAATTGGCGCCATCTGGACATGCACCCAGTACGACACAACCCACTTCACAACCTCAAGCATCGAAAATGACAGATAAAGGATCGATACAGCATGAAGGTGACGATAATAGCCCGGTCAGATCAATGCATTCCCTCGACGGAAGCGGTATGTCGACACTGGAGGGGCATTATCACACAGACACCAACGACGATGCCAGTCGGCTCCACGGCGGAGCTCATTGCTAGCCTATGACGACCGCCGCCCGTCGCAACGGAACATATGGCCATGACTAACACCACAATGCCTCAAAGAGCGCCGACCACCCAATCACAACAAAAAGCAAATCAACCACATCCATCGGCACGGCAGGCGGGGACCAGCGCTTGGTCCCCCGACACCATTTTATCAGCCGCACCACTTACAGGCCACCAGTCTTCCCTGATGGCCGTAATGTCGCATATCCCATTATTCGCCCAGCAACCACCGTTCAACCCATATTCATACCACTACCAAGGCGTGTACCCTTGAACACAGACTCATACCCACAACACTCAAAGCACGCAAAAATAGGGGATAAATGCACACACTACGGGGCTAACAGAGTTAAGTTTGCAGCCAAGTCAGTTAATGCACGCATACCCCACGCAGGCATCATATATGCCTCAAGCGACTATGCACAACCACGGGTACCATTACGAGTATGACCAAGGGTACAACAGCCCATACCACGCGCAACAGGCGATGGCCAGCGGAGCACTCAATTATATATAAGTTATATGATTTATACCATATATGGCCAAGTGTTTTAATTGTGGGGAGATACATCATCGACAATCAAAGTGCAAGAAGGATGGAAAACGAAATTTGTTTGATGAGTAAGATGATTGGCAAAATGATGATGTTGGTGAAAATTATGAAGATGCCCCTGTGTATGATGAAGAGCCTCAATTCGAAGAAGAAGTTGTAACTGGAGATGTGGGGGTGAATTTGGTGGTAAGGCGCTCTTGTTTTACACCAAAAGTTGTTGGTGATGATTGGCTCAAGCACAACATCTTCTAGTCGACATGTACTATTTTGGGCAAGGTTTGTACCTTTGATATTGATTCAGGAAGTTGTGATAACCTTATATCTGAAGAAGCGGTTAAAAAATTGGCTTTGAAAACAGAAAATCGCCCCAAACCTTACAAGCTACAATGGCTTAAGAACGGTAGTGAGGTAACTATATCTAAATGAATCCTAGTTCATTTTTCTATTGGTACCACATATGAATATGATGTGTGGTGTTATGTGGTTGCTATGAATGCTTGTTATATGTTGTTAGGTGTGACATCCCCATTTTCACGGCCAGAAAAAACCGATTTTGTTTATGCTTTATAAAAATCAGAGTACTTCTTTTAATAAAAATTGTTGCGGAATTTGTTCCCAGTAAAACATGATAAATACGTTATCAAAGCATTTCCGAAGAAATGTATTTTTATTCATTTTAAAACATTTGGGATGTCATTGTCAATACAGAAACATAAGCATAAACATAACTTACATTCATTTACACTAGTGATCTACATCTTTTTTAAATCTCTCAGTGTAATGTGACTTCATATCAACACTTGTGATATAAATAAACTGAGTGGATCAGTTTGGGAAACATGGTGAGTACATAGGGTTTTCAACCCACAATAATATAATTATTATGTTTAATCATCAAACAATTAACCCAATTACCCATCCCCATTATCTTCTTTACTCTTAAGGATTTACCCTAAGAATTAGCTATTCCTCGTTCATTCTTTCCTAAGGAATTGGCACGAAGTCCATCGTCACCAGGTTTAGGCACTAAGTCTGCATAGTCGCCAGGGTTTATACAACAGGCACTAAGTCCGCATAGTCGCCAGGGTTTAGGTACTAAGTCTGCATAGTCACCAGGGTTTAGGCACTAAGTCTGCATAGTCGCCCGGGTTTATCTCGTTTATTGAAACTATCGTTTTCGAGAGTAAACTCGCAATACATGTCAATGGGTTTCTAGAGTACACTGGTGAACACATCGTTCACAACACCTACAGGTTGCGAGCCTGCTAGTGTTCCACTGGACTGTCTAGAATAGTCTGTGGTTGTCATCCATACTCTGCTAGATGACGAGGCCAGCATTTGGGAACAAGGCTTCTCACATCGTCCACCTCTCACACTTACCTCATGGTCTATATCTGTAACGCCTGTGTTTCTAGGCTAGGCATTAATATTGACGTAATAGTCTAGGTTAACCTTTGTAACTCATTTTGAAGTAATAAAGAGGAATTATGTGAATATTATGTGCTTATATGCTTAATTATTATATGATTAATGAATTAAGAATGAAAATAAGCGTCGAAAATAAATATTAGATAAATCCGATATCTAAGGATAAAGTTGTAAAGAATCTCGTTAGAAACATTTAGGCGAAAACCTCACCGAAATCCGAGTTATAACGAAGAAGTTATGACCTGTCGAAGTTTTGCGACAAAACCGGCACGGCGCCGAATGACGTAAAAAGTGCGTTTTTGATAAACTACTTTTTAGCCTTGGTGATCAAAATGAAAGTCGTATTGTTCGTTAAACCGAGAATATGCATAAAAAGAACGCCCAAATCTGACTTCGTATGAGGAAGTTATGATTTTTCTAAGTTTCAGCTTAGCGGTAGACAGCTAAAAACTTGAATTTTAGATCGAGTGATTTTTAGCCGACACAATCTAAACGAGAATCGAAGGTCTCGTCAATAGTAGTGCAACGGTAAAAAGACAGACGAAAACGGATGTCGGACGAAGAAGTTATGAATTTTTAACGGATTTTCCTGTCCCGGTCTGTTAAAAATAATAATATTAAAAATAAAATCAAAATTAGCTGACGAAGTCTAAACTAAAGTTGTAGAGCATAATTTTCCCTACGTGTGCATATAAAGAACGTAAAAAACGGAGCTCGTATGCGAAAGTTATGGATTTTAGAAGATTTTGACACAAATTCTGAGGAATCTCGCATGGATAAGCCTTATCCGGATTGGCCACGTCACCCTCGTCCGGATCTCGCCCCGTGTCCGCCTCGTGTCCGACGTCGATGAGCTGTATTGCCGAGAATCCGACACGCGTCGCCATCCGATTCGACCGAAGCCGCAACCCTCTCCCCTTCCGATGCGTGGCGTCGCGTTGTAGCCTCCGAACTCGGACGCGTGCCTCCGTCCGAACCGAGCCACCTGTCGTCCGAGCCTCGCATCCACCACCTGCCTCCCTTGCATGCGAGCCATCTGGAGCCCCTCGCATCTGCTGCCACGTGCTCGCTTCTCAGCCCTCAGATCCGAAGCTCGCACCCTATAAAAGGGAGGGATGCGAGACTTTCCGGGTAAGTTTAGATTTTTGCCACTTTTTACCCCTAAACTCATATTTTCACTATTTTGACTTCCCCCGAAGCCCCGAGATCACTTCCAACACCCGAAACACGCCCCGAAGTGCCCGAAGACCCGGAAAATTTTATCTTTTCGGTTTTGAAGCCCAACCCTCGCAGAGCCCGGTTTCTCAATAAAACTCCCGGTTTTATTAGAAACAATTGTTTTAGAAAACGAAGTGCTGCCTGATTATCGTTAAATCAAGTGAGTGTATAGTCACTTTCATCTTACACATAGATATGAAGTATTTTATATAAAATACGTGCTATGTGATTATATATTGTTTATTTATTTGAGATGGATGATGAATGAATGATTTATACAGATTTTTAAATAAATTAAACTGTATATCTATTTTTATCTACAAATATGTTGGGTAAAACATGGGTAGATAGTTGATGTGTGAAGAAATAAAATGATGAGAGGCCTCGATGTTATTGTGATCCAGTCATCTAGCGGAGTATGGATGACGACCACGAACTTTTCTAGACAGTCCAGTGGAACGCTGGCAGGCTCGCAACATGTAGGTGTTAATGAGCTTGGGTGTTCATTTGCTGTACTCCATCCCCCACATAGTTGCCTTTTTTGACATAAATTGCTGGGAAACCCCCCAAGCAGTGTTGTCGCCCCGATGAAAATCCTTAGACTAGGTCCCTTGTGATAGTTGTTTTAGGGACGTAAAGTGAGGATAACGGGAATGGGTAATCGGGTTATTATTGTTTGATGAAATTAATAAATTTATTTATTGTGGGTTGAAAACCTTATATGCTCACCAGGCTCCCAAGCCTGACCCACTCAGTTTTCTTTGTATTACAGGTAGTGGCGCGAGAGCATAAGTTGAACGACTTATCAAGATATTTTGATTATAGGCTTGTAGTGTATATAACTGTTGTAAGACTTATAATGTGCTGTTTATGCTTTTGGTCTGTATCGGAACATGACATCCTGGGTTTTGTTATATAATGAAAATACATTTCTTTAAGAAATGCCTTGGTAAATCTTATCTTATCATATTTCGTTTTGGGAACAAATTCCGCAACTCTTTTAATCAAAGGATTACTCTGAAATTATTTTAAAAGCATAAATTAAACCGGTCTTTTCTGGCCGTGAATTTGGGGATGTCACAATATCACCTCTCAACTCATCATCCAACTCATATTTCATCTATCCATGTTTTACCCAACATATTACGTAGATATAAATACATATACAGTTTAAATCATATAAAACTTGTATAAATTCGTTCATCCAACATAGATAGCAAGTATACAGATAATATGCACACATAGCACGTAGTTTATATAAAATAATTCATATCTATGTGTAAGATGAAAGTAACTATGCCCTCACCTAGTAAGGTGGTGACTCGGTACTCGGACAGCACTTCGTTATCTCAAAACAATTTTCCCTTGACAAAACCTAGTATCAATACCACTAGAGTTTAGTCTGACGTTAACCGCGACTAATTAATAGTCTAGCTATATAAGCGTTTAAACAATATTTTCCAACCACTATGTACAGACAGGGACCATACATAAAACACCGGAGGGCAGGATCATTTTGGCATATAGCACTTCTGAAATCCAACAACCCTATGCGGCCCTTTAAACCATATTCCCCGTACCGCGAGTGGTTAAAAAACGATACTATAACGACACTTATATAACTCATAATAATAGCTCAAATATTTATTATAAGGTCCTAATAACATTACTATATTTAAACATAAGCTATACTTAAGGTAGGGTAAGCATATCTCACTTACCAGGGGTTTGGCTAGGAGCCGGGCTCTGCAGGGGCAGAACTTCCGAGCCGAAAGCTCTTCTTCTCGGAGCCTTCCGGCGCTCCGGGATTCGCCTCTAACACCTAGGAGGTGCTAGGGAAGGGGGAAGAGGGTTTGGGGGTAATGGGAGAGAAAGAGTATGAAAGGTGTGAGTTTTGGAGGTGATTTACGCATCTATTTATAGGCTGTCTGGGCCAATTCACGTCGTGAGAAAGGGTGCTCACGTCGTGAGCCTTGCGTAGGCTCCAAGGCGAAGCCTGGTGCTGACACGTGGCGCCAGACGCAGGTAAAACAGTCAATCTTTTAAAATTCATAACTTTGGCATACGAACTCCGTTTTTGACGTTCTTTATATCCACGCGTAGGTAAAGACAAGATCTACAACTTTCCTTTTGACTCGATTGGCTAATTCTCGGCCGATTTTAAATTTAATAGTATGAGAAGATTACACTGTTAAATGTCCGCGTAAAATTCGTAACTTCTTCATACAGACTCCGTTTTCGTCTGTCTTTTTATCGTTGAGTTCCTATTAATGAGATCCTCAACTCTCATTTAGGTCGCGTAAGCCAAAAACCGCTCGAACTAAAATTTGAGTTTCGGGTCGTGCACTGCTAAGCCAAATCTTAGAAAATTCATAACTTTCTCATACGAAGTCAGATTTGGGCGTTCTTTTCATGCACGCTCTCGGTTTAACGTATTATACGACTTTCATTTAGATCGCTAAGGCTAAAAGTCGCTCTATCGTAAATTCACTATTTACGTCTCCCGGTGTCGTGCCGGTTCTGTCACGAAACTTCGATAGGTCATAACTCCTTCGTTATAACTTGGATTTCGGAGTTCTTTATATGTACGGAACCCTTGTAACATATACTATAACTTGGTTAAGATTAATCCTTCTAAATAATCTTCTATCTAAAAGTCGTTTTCGACACTTATTGTCTCTAAATTGACTAGCCCGGATCTACGGGCGTTACAATAGGCACGTCTTGTGAGTATGATCGTAACATAGATCATAACGGGTGGACCAATACTGACAGTTTCTTGTTTAGTGGTGTGATGATATCACTGGTTCCTAGTAAGTCAAAGGAACCAGTCTCCAAACCTTCGGGTACTCTATTGACCCTTACTCGGTTTGAAGACGATTTGGAGGCAGAAGGTGACATTTTTGTGTTGATAGGGAAGGAAGTGGCTAGGGAGGTTGATATTCATGAGGCTATGGTTGCTCTACTCAAGGAATTTGGTGATGTTTTCCCTAATGAATTACCTGATGGCTTGCCACTTTTATATGGCATCCAACATCATATTGATTTACAACCAGGAGCCTAGTTGTCTCATAGGCCACATTACATAATGAGTCCCCGGGAGCATGAGGAGATACGAAGACAAGTGGAGGACTTAATTTCAAAAGGACATGTTCGGGAGAGCATGAGCCCGTGTGTTGTTCCTGCTTTGTTGACTCCTAAAAAGGATGGTACTTGGTTGTGTGTTGATAGTCGTGTCATCAATAAGATCACAGTGAAGTACATATTTCCAATTCCTCGACTTGATGACCTGCTTGACCAGATTAGTGGTGCCACTATCTTTACGAAACTGGAATTGAAGAGTAGGTACTACCAGGTTCGACTTAGACCCGACGGTAAGTGGAAGACTGCCTTCAAGACCCGTGAAGGATTGTATGAGTGGTTGGTGATGCCTTTCGATTTATCATATGCTTCTGGTACGTTTATGTGTGTGATTAACCAGTTCTTCAGGCCCTTCATTGGTAAATTCGTATTCGTTTATTGTGATGACATACTTATTTACAGTGCTACTTTATAGAGCATGTCAGCCATGTACGACATGTTTTAACCTTACTTTGTAGGGATAACTTGTATGCAGCTATGAAGAAGTGTGTGTTCATGGTCCCTAAAGTCTTGTTCTTGGGGTATGTTGTTTCTGGAGAAGGAATACAGGTGGACGAGTCGAAAGTAGCCACTGTGAAACAGTGGCCAACTCCAACTACCATCGCTGAAGTTCGAAGCTTTCATGGTCTTGCTTCATTCTATATGCGGTTTATTCCAAACCTTGTTCTGTTATGGAACCAGTGACTGATTGTATGAAAGGGTAGACCTTTACTTGGACCGGGGCGGCAGAATCAACTTTCCAATTGATAAAAGAGAAGCTCACTACAACACCGATTCTTGTATTGCCATATCATTTTCAAGTTTTTGACTTACACACGGATGCTTCCAAGGTTGAGATTGAAGTAGTTCTAAGTCAAGGGCCAAAGCTGCATTATAGCACTTATGATGTTGAATTATATGTAGTGATCCAAGCTGTAAAGCATTGGCGCCATTATCTGTTTCATAAAGAGTTTGTTTTGTTTACAGATCATGATTCTTTAAGACATGCTCACAATCAAGATAAGGTGTCACATAAACATGGGAGGTGGATGTCATTCTTGGAAAATATCACTTTTGTGGTGAAACACAAGTCTGGAATGTCGAATCGGGTGGCTGATGCTTTGATCCGAAGGAGTAATTTGTTATATCCATGAGGGTTGGTGTGTCGGGGTTGGATGCCCTCATGGAGAAGATTACAGTTGATCCTTATTTTTCTGTTGTTCAACAGGGTATACAATCTGGACAGAGGTTTGATTTTCTAGTGCATGTCGGTTTCTTTTTCAAAGGGAATCAAGTGTGCATCCCTGATTCCAATCTTCGTCTTCAAATCATCAAAGAGTTGCATGGTGAAGGGCATGTCGGGCGAGATCTTACTTTACAGTTGGTGCAATCATCTTATTTTTGGCCTACTATGCGTAAGGAGGTGGATATGTATGTTAAACGGTGCCGAATTTGTTAGGTGTCAAAGGGCACATCTTCTAATGCAAGACTCTATATGCCTTTACCTGTTCCATCACAACCTTGGATGGATATCAGCATGGACTTTGTGTTGGGTTTACCACATACTCAACACGGCAATGATTCAATCTTTGTAGTTGTTGATCATTTTTCTAAGATGGTGCACTTTATTCTTTGCAAAAAGACGACATATGCAGTTAATGTGGCTCAGTTATTATTTTGAGACGTCTACCATTTGCATGGATTGATGTCTTCTATTGTTTCAGATTGAGATACTAGGTTTTTGAGTCATTTGGCGTAGCTTGAGAAAAATGGTGAACACTCAGCTCAATTTTAGTGCATATCATTCTCAAATGGATGGCCAAACAGAAGTTGTCAATCGATCCCTCGGTAATCTTTTGCGGTGTTTAGTGGGTGATCATGTGAAGGCCTGGGACTAGAAGCTTTGTCAAACTGAGTTTGCTCATAATTTTGTCATCAACCAAAGTACTGGATTTTGTTCATTCCAGGTGGTCTACTCTGTTCAACCATGGGGACCACTTGATTTGATATTGCTTCCTGATTCTGGTGTTGTTCCAAAGAAATTTCAGGATTGTGTTAAAGGACTACAAGATGTTCATTTGGCTGTTCATGACAACTTGGTTAGAGCCAACTCTAAGTACAAACAAAAAGTAGATAAAAAAACACAGACAAGTTGATTTTATAGTATGTGACTTTGTTTGGGTTGTTTTGACTAAAGATCGTTTTTCGGTTGGTGAGTACAACAAGTTGCCAGCCAAGAAGATTGGACCCGTGGAGATCGTGGAGAAGATCAATTCTAATGCTTAACGGCTGCAGTTGCTAAGTCACAGTCGTTGTTCTGATGTTTTCAATGTAAAACATTTTCTTCCTTATTATGGGGATTCTTCAGATGATGAACATGGTGCACATTCGAGGTTGAATTTTGTCTACCCAGGAGGGGATGATGCGGGCCCTAGTGTGGAGGATCGGACCCTTGCGTTCCTAGAGACCCATGATCGTGTGGCTAAAGGGGCTTAACAGAAATGACCATAACTTTGGCTAAAAGGTTCTGTTTTGGGCCTACGACCAATCAAATCAAAGCTTGGAATAAGGAGCACGTCATGATAAGTCCCTGAAGGGAACTTACCTATTTTTTAGTCCATAAATCATTTTCTAAATGGAGTTATGAACAATTTTGTTATTTTTCCATAGTTTGTGGATTTTTGTTTTTAGGTTTGTATTTAGCCCATGGACCGTTAGGGTTTCGTTTTAATTTATGCTTCTTATTTAACTGTTGCTAATGTAATTTGCATGGTCGATGATCAGTTTTATGAACTTTCAATTTTCTCCCAAAATTTTGTGTGTTAAAACAGATTTCGAAGCCAATCTCATGGTATTCGTAGAACCAACGTGGTTTTGAAGAGATTGTCTTGGATATTTTGTTAGAATCAAGATGCTCACTCTTATTAGTCTTTGTTATGTTTTGCACGCGGCATCATTTAAGTTTTACTATTTTGGTGTGGGTTGTGGGGGTATGAGGAATGTATGACTTCAAAAATAATGTGGTGAAAGGATGCTGATGTGGCCGCTCGAAGGGAATGTATACCATATAGCATTAAGATGGTTCTTGAAACAATATTGAAAAATAATAGTAAATTTTGGTTTAACATAATAAAAAGAAAAGATCAATTACGTTAACCTAGTATGAATGTTCTTAAACATCGCCTACAAATGCTCCAACTAGTTCATAAAACAACTTCTCTTTATGCTCTCAAATTTCTATTAGCCTAAAACAGGTCAAATTATTCGAAGATATGAAAAAGTCAACCAAAATGTACTAATATTATTAGGAATTCCTAAAATAAATTTCTTTCAAAAAATTGAATTTTAACATTTTAGTCATAATTAATAATTCGAATATTCTACAAAATTCAAGAAAAAGTAAAAAATAATAATTGTACCCATTTGAATTCGTAATACTTTTTCGTCCTTTTTTCAAGCATCAAAATCCGAACATCACTCCCTCTAAAAACCATCGTCTCCGTCCAACTTTGCATTTTCCATGCAAACACCACTGACGTTAGAAACCTGATCCATTGACAATGGGAATACTACAACTACCACCTTACCACCAGATCATTCAATCATGGTAGCCACCCCCTCTGCCCAAATCCACCATCCCTCCGCCTTCACCCCCATCCGCCACTCCTTTTTCTGGTTCGTAATCACTACGCTCTTCCTCTACCTCCTCTACTCTTCCAATCTCCTCCTTAATCAAACCACCAAATCCATCTCCACCTCCGAAAACGTCCAAAACACCACCAATCCTTTTGGAGTTTCATCGCCCATTCGGTTTGATACCGAGCTTAAACACATTGTATTCGGCATTGCAACCTCCTCCAGGTTATGGCGATGGAGGAAAGAATATATCAAGCTATGGTGGCGACCTGGGGAGACAAGAGGTGCTGTTTGGATTGATAATCAAGTAAGGTCTAGAAAAAACGAAAGCTTACCGGATATTCGCATCTCAAGAGACACATCCAGGTTTCGTTACACCAACCGTCAAGGATCCAGGTCTGCCATCCGTATCTCCAGGGTGGTTTCAGAGACGGTGAAACTGGGATTGGAAGATGTGCGGTGGTTAGTGATGGGAGACGATGACACCGTGTTTGTTTTGGAGAATTTGGTGAGGATTTTGTCAAAATATAACCATGAACAGTATTACTACATCGGAAGCTCGTCGGAAAGTCATGTACAAAACATATTTTTCTCGTATGCGATGGCGTACGGTGGCGCCGGGTTCGCCATTAGTTACCCTCTGGCTTTGGAACTTGAAAAGATGCAGGATCAGTGTATTCAAAGGTACCCAAGTTTGTACGGAAGTGATGACAGGATGCAAGCTTGTATGGCTGAGCTTAATGTCCCACTCACTAAAGAAACTGGGCTTCATCAGGTATATTAGCCCTTTTCTTTTTTCAAAATGGTGGTTTATTAAAGAAACATTAATTATGTTTTGTGATTGGCAGTTTGATGTATACGGAAACCTTTTAGGTCTATTGGGAGCACACCCTGTAACTCCATTGGTGTCACTCCATCATCTCGATATCGTTGACCCGGTGTTCCCGGGCATGACCCGAGTCAAAGCGGTAAAACACTTTCTTGAATCTGCAAAGTATGATTCTGCAAGCATCGCACAGCAGTCTATCTGCTATGACAAGCGAGGGTGGTCGATTTTGGTTTCATGGGGTTTTGCGATCCAAATTGTACGAGGAATCATCTCTCCAAGAGAGTTGGAGTACCCAACTCGAACGTTTCTTAATTGGTACAAAAAGCTCGATTACACTGCGTATGCGTTCAATACTAGGCCTGTGGCAAGGCACCCGTGTCAGAAGCCATTCGTGTTCTACATGAGTGAAACGAAATATGACAAAGTGAGGAAGAAGATCATTGGGATATATACTTTGCATAGGGAAGAATACCCTGATTGTCGATGGAAGATGGAGTCTCCTGAAACAATTGAGAACATTGTTGTCATAAAGAATCAAGATAACTTTCGTTGGCATAAGGTACGGGACCCTTGGTACACCAATATATATCTTATCTTGAAACATATTTAAAAAAAAAAAAAAAAAAAAAAAAAGAGGAACAAATAACGGAAAATTTGTAGAAAGTTGAAACTTAATAGGGAAGCTTTGTTTTTGTGGTTTTCTCGTTTTTTCTGTAGTAAGTCCACTACATACACCCATACATAGCTTACGGAATTAACAAATGCTTCCATTAAGTATAAAAGTAACAACACCTAATATGCATGTCTGGTTACAAACATTTGATAATTGCATTTGGTGTTTATTGGACTTTAGGCACCAAGAAAGGATTGTTGTAGGATCTTGCCTTCAAAGAAGAAAGAGACGATGTATCTATGGGTTGATGGTTGTCGAACAGGAGAGCTTGTTGAATGGTAGAGTTCTAAGAGAGTGCCATAATTTCACATAGATACATCATGTGCTTCATGATCATCCCCTGGCCTTGAATTCCATACACGAAGCTTCCAACGTTAACGGTTTTCTACTAGAAATTCTCACGGCATGATCTAACCATGAAAATTGAACACTAATGAGCATCCCTTTTTGTATATTTAGAACATGCGCAAAACATCCTATTGTACCTATGATTACGATTCTACATTGTACTTGGTATGTCGTTGATCTCTATTAATCAAATGCTAAGAGATAACTTATAGATAGTTCTTTCTTGGGTAAAGTTATCTTTTTACCCTTTTATGTAACAAGGTAGATTTCTTTATAATATATGGAGTCATGTTTATATTTAATATATACCAGTTTATGCATTAGCTAGTTTACCAAATCGGTAGCATTGATTGATAATATATTGAAACATGATTGCAAAAATTAATAAGAAATCTACTTTATTATATAGATTAATTACAAAGTGATTAGCACATCTTGTTTTCTCTACTCTTCACTCGTACTACGATACTAATATAGGTAGAACATGGATGCAAGAGCAACTGATTTTGACAATTAAACGTTGAGCCTAGGATTCTTTTGCCACTCTTGCATCTATTCTTGAAAAATTAAGATTAGCAGAGTCCTTGTTGGTAAGTCGCGTTAAGAGCTTGGTTGTGAAGGAGCATGTAAAAGAATAGCATGTGTTGAATTTATAGACATAACCACATGATTAACTCAACATAAAACTGATAAATCTAAAACCAAATGAAGAACGCTTACTTGTAGAAATGATATCCTCTTGATTTTGAGGATAACGATTTCAAGATTCATTTTTCCTTCCTGTAGTGGTGTCTTATTTATTGATCAATCTGGTGGATGGATAAGACACAAGATTATGATGTTTATATTGAGAGAGAATGTATTATCGGAGGGGGTGAACCAATTGAGATTCCATTCATAGATTTCTCTCAAAATTGTGTCTTTAATTAACCAAATTATATTTTGTGGGTAAATTATAGAACCATGCAGATTTAGTCTCTTAAGTTATAGACAAAATTGCATATCCATCATACTACATGTGTTTAAATCTAAGTACATATCATGTCATTATGGAAAATGTTACGGTAAATACTACAATTATACCCAACACATCAAAAAAATACAAAATAATCTAATGGCCACGTTAACAAGTTATTTTCCAACATTCTTCCACTTGGCCGAATGACTATTTGTATGTATGTGTTTACTTTGGAGTAAAATTCATCATGTTTCATATTAACACTAAAAGTAAAAAAGTACGGTCGAACGTGTCGATTTTAGACACAGGACCTTCACCGATCATACTTTAGTGCTTCATATAAAACTTATGATTATTTTAAGTCAAATGAGTGAATGACGTTATAGTTATGCATTACATTTGTCTATATTGAAAATAAGTGTGCACAAATGATTAATATAGATAAATTGCATATTATTAAGGAATGATAATCAAGTACTTGAATAATTAAAATTGAAAGTTTCAGTAAAACATTGTGCTAGAAATACATTATAATAGGTCTAGCCTTAAACCCATATTGAGGACATGTTGAAATGCTTTGGGTGCTAGACCTTTCATAATCATATCCACTAACATATTATTAATGTTGATGTTCTCGATACAAATATCATTCTCCTCCACCCGCTTTCATCCGAACAAATGTTTTGTATTGCGGTAAAGCTCAATTCCGCTTTAACTAATGTTAGTGGAAAAGTTTACAGAGGCAAAGTTATAGCAATAATTTGTTTTGTTTATTAATGGCCTTGAAATGGAATTTATGATCATGAGTCTTGTGATTAAATTTCTCAACAAAATTACATGGAAAGTTGCATTATATATGACAACATATTTCTCCATCATAGTTGATGTAGTAGTCAATTTTTTTATTATGACTCTTCCATAATATTGACCAACTGATAGCATAAATATGTATCCCAATAACGGCTTCACATATTTACAATTTGCAAAGTTCTAGTTTGAATAACCCATCACTTCTAAGTAAATACCTCTTTAGTGAACATGTTTATAATTATCACAAAACTTTCTTGGAAGCATTCTGGTGATCTAGACTATGATTTAACTGACAATAGATCAACATTCCAGTAACATAAGTGATATTGGGATGACTACAAACGTGGATATACATTAGGCCTCTAACTACGGAAACATATATAATTAAATTTGTTTGATCTCTTTCTACCTCTGTTTTCAGGCATTAAAATAATTTGAAAGCATATCCCATAACCATGAAAGCAACTTAATGGAAGCATTGTTGCATGTTATATTGACTTACTACACACTCGATATATCATTTTTGGGAGAATCCTAGAGTCATTTGTGTTTTATTTAGATGTATTAATATGTATATAACATACAAGGCTTCAATGAGATCTTTCATATTGATGTGATATGATAGCAAGTGTTTTGATTCAAGCAACATATCAATGTGATAACTCGCCAAGAGAATGTCGTCTATATATTATATGAGTATGAAAAAGTTCCTCCAATTGATCTGGAGGCATATAAATTGATCTACTTTGTTCTTAATAAAGTCATTATTGTTCATCACTTCGTTGAACGTTAGATACTATTGAAGCGAATCCTAAATTAGCCTATATATTGATTCCTTGAGTTTACATATCAGATGTTCTTAACCCTTAGAAATAACACCTTTTGTTAAGATCATGAAAATATCTTTACGTCAATCCGATATAAGATTAATTTTTTGACATCTTTCTGATGTAGCTAAATCAAAATGGGCTACACGAGCTAATACAATCCTAATGATGTCATTTTGAGACACAGGTTAGAACGTTTTTTTAGTAATAAATTGTAACGTCCCAAATTCCATAATAAAAATTTTCATTTTTAAAAGAGAATAAACACCCGCTTTGATGAAGTTACTTTTAAGTCAAACCATTTGTTCATAAATCATAATTCAAAATAAGATTTATAAGAAAAACATTGTGGAATCTCGAATCATAAAACGGTTGATGTGCATGTGTATAGTCTCACCTTCGCCATCTGATAAGTACCTGAAAAACATTTAATCCACAAGTGTAAGCCAAAGCTTAGTGAGTTTTCCCAAAATATCTCATACAACAATACACATACATTGTATGTACACATGATCCTTCTGTCTGCCTAGACCGCCTCACAAGGCCTACAGGATGCCTAGACCGCTCTCCCGAGCCTATAGTCTAACTGGACAACCTTGCAAGGCCTACAGTATATCAGGACTGCTCCCTTGGGCCTACAATCTAATTGGCCCGCCTCGTGTGGTCTACAGTACACCGGGACCGTCCGGATATCTTAGCCTACAGCACAAAGCAGGACCGCCTCAGCCCAACTATAATATGTCGACATATGCAAACAAATAGACAATAACCAGAAAACATAGGTAATCATACAGATCTACCAATCTAACAAATCACTACAACATACGAACATACTACACACAAGGTTACATACTGCAGTACAAATCACAGTGAGAAAACTCACATGAGCTAACCAGCAGAGGCTCAACAGCAACACTCAGGATCAGAACAACTGGCACAAGGTACAAAGGTCCAAAAGGTAGATGAAAGTTGAGATATTCAATTTCCAAGCTTTACATATCAATCTTGCATGAAATCCTTACTTCAAAACCACCAAAACACTCCAAAAATGGATGATAAGAGATAGGAGAAGCTCAAACTATGAAGAAGGAGGCTATGATTACTCCCAATGAGTTTTAGATGAGATGGAGGCTGAGAAAATGCCCTAACACATGAATCCTTACCTTTAAATATGTTGAAAACCCTAAACATCATGGGTTTGGGCCTGCCCAGCTTCCACTGTGTGGAAGACAATTCTCCACTCTACGGTGATTGCTACGTCGTGGGAGACAATTCTCCACTCCGTGGTGATTGTCATGCGGTGGAAGACAATTCTCCACTTTGTGGCGATGGGTTTTCACCAAAACCCTTTCATGCTTCAAATAATCATAACTTCTTCATTTCAACTCTGTTTTCGGTGATCTTTATATTCACGAAAAGGTATTGATGAGCCCTACAATTATATCTAGTTACTTTTGACTAAAAACATATTGAACTAAAATCATTAATTCGTGCAAGAAGCCCGAATATCACCTTTCTAGTTTTACCCTTTGTTTCAAAGCATAATTCAGGGGCTTTAATCACTTAACCAACATTATCAATATTCGATAGGGTCTAAGCTCTATTAGTTTGAAGCCCAAGACCTTTACTCGATAAAATTACGCCCTGTTATCTCGAAATTAGAAACATTACAGAAACTAGGCGTTGCAATTCTCTTCCACTTAATTTGGATTTTATCCTTGAAATCTAACTCGGTTAGAATTCTTAGAAATTGTTCTAACACATTTCATATGCTCCTTCCAATAACTTCATAACATCAACGCATCCAAACTGAAAACCTGAGAGACCATGCAGAACCCAACTGATGCCAACAAACAATTGAAACACTTGAAAACATTCAACTGAAACAACTACCTCTCTCTCCCCCAATGGTGCGAACCCAGTCATAGCAAAACTACTCAAACTGGGAAAAATCTTGAAGCTGTGACTGAACCGATTCATACCTCACAAAACTGGGAATCGATCAACCTAAAACTCCATGGACATACATAATGGCTGACGATCATCCACCTGTCATACTTACCCCAAGTCTTTGACCAGGAACACCACTAAACCATGCATAACAATAACCAAAACATTTCAATCAAGAATTTTAACCCATCCCAAATTCATAAATCGCCTAAAAGTTCCTAAATACACACTTGACTTCCTAACAATTCATCACTATCCCACCGCACCCATAAGTGTAACAGTGGTCAATCCGAAAGAAAATCTTGTTTGATTGGGAGTCTAAGCCAATAAATAAATGAGTATATACTTGAATTCTTAGCAAAGTCCTTTTGGGTTGCCCTCGAACTTGGTATTTGGACAGGACGAATTTGAGAGAGAGAGAGAGAGAGAGAGAAAGAGAGAGAGAGAGAGAGAGAGAGAGAGAGAGAGAGAGATTGATTTATTGATTTATTATATGATTCATAAATAGCAATAAATGATTTATTAATATATTATGAGAATAATATACTCCCTTCGTCCCAATATAATAGTCCATCTTTCCATTTTTATTTGTCCCAAAATAATTGTCCATTTTTAAAATTAAGTGTCCTTTTTACCAAAATACCCTCAAAAGCTAGTTTTCATTATTGCTTTTTGATATGGAATTTAATGCACAAAAGCCACTTTTTCTTGTTTTTTTACTGTACGACTGTTTCTTCTTCTTTTTTTTTTTTTTTTTTTTTTTAAGATTATCATACAATCACGAAGGCCTCTTTTTGTTTTTGTTTTCCTATAACCAACCAAAGAGTTTTTATGATGCACGATCGTTTATTTTTTTATTTTTTTTTTGTAGATTATCACATTATCACAAATAAAGTAAAGAATAACAAAAATGTCAATTAAGCATATCTACGTTACTTTTTTTTTCTGTGTTATCACATATTGTATCCAATTTTTTTTGTCTTGAAAATTACTTCCACATTCACAATGTCAAACTAATTTCATGGCATAAAAACAAAACATAATTAACACAAAATACAATACACCATCAAAGGTACCAATAGAAAAATGTTTTTTTCCCACTATTTTGATCACAATACTTTTTCTAAAATAACTAGGCAGCCAAATGCAATAAAGTCTCATTTATCAAATTTTCATCACATCCAATTTGAAGTGGTAAGTTACCTTCTCGTTCCAACCTATTCTTACCAATATGTGGTATTTGATAGTTGTTGCCACCTTGAACCTTTATGATTTCCCTCATACACGTTTGTAGAGTTAAAAATACATTGTTAAGTTGTTGAGATTGCATTTTTTCAAAAGACGTTTGAACTGCATGAACCAATTCATCAATTGTAACTAAAGCCTCTTGTTCTTGAAGTGATTGGATTGCTCGAAAGAATCCAAGGTCTAACACATTCAAATCCGGACTATTGGGGGGCTGAAAATTAAGTCGGATATCAAACCCATCTTGAGATGCCGCTTCAAGAAACTCGTTATCATTGACATCAATATGGGGCTTGGCATTGTCTTGTTGGATAAATATGGGACCGACATGACTTCGGGGCCATTTAACTCTAATATCCGGCAAAACTTTTTCTATCAACCATGACCTTGTTATTTCTTTAGTCACGGATAAAATAGGCTTTGTCTCCAACGTTCCCGCAACACGGTTTTTGCTTGAACGCTTAGCGGGTTCTAATCTTGTAAATGGGTAGATACCAATTTTTCCCGAAAAAACTTCATCACCGGATGCATCAAATCTTGGTCTCGCCACAACCGCTAGAAACATAACCTTTGTGATAAATTTTTTGCTTTGACATGTTCTTAATGGTTCATCCTCACCGGGAACAAGGTAGTAACGTCTTGATGGTTTTGACATGTAAAACCATTTTTCATCAATGTGGATAACATTAAACATATCATGAAATGTGAGAATATGACTTGATAATGACCGACTAAATTTAGATAAACAATATTCTAATCTTGCTCTCTTATTCTCATGAGTAAGAGTCGGCTTGATGGCATTTGTGTGTGGTCGAAGTGCACCTTCCTTGATTCGTCTATGCATAGTAGATTTAGAAACATTTAAAGAATTGTCAAGAGACCGTATATTAGATCGACGACGTAATGGAATATCTAAAACTTGATTAAAATTAACTTGTACTCTTTTTCGTCCAACAACCTTTTCCATATTTGAAGATAAAACAACCGGTAGTCCATGATCAATTTGAAATTTAGCCTTATGCCAAATGCGACTAACGGTCCGTTCGATACCGAGAATTGTGAAGCTATATCACTTATGGCACCCCTTCGTAACTCTCCAGAAACACTTGCTTGCAATAAGGCTTCATATATAGCGTGACGTTGTTCAGCAGTAGTATTCTTTTTAGTGAGTGTAATATTGAAATGATCCATACAGTAGCACCTAAGAAAACAATAGCAACATCAAAACTGTAAGTTTTGTAATAAAAAACAGCAATACTAATCAATCTTGGTTACAAGTACCATTTATAAACATACATAGTAAAACAAACAGGCACAACTAAAAAAAACAGTAACAACATCAAATTTTTAACCAAATCAGTTTTGTGTCTGTATCAATTGATGCAGTTGCATAAAAATAAAGATCTTATTTGGTCTAAGCAACACTCTTCCTTATAATCCTTTGTATAGTGGCATTTGTGTCTGTATCAATTGATGCATTTGCATAACCAATAATTAAGATCTTGTTTGGCCTAAGCAACACTCTTCCTAAACATAACAATTGTTGACAATGCTCACCTAAACAGACTGAAAACGGAAACATACAAATGGTGTATCGTTATTGATTTTCCAATTTTTTTATGGTGAGTAGATTTGTATTGAGAATTTGTGGATGAAAAGAGAACAATAATGAAAGCAGATAGCAGGAAAAAAATCGAGTGTAGAAAACAGGAACAAACACAAACCTTGGTTGTGGGATCTGAGGTCTCCGATGTTGTTGTGGGTTGCGGCGATATCCGACTGGTGGCTTCACACAGGAGGATTTGGCTAACGACAAATAGGGGAGGGGCGGCTTGAAGAAGGAACGATCGACATGAGCAACAATAAAGGCATATATAAACCAAAAAGAAGAAGAATGAAAACAGATACCAGGAAAAAATCGAGTGTAGACAACAGGAACAAACACAAACCTTGGCTGTCGGGTTGAAGGTCTCCGATGTTGTTGTGGATTGCGGCGATATCCGGCCGGTGGGTTCACAGGGGAGGATATGGCTAACGACTAATCAGGAAGGGGCGGTTGAAGAGGGAACGATCCAGAGCAGCAATAAAGGAATATCTAAACCAAATAAAATTGGTTGTTCACTTTGAGAGATAGAGAAAGATACGGTGAGTAATTGTTGAGTCAGAGAGAGAGACATAGAAAGAGATAAGGTTGGGAGGGTGGAAGGTAACATACCCGTGTTTAAAAAGAGATGTACTATCTTGAAAAGAATCTAACCTATAAATTGGCTCCATATTTAATTTCAATAAAAATAATTGGCTCCAAAATTAGTGGGAATAATAGTAAATCTACGTTTTATGATAATAAAAAATGGAGGGAACTAAAAAGTGATAGGAAAAATTGGTGGGAAAAAGTTGACTCCAAGTTTTAGATGAAAGGGTAAATTTGTCATTTTATTCAATAAAGTTAGTCATAATTACTTTTTTCTTAATATATGTGTTTTTTGTCTGTAAGCTATTATTTCGGGACGGAGGGAGTATTAATTAGAAATAGTATCATTTAATTAAGAATTAATCAGAAATTAATTAGAATTATTTTTGGGATTAATTAGATTAATTAAAAGTGCAAGAACTGAAGCTGTAATTGTTCAATAGTTGAACAAAAGGCATTCCAGAACCTTCCTAGGGTTTAGACGGTTTTAGAGGCATCTTTGAGGTATCTGGAATATTGCTTGAAGATAAATAAGAAGAAAGATAATTACCTAATTTGAAATAATAGTATTATATTCAAATTAGGGTTAGCTATGGTTTTCCAATCAGCTATAAATAGGCCCTTTAACCTTTATATTTTTGGTCACTTGTTACCTTAAGAGTATAGCCAAAATATACCTCCCCTCTCCTCTCTCTTCAAGTTTCCTTAGTTGCTAGGATTTGGGTGTGAACCATCAGAGGTACGAGATTTATGGTGCTTGCTTCCAAGAGCTTTTGAAGAAAGATTGGTTTGATTTATTAGCTACAAAGAATCAAAAGGTATGTAACTTTCCCTTATGAATTTTGCTTTCATTAGGGTAATAGTAGTTTTGTTTAATTCAAATTATGTTGCCTCTATGTGAAAGACATAGATCCATTTAGGTTGCATGTGCCCGAATTCTTAATTGTTAAGTATTTTCCTCTTTGAGCATTTTTGTTGTAACCTAAATAACCTATCAAATCTCGGGCGGCATCCACACTCCCATACGCTCAAGGGTACAACCATCTAACAAATCATCTAAGATTCCTACAACGAACTCCATCACTGGCAATTAAACTCACTCGAAACCGTTCTCGCAACAACGAATAAAGATCCACTAAGAAAACTCCACGAGGAACAGCCGGTAAACAACCATGAAATTCGATCAATTCAGAATCCTACCAAAGCCCGACCCAAACATGTCGGCTATTGAGCCATCAGTAGTATTTCCATACCGATCAAAATACCCAACTATGCCAAAGACCAACAAACTAAACACATGGATCTCCACGACACAACTTTCGGCCTAACATACATAAGTGAAATATATGATGGTTAACGACACGCCATGACACTATCCAACCTTTAGAATGAGAAGCTTGCAGTTCCTCACTGTTCTTGCCATCACCCAACCACATACATGAAGACTACTAACCAGAACCAGGTGGGCCTATAGGCACACGACCATCATCCCACTGGCCTACAGGAACCCAGTCAACATACCACTTAACACTTACCAAAAACCGAAGGAGCCATGCCATTTTATAACTCGCAACCCTTCCACAGTCTAAACTGCTACCAACGCATCATCGGATAAAACATTGTCACATGAAACTAGGAAATAAGATAAACGGTTGAACGCTTGCCCCAACTTGAAAGCAATAAATCAAATAAGAACCATTCCATAAGGACAAAACGAGTGTGCTCAGGCTATCACACTCAATCCCCCTACACCCCACACGTCATTATTTGTTGGACTGCCAACAATTCACACTTCCCAAGGGAAAACACAACGCTCCTCAGGTCAGCTGTGTTCCTTCTTTAAAATAACCTTATCCAAAGGGTGAAGTACCAGCGGATCGAGAGAAACGATGAACCTCAACCGCTAACAGAAACATTCTCCTAATAACCAAAACAAGATCCCACACCTTAAATGAAGATGTACAGATCCACTAATATGAAATTAAACCAATAAAACTTCCAGATTTGGAGAAGAATTACAAAATTATCCAGAATGTTACTAGAACACTGATCAAATCAATCCAAGTACCAACCCTGTCAACACGACATGCAAAAATTGGACCATGTGTAGACCCGAGGTCATATCTGGAAGATTACCAACAACATTGCAACATTGAAACTTACACTACCATGAAAATTGCCAAACTCGAGCCTGCTAGAACAAACAGTTCCTCAACCAAACCACCAAGGGTACACACATCCCGAACCCTAGTTATACTACTAACAATACTATGATTAAGGATCGATGCACCAACTACACCTTCTACTATTACTGCTTGGATAAACTCGAACGACTACCAAATGATGATAAGGAATGGAATGACTAATCAATCAAAAATGGATCGATAACTAAACTGAATGATCCCCTGCACCATTGAACAAATCCCATGCGAAAATATACATACTGAACTCGGAAGATATTCAACAGATCAACAACTACACATCCATGACCACAAATAACAAACCCATACTGCGAGCTAACCATGTCCTTTATATCTGATGCCCAACTTGAGTGGCTCAAAAGCTCATTTCTCAAGATCCTTGGGTTTTTCTAGAAGGAACTACTGACCACAACGAGTTCCTTACCCAACAGCTTTCTATTTGAGGACAACATGTGCGTCCTTGAAGACATAAACCTGACGGCAACTTGATATGCACTCGATCTGACCAATCTTCGAATTCTTCCTGACTATGAAGGATTCCAGCGGACCCTCGAGAACCAAATGAAAAGACTTCCTAACCACGAGCTCTTCAATGGTAGCATACCTTCCTTCTTGCATGCATCAATAACCCTAAACCAAAAACCTCTCCCACTTGAATTGTAGATTCCCTTGATCCATTGTGGTGAAACCATAAAATCGCACTGGCTGATGATCCGCCCAGCAGAATACCCAGTTCTCCCCCTCTTAAGGTTTGAACCATCATCGTCTAACGTCTTCAACATCAAAGCCTCATACCGGCTCTACATGATGCATACCAACCTTGACACTCAGAATGCATAACATAACACAAGATGAACCTTCGAATAATAATCAACCAATCTTAAGGAAACTCTAAATCTCAGATGAAGACCTCAGAAACTTCCCCCAGCATCTCCACCTAAATCTTAGAGAAATCGATCAAGATACCGTTGGATTGACGATGAACTTTATGAACTAAACTTCACGCAACCAAAACTTGAATTTGAAGAATTTACCCACAACCTTATCATCCTCTGAAGCTTTAAGAATTCCTTACAGATGCTCAAATAACAGCTCTGACAAAGTCGGCATATAATAGAATTCTCCTTTTTGAATCACAAACATCTTGAACCTCCTCGGATACACCTGATCTTCTCAAAACTATGTCATTATCCGACTTACGACATGGACTTCACCTAGGCCACCAAACCAAAACAATGATGAATTTTTAAACATTCCCTTACCGTAAGACGAAAGCGATTCACCACGAACCGAATAATACCCCATTGAGGCAGAAACTAATGTGGAGAACACCTTCCATTTCTTCCATCTATTGAATGACACACATCCGATCCCTTCTCCCTCAAACACAGGAGTCTGGAAGAATATAACCCTGTCTTAGAGAACGATATCCCAGCCATCGGCCGACCATCCATCCTCAGGCTACAATCATCGGGTCGATCATCACATTTGCTTCCTATAGAAGTACCAGGACTCAAACTGGCACTAATTCTAACAAGTTCTTCGACACCTTAAGGTCAACTAACTCGTACAGATTTGTACCCTTCAGGTCTAAACTGCCATGGCCACTTGGGCCAGAACAAGAACCAACTTCACCCTTATCCTGAGTAACCATAACCAAAATACCGGAAACATAAGTATGGGCTATAACTAACCCTAGTGCTATACCATACTGTCTACCAATAACCAGTTCTCTAGCAGCCTGGTGACTTTTCGTGATCCTCATACTATCTTCCATACATATCCGTATTTGTTTCAGGAATCATCCCAAAGTTCTAGGTCACCACACTCGATCACAACCAGGTATACTAACACACACCTATACTCTCAAAATATACAAGCTAAACTTCCTAGATTTTCACCCTAGGACTCTTCTCACACATATGTATGCAGTGGCATACCATAACACCTTACATAGGTCACTAGGGACTCCACCATACCCTGCTACCCCGCTGGAAATAAACTTCTATCAATATCAACCAACCACCATAAGAATAATAACCACATGCAACTAGAATTAGGCAGTCCTCCGTTTGAGAAATCCAACACTACAACGGTTGGACTCAAACAAGAGACGTGCAATAGGTCAGACCATGTAATCTGGGACTATCTAATCGTAGGTGCATGCAATCCTAATATACTTGCATAATATTTAACTAATATCAACATAGGTTTCAAATAGCACAAATTAATCAACAGTCAAACAATCAATCTACCAGGAAATACCTAGGCTATAAGGCATCTAAAATATCAAGCAAATCTAACAAGCAATTACTGAAAGATCCTTAGCCTATCCATTAGCATGCATTTCTAATAATTCTAATATCAGCAAAGTATAACCAGTATGGATATTTTAGGTGACCACTTCTTTGAGCTTCGGCTGACTATACACAACACATCTTCCTTTCTTCTTTTAAGTTCATTATTTTTCAAAAAATTTATAAAAATTTATAAAATTCTTAGTTTGAATTTGTGTAACATCCTCTTTCGAATCGATTCCTAGTCTGAGGCTGTGGCCCGAAGATCGGTTATCATAAGGATTAGGGCTCTTGAAAAGGTAAGATCTAGGCTCATTTGGGTGCGGGTGATGCATTAGAAGTGATCCGGGTGTTCGGTTCGTATTTTGGAGCGTAGGGGTATTTCAGTAAAGATTCAGTTCAGGCTTTTGTGGAAAATGGATTCTTGTTCGGAAGGTCTTAAGAAAGATTTGAGTTGTTAGAAGTGTAGGGCTTCTCGTTACCTTTCCGTTGATATAAGGATCGTCAGAATCAGGCTTATAACGAAGACGTTATGGCCTTCGGAAGTTTCGTGGGTTTCAGGCTTAGCCGAGTACGTGGGGCGTACACAAAGCGTACGTGGGGCGTACCTTGGAGTATGCTGGGCGTACTGACCAGAATGGTCGCGAATGTTCCTCGGAGTATGTTGGGCGTACCATATGTATGTTGGGCGTACGCCAATCAAATCAAAACCCTATTTTAGGGTCTTGGACCCTATTTAAGCTCCTTATCTCATAACCTAACCCTAATACCTTCAGCCTCCATCCCTCTAAACCCTATAAATCATCATATATCATCCATGGTGGCATTTTGAGCTTATGGAGTCCATTTTGGGGTGTTTGATCCATTTTCCAGAAGATGGTGTTTGATGCAAAGATGGGAATCAAGGAGGAGCTTATGGATCTGGCTTTTAGGACTCATTCTCAGCTTGATGAAGGTATGTTAGGGCGTGTCAGACCCAACAAATAATAGGGGTACGATATACTCCAAAAGAATCCCACTATATTGCACTAAAAGGTAGTACAAGGCAAGCAGGGTCGATCCACAGAGACACGGGATAATTAGTCTATACCTCTTTGCGCAAGGTACTATGGTCACCAACAGTAAAGAGGGGGGGTTTGAGTGTAATGATGTAGCAAATCAATTTAAAACACGAGTAAACAACTAAACCAATGTATTAAGTTCAGATTTTGTAAGGACTCCAACTCCATGTATGACAATCTAGCAATGTGAATCAAAGATGACAAGACATTTGTTTCATTCTATCTAAGTTGGTACTTGAAAGTGTTAATAAGCTCTAACACTTTCCATTCACCACATTAATCAATCAAAACAAGCTCTTTGAATAATCCTAACCTTACTAACCTAATCTAAACAAGATCTTAAAAGTAGATTAAAAGATTGCATTAAGCTTATTGTGAATGTTCCCAACAACACCCAATACTCCTCACAAGCTCGGGAGCGTAAGAATGTGTGAAAAGATTTACACTAAATTCATTCAATAGAAATCAATTTAATGCTTGTTACTTAGTTCAATTCACAAAACAATTACGCATTTTGCAAAATGAATAACTTGAATGACCTAACCCCAATTCAAATGGCCAATAAGAATCATTATTAGAATCAAACATTCGATTGAAGTAAAATCAATTTCACTAGATAGAAATTAAACACAAACATCAGGTCATATGATTTGATTCACAACCAAAAAGTCAAAACATGAAATTGGAGAAACTAGGGTTCTAGCCACACATGGCTAGAACAAGATCACAAGTCTAAAAGATGAAATTAAGTGTAATTACAACTTACAAAAACGAGAATTAATGTTTCCAAATGATTAATGGACAAACCCTTGCAAAAACCTTCGAAATCTCCTCTCCAATGGTGCTTGATATGTTGTGTGTTTCTAAAAATGGCCCTCAACCCGTAATATGAAAGATAGGAAAAACTGTCAAAAGTTGGTTTTTGGGTCGAACACGGCCCGTGTTAAAATAGGCTAAACTGACACGGGTCGTGTTCAGCAGCCAACACGCCCCATGTTGATTTGCACTAAACTGACACGCCCCGTGTTCAGCATGGTCAACAGCTCCCATTTTGGTCAAACACGCCCCGTGCCCACTTTTCAGTGTAAATTCAACACGCCCCGTGTACCTCTCTGACTCCAATTCCAAACTTGATTTTTCCAACTTTTTCGTTCTTCGCCCGATCATCCCGAAATCTTCACCAATGCTTCCCGGCACTTCCCAAAGCGCGTTCCAACCTCCGGTTTTCCTGAAAAAGACATAAAAGTGTGCAAATAAGGTTGTTCTAGAGACTAACATGAATATGATGAAATGCAAGAAAAAGGAAGAACAATTGTGCTAAATAGATGCATGAAATGGGACTAAAAGGTGTGCAAAAAGGTGCACAAATAGCACCTAACAAATCTCCCCAAGCTTAGACCTTTCTTGTCCTCAAGAAAGAACAAGAACCGGACAAACAGGACGATTTCTAGATGCCAAAAAGAAACATAGAAAAAAATGTGGACAGAAAGATCCTAAAAGCTAAGAATGAATGCATGCGATGAAAACCATGAAAATGAAACATATGTACAAAAGATACTTAAGGAAAAAAAATTGAACCAACGAAAGATTTAAGAACACAAGTAATCTTTTTATTTATTTTTATAAATATGGACATATACGATCAAACCTTACATCAATGGGGCTCCAATCATTAATACCTAGGCGACCATCCTGCTTCCTTCCACATATCACAGACTCCCAAGGTGAGGAAGACCCGAAACAGTGTAATCCAATAATCCAACCCTAGTTTTATTAAAAATTTATACCTTACTAAGCTTTATAGGCGAAAATAACATAATCCGGATCTCATGTCCTTAAGACTAGATGGCCAAGAATCAGAATCGACGCATCCTTAAGAACCCTTCACGGCGAATCAGCTTTCGCTGAAACAGTGAGCCCACCCGAAGGGGCCCAGCTCCTATGCTTTCACTTTTTCGAGAGCCACAAGTATCATATCACACAGTTCTTCATTCACCAGATTTGACTTTGAATTGGCTTTTGATTTGATTGAACTTTGATTTGTACTTCATTTTGAATTTGGATTCTTCAATCTTTATTTTTGGAATTTCTTGAGATTTCTTCGTTTTGGCACTTGAAATTCTGATTTGGGTGCTAGATATGACAGTTGTACCCTTCCTTCTTTCTTGACTGTGTGGATCTGATACTTAAGCTCTCTGTCACCGCGAGGGTAATGCGTGTCAACAAATAGGTCCGTGTTCTGTGGGTCCAGAGTTGTCGATAAGGATTCTTTTTAAACATTCAGAAGCAAATCATCCTAAAGCTGTTATTACCGCCCAAAAAACGTTTCAATATAATTTCTTTTTATTATCTAAGGCTAGGGTCTCGAATTACGGTGTTTGGGTCCCCTAGTTATGACAGCTGATTCTACACTTCCGGTAACTATCCGGTCGCCTCAAGTATTTTGTTTTTTTCATTTGATTTCTCGTTTTCCCAATTCATGGAGCTATTGTATGTAAAGAGTGTCATCATGTCGTACATTTTTTTTTTGGAAACAATGAATGAAAATGGGATGCAAAAACTAGAAAATATTTTTGGGTTTTATAGATTTTAAAATGCAGAATGCAAGAAAAAGAAAATAAGAAGGCTAAAATCTTTTTGAGTTTTTTTTTATGCATGAATATGAACATGAAATGCATGGATAAACCTAATGTACAACTCTACCCCTCCCCAAGCTTAAATATAAGCATCGTCCCCGATGCTCGGAGAGGGTGGAACAACCTATCTAATCACCGGAAGGTGGTGGGGGATGGTAGTCGGGTTGGGTAAGAGTCTAAAACAGTCACAAGTGCATACATATTGAATTTTAAAGCAAAATATGAACGATTAAAGATATGGAAAGAATTTACCGAATCGTTCTTGGAGCCTTGCAGTTGGTGGTGAAAACCTCCTCTTCAACCTCCCCAAGCTATTCGTGAAATATTTTTGGAGCCCGAGAGTCATTTTCTAGGCAAAAACAAGTTTATAACCATTCGGGACATTAAAATTTTGAAATTTACCAAAGACTAAAAAGTTTTAAAAGAAAGGACAAAAATACCCCCGGGTTGCCTCCCGGTTAGCCACCCTTTTTTTAAAGTCGTTGGCTCGACATGAACCCTGAATATGCATCAATCTAAGTATGTGGGGCTCTCCAACTTACTAAACTTTTCGCCACCTCCTTCAATGGAACACTTATCTTGTACTTGACTTTCTTTTTGCGTGGGAACCATGTTGGACTTAGACCCTTAATGACAAAAATCGTCCAGTCGATCCCTTTCTTGTACTTGTCCGGTAAGGTGGTCAAATCTTCCTTCTTTGATAAGGTGGTTGATTTGATGACCGGTTGGGTATCTTCCTTCTCAGGGTACATATCCCTTTAAGGGTCCAACAAATTTGTCGTTTTCGGCTCTTGTGGTTGGTCTACCGGTGAAAGGAGTTTCTCATTGGTAGTGGGTGGCTCAACCTCTTTTTTGTCAACCTCCAACACCTCCTCTATAACTTCCATGTCATCCTTCTCCATTTCTACTTCTTCCTTGACAACCTTCTCCACTTCTACTTCTTCTTCCTCCTCCTCCCGGTCTTCAAATTGCAATCTTGGGTCATCAAAATTTTTCCCATCGTTCAAGGTAATGGCAGAAACGGTATGCCTTGGGTCCTTTTCAGTCTGCGATGGTAATTTGCCTTGAGTTTCCAATATACTCACAGATTGAGCAAGTTGTGCAATTTGTTCCTCTAAGCTTTTGAGGCTAGCTTTGGTTGTTTCCTGAAAGATTTGGGTAGTAGTGGCAATACTTTTCACAATGTCTTCCAAGGACATGCTCGAAGTTTCTGCTTGTTGGGGAGGTGCAGAATATGGTGGTTGGAACTGTGGAATTAGTTGGTATTGGTCATTTCCCCAAGCTTGGTATGGGTTTTGGCATTGGTTGTTTCCCCAAGCTTGGTTGTTTTCCCACCATTGATCATGTTGAGGTTGATCATAACTCCATTGATTTGGCCAGTAATAGCTTCCCCTTTCCTGCACTTCTTCCCATTCCCTTTGTAAATATGGACACATGTTGGTGTCATGTCCATTTTGAGTGCAAAAATCAAAAGGAATAGGTGTAGGCTGCATACTTTGGTCATTTTCAATCATCATAACAATTTGGGCTAGCTCAGAAAGTTGGTCTTTAATGTAAGGAGTGTTCATCTCCGAGCCACACTTTTTGTTTTTTTTATTGTTTTTTTTATAGAGATGTACCTGCTCACAAAAATCTTGGTATAAACAATTAGTAACACCGTGTCCCCGGCAACGACGCCAATTTGTTAGGGCGTGTCAGACCCAACAAATAATAGGGGTACGATATACTTCAAAAGAATCTCATTATATTGCACTAAAAGGTCGTACAAGGCAAGCAGGGTCGATCCAGAGAGACAAGGGATAATTAGTCTATACCTCTTTGCGCAAGGTACTATGGTCACCAACAGTAAAGAGGGGGGGGGGTTTGAGTGTAATGATGTAGCAAATCAATTTAAAACACGAGTAAACAACTAAACCAATGAATTAAGTTCAGATTTTGTAAGGACTCCAACTCCATGTATGACAATCTAGCAATGTGAATCAAAGATGACAAGACATTTGTTTCATTCTATCTAAGTTGGTACTTGAAAGTGTTAACAAGCTCTAACACTTTCCATTCATCACATTAATCAATCAAAACAAGCTATTTGATTAATCCTAACCTTACTAACCTAATCTAAACAAGCTCTTAGAAGTAGATTAAAAGATTGCATTAAGCTTATTGTGAATGTTCCCAACAACACCCAATACTCCTCACAAGCTCGGGAGCGTAAGAATGTGTGAAAAGATTTACATTAAATTCATTCAATAGAAATCAATTTAATGCTTGTTACTTAGTTCAATTCACAAAACAATTACGCATTTGCAAAATGAATAACTTGAATGACCTAACCCCAATTCAAATGGCCAATAAGAATCATTATTAGAATCAAACATTCGATTGAAGTAAAATCAATTTCACTAGATAGAAATTAAACACAAACATCAGGTCATATGATTTGATTCACAACCAAAAAGTCAAAACATAAAATTGGAGAAACTAAGGTTCTAGCCACACATGGCTAGAACAAGATCACAAGTCTAAAAGATGAAATTAAGTGTAATTACAACTTACAAAAACGAGAATTAATGTTTCCAAATGATTAATGGACAAACCCTTGCAAAAACCTTCGAAATCTCCTCTCCAATGGTGCTTGATATGTTGTGTGTTTCTAAAAATGGCCCTCAACCCGTAATATGAAAGATAGGAAAAACTGTCAAAAGTTGGTTTTTGGGTCGAACACGGCCCGTGTTAAAATAGGCTAAACTGACACGGGTCGTGTTCAGCAGCCAACACGCCCCGTGTTGATTTGCACTAAACTGACACGCCCCGTGTTCAGCATGGTCAAAAGCTCCCATTTTGGTCAAACGCGCCCCGTGCCCACTTTTCAGTGTAAATTCAACACGCCCCGTGTACCTCTCTGACTCCAATTCCAAACTTGATTTTTCCAACTTTTTCGTTCTTCGCCCGATCATCTCGAAATCTTCACCAATGCTTCCCGGCACTTCCCAAAGCGCGTTCCAACCTCCGGTTTTCCTGAAAAAGACATAAAAGTGTGCAAATAAGGTTGTTCTAGAGACTAACATGAATATGATGAAATGCAAGAAAAAGGAAGAACAATTGTGCTAAATAGATGCATGAAATGGGACTAAAAGGTGTGCAAAAAGGTGCACAAATAGCACCTAACAAATCTCCCCAAGCTTAGACCTTTCTTGTCCTCAAGAAAGAACAAGAACCGGACAAACAGGACGATTTCTAGATGCCAAAAAGAAACATAGAAAAAAATGTGGGCAGAAAGATCCTAAAAGCTAAGAATGAATGCATGCGATGAAAACCATGAAAATGAAACATATGTACAAAAGATACTTAAGGAAAAAAAATTGAACCAACGAAAGATTTAAGAACACAAGTAATCTTTTTATTTATTTTTATAAATATGGACATATACGATCAAACCTTACATCAATGGGGCTCCAATCATTAATACCTAGGCGACTATCCTGCTTCCTTCCACATATCACAGACTCCCAAGGTGAGGAAGACCCGAAACAGTGTAATCCAATAATCCAACCCTAGTTTTATTAAAACTTTATACCTTACTAAGCTTTATGGGCGAAAATAACATAATCCGGATCTCATGTCCTTAAGACTAGATGGCCAAGAATCAGAATCGACGCATCCTTAAGAACCCTTCACGGCGAATCAGCTTTCGCTGAAACAGTGAGCCCACCCTAAGGGGCCCAGCTCCTATGCTTTCACTTTTTCGAGAGCCACAAGTATCATATCACACAGTTCTTCATTCACCAGATTTGACTTTGAATTGGCTTTTGATTTGATTGAACTTTGATTTGTACTTCGTTTTGAATTTGGATTCTTCAATCTTCATTTTTGGAATTTCTTGAGATTTCTTCGTTTTGGCACTTGAAATTCTGATTTGGGTACTAGATATGACAGTTGTACCCTTCCTTCTTTCTTGACTGTGTGGATATGATACTTAAGCTCTCTGTCACCGCGAGGGTAACGCATGTCAACAAATAGGTCCGTGTTCTGTGGGTCCAGAGTTGTCGATAAGGATTCTTTTTAAACATTCAGAAGCAAATCATCCTAAAGCTGTTATTACCGCCCAAAAAATGTTTCAATATAATTTCTTTTTATTATCTAAGGCTAGGGTCTCGAATTACGGTGTTTGGGTCCCCTAGTTATGACAGCTGATTCTACACTTTCGGTAACTATCCGGTCGCCTCGAGTATTTTGTTTTTTTCATTTGATTTCTCGTTTCCCAAATCATGGAGCTATTGTATGTAAAGAGTGTCATCATGTCGTACATTTTTTTTTTGGAAACAATGAATGAAAATGGGATGCAAAAACTAGAAAATATTTTTGGGTTTTATAGATTTTAAAATGCAGAATGCAAGCAAAAGAAAATAAGAAGGCTAAAATCTTTTTGAGTTTTTTTTATGCATGAATATGAACATGAAATGCATGAATAAACCTAATGTACAACTCTACCCCTCCCCAAGCTTAAAGATAAGCATCGTCCCCGATGCTCAGAGAGGGTGGAACAACCTATCTAATCACCGGAAGGTGGTGGGGGATGGTAGTCGGGTTGGGTAAGAGTCTAAAACAGTCACAAGTGCATACATATTGAATTTTAAAGCAAAATATGAACGATTAAAGATATGGAAAGAATTTACCGAATCGTTCTTGGAGCCTTGCAGTTGGTGGTGAGAACCTCTTCTTCAACCTCCCCAAGCTATTCGTGAAATATTTTTGGAGCCCGAGAGTCATTTTCTAGGCAAAAACAAGTTTATAACCATTCGGGACATTAAAATTTTGAAATTTACCAAAGACTAAAAAGTTTTAAAAGAAAGGACAAAAATACCCCCGGGTTGCCTCCCGGTTAGCCACCCTTTTTTTAAAGTCGTTGGCTCGACATGAACCCTGAATATGCATCAATCTAAGTATGTGGGGCTCTCCAACTTACTAAACTTTTCGCCACCTCCTTCAATGGAACACTTATCTTGTACTTGACTTTCTTTTTGCGTGGGAACCATGTTGGACTTAGACCCTTAATGACAAAAATCGTCCAGTTGACCCCTTTCTTGTACTTGTCCGGTAAGGTGGTCAAATCTTCCTTCTTTGATAAGGTGGTTGATTTGATGACCGGTTGGGTGTCTTCCTTCTCAGGGTACATATCCCTTTAAGGGTCCAGCAAATTTGTCGTTTTCAGCTCTTGTGGTTGGTCTACCGGTGAAAGGAGTTTCTCATTGGTAGTGGGTGGCTCAGCCTCTTTTTTGTCAACCTCCAACACCTACTCTACAACTTCCATGTCATCCTTCTCCATTTCTACTTCTTCCTTGACAACCTTCTCCACTTCTACTTCTTCTTCCTCCTCCTCCCGGTCTTCAAATTGCAATCTTGGGTCATCAAAATTTTTCCCATCGTTCAAGGTAATGGCAGAAACGGTATGCCTTGGGTCCTTTTCAGTCTGCGATGGTAATTTGCCTTGAGTTTCCAATATACTCACAGATTGAGCAAGTTGTGCAATTTGTTCCTCTAAGCTTTTGAGGCTAGCTTTGGTTGTTTCTTGGAAGATTTGGGTAGTAGTGGCAATACTTTTCACAATGTCTTCCAAGGACATGCTCGAAGTTTCAGCTTGTTGGGGAGGTGCAGAATATGGTGGTTGGAACTGTGGAATTAGTTGGTATTGGTCATTTCCCCAAGCTTGGTATGGGTTTTGGCATTGGTTGCTTCCCCAAGCTTGGTTGTTTTCCCACCATTGATCATGTTGAGGTTGATCATAACTCCATTGATTTGGCCAGTAGTAGCTTCCCCTTTCCTGCACTTCTTCCCATTCCCTTTGTAAATATGGACACATGTTGGTGTCATGTCCATTTTGAGTGCAAAAATCACAAGGAATAGGTGTGGGCTGCATACTTTGGTCATTTTCAATCATCATAACAATTTGGGCTAGCTCAGAAAGTTGGTCTTTAATGTAAGGAGTGTTCATCTCCGAGCCACACTTTTTGTTTTTTTTTATTGTTTTTTTATTGTTTTTTTTTTTGATAGAGATGTACCTGCTCACAAAAATCTTGGTATAAACAATTAGTAACACCGCGTCCCCGGCAACGGCGCCAATTTGTTAGGGCGTGTCAGACCCAACAAATAATAGGGGTACGATATACTCCAAAAGAATCCCACTATATTGCACTAAAAGGTAGTACAAGGCAAGCAGGGTCGATCCACAGAGACACGGGATAATCAGTCTATACCTCTTTGCGCAAGGTACTATGGTCACCAACAGTAAAGAGGGGGGGTTTGAGTGTAATGATGTAGCAAATCAATTTAAAACACGAGTAAACAACTAAACCAATGAATTAAGTTCAGATTTTGTAAGGACTCCAACTCCATGTATGACAATCTAGCAATGTGAATCAAAGATGACAAGACATTTGTTTCATTCTATCTAAGTTGGTACTTGAAAGTGTTAACAAGCTCTAACACTTTCCATTCATCACATTAATCAATCAAAACAAGCTCTTTGATTAATCCTAACCTTACTAACCTAATCTAAACAAGCTCTTAGAAGTAGATTAAAAGATTGCATTAAGCTTATTGTGAATGTTCCCAACAACACCCAATACTCCTCACAAGCTCGGGAGCGTAAGAATGTGTGAAAAGATTTACACTAAATTCATTCAATAGAAATCAATTTAATGCTTGTTACTTAGTTCAATTCACAAAACAATTACGCATTTTGCAAAATGAATAACTTGAATGACCTAACCCCAATTCAAATGGCCAATAAGAATCATTATTAGAATCAAACATTCGATTGAAGTAAAATCAATTTCACTAGATAGAAATTAAACACAAACATCAGGTCATATGATTTGATTCACAACCAAAAAGTCAAAACATGAAATTGGAGGTCTTAATGGGTTCATGCATGAGTTAAGACCATTTTCATGGAAGTAGATTACCATTTTTGGAGTTTGAGCTTATGTGGGACATGCAAAGTCACCAAGTCCGTGAATTTATGGATATGGTGGTTTGGACTTATGGCTTAAGCTATTAAGTGCTTAATAGCCATGTACGCATAACTGACTTGTACGCTGCGCGTAGCAGCATGTACGCAACGCGTACTGACCAAACCCTAGTACGCTAAGCATACTGAAGAGGTACGTTGAGCGTACGCACTCAGAAGGATTTTGGGCTTCGTGTGGGCTGTAAGCCTTTATGGGCCTTGGCCAGTTTAGGGCCTGGACTTGTTTTGGATTGGTGGATCAATTTATCTGTTTTGGGCCATGATTGCTATGGTTGGGCAATACTGGGCCATATGGCCCATTTAAATAGTTTTGGACATAGACTTTAGGCCCGTTAGTAAGGAGAGACTTTTGGGCCATTGTGACAGGTCTTGGGCTAAGAAGGTGTTTGGACTTTAGGATAGGGTCCAATAAGGGTTTGGGCCCAATTTGGAAAATTGGGCCACTAATGGGCTTCTATGGAGTTTATGGTTTTGGACTCTATTGGTTTTGGACTTGGGCCTTAGTTTTAGGATCATACTGGGCCAGGGGTAGAATGGTCATTTTACCCCATGCATGGATTAAGGATTATGGTATGGGACCCAATTGCTAATTGGGTATATTGATCGGTATTGATAGCTCAGGAAGTGGACAGGGCAGCAGCTAAGGATTTCTTTCAGGAAGCTTCTGCATTCGAGGTGAGTCTCCTCACCATACCAATGGGTCTAAGTGTGACATCCCCATTTTCACGGCCAGAAAAGACCGATTTTGTTTATGCTTTATAAAAATCAGAGTACTTCTTTTAATAAAAATCTTGCGGAATTTGTTCCCAGAAAAACATTATAAATACGTTATCAAAGCATTTCCGAAGAAATGTATTTTTATTCATTTTAAAACATTTGGGATGTCATCGTTAATACAGAAACATAAGCATAAACAGAACTTACATTCATTTACACTACTGATCTACATCTCTTTTAAATCTCTCAGTGTAATGTAACTTCATATCGACACCTGTGATAAAAATAAACTGAGTGGGTCAGGTTGGGAAACCTGGTGAGTACATAGGGTTTTCAACCCACAATAATATAATTATTATGTTTAAACATCAAACAATCAACCCAATTACCCATCCCCATTATCTTCTTTACTCTTAAGGATCTACCCTAAGAATCAATTATTCCTCGTTCATTCATTCCTAAGGATCATCCTAAGGAATCGGCACGAAGTCCATCGTTGTCAATGACACAGCTGTCAAGCACATCTGCTAGTTCAATCACTTAGGCGCAGCTGCCAGAATTGTGACATTCTATGTGAGGCGCAGCTACCGGTATTGTCCTTCGAGCACAACTGCTAGGGTTATCTCGTTTATTGACAGTATCGTTTTCAAGAGTCCACTCACAATACATGTCAATGGGTTTTTAGAGTACACTGGTGAACACATCGTTCACAACACCTATAGGTTGCGAGCCTGCCAATGTTCCACTGGACTGTCTAGAATAGTCCGTAGTTGTCATCCATACTCTGCTAGATGTCGGGGCCATCATTTGGGAAAGGCTTCTCACATCGTCCATCTCTCACACTCACCTCGTGGTCTATAACACCTCTCAACTCATCATCCAACTCATATTCCATCTATTACATCTACCCATGTTTTACCCAACATATTCTTGTAGATATATATATATATATATATATATATATATATCTATATATATATATATATATATATATATATATATATATATATATATATATACAATTTAAATCATTTAAAACATGTATAAAATCGTTCATCCAGCATAGATAGCAAGTATACAGATAATATGCACACATAGCACATAATTTATTTAAAATACTTCATATCTATGTGTAAGATGAAAGTAACTATGCACTCACTTGAAAAGGTGGTGATTCCGAACTCAGACAGCGCTTCGCTTCTAAAAAAAATAATTTCCTTCGACGAAACCTAGTATTATTACCACTAGAGTTTAGTCTATTATTCGCCGAGACTAATTAATAATCTAGCTATTATTACTATTATATAAGCGTTAAACAATACTTATATAACCCATAATAATAGCCCAAGTACTTATTATAAGTTCCTAATAACGTTACTATAATTAAATAATAGTTATATTAAAAATAGCGTAGGCGTAGCTCACTTACAGCGGGTTTTATAGAAAACCGGGCTTTGCTTGGAGAAGCGTTCCTGAGACGAAAAGCTCTTCTTCTCGGAGCCGTCGAGCACTCCGGGGCTTCCGCCTCGTGCTATGGAGGTTCCCTAGGCTTTTCGGGGGGTTTCGGGGCTAGAGAGAGGTTCTAGAGAGAGAGTAAAGAGAAGAAAGAATGGGAAAGGTGTGAAGAAAATGAGGGTGGGAGAGGTTCTATTTATAGGGTGAAAAATGGCTGAACTTGGTGCCACATGTCACCATCTAGTGGCAAGACTTGGGGAGAAAGCAATGGCCAAGATTGTGCCACATCACCCATTTTCGCACAGCACACTTCTGACTTCTAAAATCCGTAACTTTCACATACGACATCCGTTTTTTACGTTCTTTATATCCACGCGTAGGTAAAAATAAGATCTACAACTTTCATTTTGACTCCGTCGGCTAATTCTCGACCGATCTTAAATTTAACAGTAGGAGGAGATTATACTGTTAAATGTCCGCGTAAAATTCACAACTTCTACATACGGACTCTGTTTTCGTCTGTCTTTTTACCGTTGAGTTCCTATTAATGAGATCTTCAATTCTCATTTAGGTCGCGTAGGCCAAAAACCGCTCGATCTAAAATTCGAGTTTCGGGCTGTGCACTGCTAAACCAAATCTTAGAAAATTCATAACTTCCTCATACGAAGTCATATTTGGGCGTTCTTTTTTTGTATGTTCTCGGTTTAACGTATACTACAACTTTTGTTTAGATTTCTAAGGCTAAAAAGTCCTCCATCATAAATTCACTATTTACGTCTCCCGGTGTCGTGCCGGTTTTGCTATAAAACTTCGACGTACCATAACTTCTTCGTTATAACTCGGATTTCAACGTTCTTTATATGTACGGAACCCTTGAGACGTATTCTACAAATTGGTTAAGATTATTTATTCTAAATAATCTTTTGTCAAAAAGTTGTTTTCGACCCCTATTATCTCTAAATTGACTAGCCCGGATCTACGGGCGTTACACTAAGGCACCAAGGTCAGCCCATTTTATGATATGTAGTATCCTAGCTGAGATTGTATTATGTGACTTGTTAGTTGGTATGAGCTAGGAAGTATGCTAGTGGTATAGGTGGTATGTTTGTATGGAAGACCATGGGAGAGCCCATGACACTTGGATGTAAGACTATGTGGAGAGACCATGGCTTTCCTATTATGTAGTAGTGTTTATTGTAGATTCGCTATTGATATGTCTGGTATGCATGTATAAGAGGTATGCTACTGATTATGTGGTATGCTAGTTGTCTTTGTGATACTTGTATGGAAGACCATGGGGGAGCCGATGACACCTGGATGTAAGACCATGTAGAGAGCCCATGGCTTTCCTATTAAAGACCATGGGAGATCCCATGGCTCTTAGGTGTAAGACCATGTGGGGAGCCCATGGCATCCTGGAGTAAGACCCTGGGGACGAGCCCACGACATCCCTATATGTTGTATGCATGGTTTAAATGGTTTATGTAGATTTTATAGCTAATATGGATTATGTGATTATGTGGATTGTGTGTGGGGTATGCTCTAGGGAACTCACTAAGCTTCGTGCTTACAATTTTGTTTATTGTTTCAGGTATCATCAGTTTGGAAAGAAAGGGTCGGCTTAATCGCAATGCACACACCCATGTTTTCCACAACGAATGATTTTCGGATGAACTCTGATAAATGTTTTAGCTAACGATGTTTTGGAATGTTTGGAATAAATGATATCTATGTTTTGGCTATATTGAAAATGAAATTTTTACCCTTGATTTTTGGGTCGTTACAAGTTGGTATCAAAGCCTTGGTTTAAGGGATTCGAACATATTTTTGGGTGTGTCTGAACTCAAACTGAGGGTCTATAAAGTTTTCAAAAAGAAAAATGTTTTCAAGGAAAAAGTTTTCTAAGACAAGAAAAGGTGTGGTGCATGCAATTAGCCGAGCTCAAGTAAGTTTCCCCAGAATATCCATATATGTTATCTGTTATGACTTGATTTATGAATCTGAGAATCGCATGCTAGTTAGGGCTAGGGGAGATGCCTTTATGTGTTGTATGAGCTGGTAGACTTGCATGCTAGTGCGGAGTAGTCAGCGATAGATTGGCCTGATACGTGATGCATGTAGCTTTAGAGATACTGTATGCTATGATGTAATGAGAATGACTATTGGTATTGGTAACTGCTAAGTGTATGTTTTGAAAATTGTATACGGTTAGGATCTTATAGCCTTAGAATAGCTGATTTGGCCTTATTTCCTGTGGTCTTAGGGTAGAGTCTTTTATTCGACAGTCTATTAGATCTTGTTCTGTGTATAATTTGCATGCATAAGGCAACCGGCAGCGAGGATGGATGGATGTGAATAACATGAGTGGTGGTATGTGGGTCGAATGTTTTATGATAGTTCATGGGTCGAAGACTACCCTAGGGTAAGCCTAGGATGAGGTTAGCGATAGGTGTTACCTGCTTATGGATTGTATGTGTGGATAGACTGACTTGTCTAGTGTATGCTGGTTAGATTTACCGATTACCTGAATGGTGCTTGCTTTGTGCTTTGTAGGACTCTTATTAATGTTAGTTAGCTATTAAGTGAATATGCTAAGTCACATGTAGCACAGAATGGATAATCTCAGAGTGATGGACTTGACCCTATTGCGCAGCTCTTGTATGAGTCCAACCGTTCTAGGGATGAGTCTTTTACTTGAAAGATTATCTGATCTCGGATACATGTGGCTATATTCATAAGGTAGCTAGTTGACATTAATGGGAATCTTTCAGCAGCTAAGGGCAGGGTGAGGTTGGGAACCTAGGAAAGCCTAGGATATGCTCCAGTGAGCTTAGTGGGGGCGGTTCGGTGAAGTTGGGAACCTAGGGGGAGCCTAAGAGGTGCTACGGTAGAGATCGTCTTGCCGTTTAGCAAACATTTAGTATACCGGTGGAGTAAGTGACTTAGAGGATTCGGGAGGATTGCTGAGGAAAGTATGGATAGGTGTGGAAGGTAGTATTGGGCCCGTACTACTGAAAGCACAGGATCCATACTCGAATCGGTGAGAGCCTTGGAGAATCTGAGAAGCTTACGGGAAAGAGAATTCTTGGTTATGCCTTGATTGTGGGAATAACTGATTTGCAGAATGAGGATGAGCACGTATGGGAAGGACCAGGGTTTGGTCCCGACTCCGGTGGTGCGCCAGTTAGCGGAAGGACTGCCAGGGTTTTGAGTTCGCCTTGGATCTCTTGTACCAGGCGGCAAGGATTGATTGTGCGACCTATTACACTTTTGGGACTGGAGACTATGCCTTGGGGGTAATGTGTAGCCCGATTCAGAGCAGAGGATGCTCCAGCTATAGCAGTTCAGCTGTTGATGATTGAGCTGGTGAGTGTGTCAGAGTGCGAGACCCTGAATGTTGTGGATTCCAGAGCCCGAGGGCGGAAGATCGATTTGGAGTACCTCGAAAGGAGAGGTTCAAGTTATTTGCATTTAGTGGAGGGTCTCGAGAAGAGACCCAAGAAATTCGGATCATCTTTTGAGAGGCCAACAGGTCGGGTTCAGTGCAATGCTTGTGGAAACTGCACGATGGAGGTCCGTTCCAAGAGTTGGGATTGTCGTTGGGACTAGAAGGAAGTGTTACACCATATCCTCAGGGTGGTCGAGGTAACACAAGAGGAGGAGGTCAGGATTGCTTCAGATGTTTGTGGAAATGCTATCTTCTACCATTTCCAATGGATATCAGGAATTTGCATCGCTTTGGAATTGTGATAAGTTAGATCTCGGGTCAGTTATTTGTTGTTGTCTGAATTAGCAAGGGTTATCTGATGCCAGTCAGCATGCCAAGGAATCTTTGAGAGATCTTCAGACGGACGTATCTCTCGGAGCGGGTTCTGCGTGTACCGTGATTGTTCCGAGTCTTTGTCGGAACCTGTTCAGGGGGCAAGCCCATTATACTTTCGTTGTGATCAAGTGGGAGACAAGGAGGTCGACTGTCTGATGAACAGAGAGGAACAGTGAGTACATCTGCTCCAGTTATTTTGGGGTTGTTATCTCTGTTGGTGGTTGAGTTGATTATGTTCAAGAAGAGTCATATTCCATCTACATACCATGGATCTTTGATGGAATAGCACGAGGTCGTCTCCTTATATACAGCAGATTCCCAGTGTTCGAATGTCATCTTGGGTGTAGTCAGGGTTGGATCAAGGGCTTGTGCAAGGAAATCATAACTAGTTTTTAGTAGCCTTAGTATTTTGTGATTGGAAGAGCATTCGGGATCGCCGAGGGAAGAGAGAGTTGTTGCTGAGGTTTTGGTTAGACTATCCGTTCGTCGAACTCCGAGATCTGAGCGTGATATCACCTTTAAGCATCTGAAGTCATTGATGTTGTTGGGATACAAGAAGTGTTAGCTGGTTTTCAAGAGTTATGTTGTTTTAGGAAGAGTTACTTATGGTGCACTAGTTTGGTAGGCACCGGTCGTTTGCAGATTGATCATTGGAACGAAAGAAGGACTGGGAATCCTTCAATTTTTATGTGCCAAGCGAACTTAGTGGAATCTGAATAGGGGATAATCGCGTAGGTATTCAGAACAGGGGCAGGCACGAGACCAGGATGGGTTTCTCATCCTCATCGAGGAAAATGGTGGGCCAAGTGGTTATTCGGTGAGGGTTGTGTGAGTTGGAGTTCGGTAAAACTCCCCAGCGTGCGAATCACGTTTTCTTGGGGGATTGATAGCAGAATTTGGAGAAGTAGGTTGGGGCTCCAGTTATGAATTGAGTTTGGGTGTTCGGTCGAGTGCGTGCTCGACTCTGTATGCGTTCGAATTGGCAGATTAGGGGTAAGGCATTGGGTTGCGGTTGTGTTAGGATGGAAGTGTTGTAAGTCTGCGGGTGTAGCCGTAGCATTCACAAGGTTGTTGGATAGTGTTGGAGGTGTTGTAAGTCTGCGGGTGTAGCCGTAGCATTCACAAGGTTGTTGGATAGTGTTGGAAGTGTTGTAAGTCTCTGGGTGTAGCTGTAGCATTCACAAGGTTATTGGATAGTGTTGGAAGTGCTGTAAGTCTACGGGTGTAGCCTTAGCATTCACAGATTCGTTCAGATGACTTAGGCCAGGATGAGCCAGTTTGCAAGATTGTGTGTAGGTCACAACACAATTGGAATCAGGAAAAGGTAGGTCGAAGGAGACCGGGTATGATGTAAGACTACAATTATTCTGGTAGCATTCACCTTTTTGCGTCGGATTCAGTGGCGACAGGTTGTCAGCCTATCATGATCGGATGGATCAAATGGATGAAAGAGCCACGAGTGGCGGTATATATAGGAAAATTATTGTTAGACAATGTCTCCTTCGTAGGTCGCATGGGACTGCGTCGTGTGATTTTGGCTCAGCAATCGGGTAGGTGTCCGGTGTTCGGACAGTTGGCAGACAAGTTAGGACCAGGGGGTCCCAGTTGTTCTTCAGGAAAGCAACTATGTGACAGCAAGAGGAGTTGGAGCGACTTCGGTGATTTGGGGTCCGTGTGTGGAGTTGCTTGTTAATTGGTAGCCGCAGTTGACCAGTGATTTTGTTCTTTTGGAAGCCTCAAGGTATTACTGGTGAAAAGTATTCTGTTTAGGCTGATTGTCTTATGGAATAAATACAATGATGGTTCGTGTGGGCAGTTGTCTGGAAGCTAGGTCAATTTGAAGTTTCGAGTTTCGGAAGGATAGAGGTGGTTTTATTCTAGAAGGTTTCAAGATTCAGGTTGGTAAGTCCTTTTAGGGTTGGTATCAGGTTGGCTTGGGAAGGTTGTATTTATTCCAGATTGTGGAGGTATGGACTAGATTTTTGGATGTGCTGGGAAGGTAAGGACGGATTTCGAGGACGAAATCTAATTCAAGTGGGGGAGAGTTGCAACATCCTGTTCCGAATCGATTCCTAGTCTGCGGCTGTGGCTCGAAGATCGGTCATCATAAGTATTAGGGCTCTTGATAAGGTAAGATCTAGGCTCATTTGGGTGCGGGTGATACATTAGAAGTGATCCAGGTGTTCGGTTCGTATTTTGGAGCGTAGGGGTATTTCGATAAAGTGTCAGTTCGGGCTTTTGTGGAAAATGGATTCTTGTTCGGAAGGTCTTAAGAAAGGTTTGAGTTGTTAGAAGTGTAGGGCTTCTCGTTACCTTTCCGTTGATATAAGGATCGTCGGAATCGGGCTTATAACGAAGAAGTTATGGCCTTAGGAAGTTTCGTGGGTTTCAGGCTTAGCCGAGTACACGGGGCGTACACAAAGCGTACGCGGGGCGTACTAGTGAAGAAGGCAGTAGGCGGGGCGTATCTTGGAGTACGTTGGGCGTACTGACCAGGATGGTCGCGAATGTTCCTCGGAGTATGTTGGACGTACGCCAATCAGATCAGAACCCTACTTTAGGGTCTTGGACCCTATTTAAGCTCCTTATCTCATAACCTAACCTTAATACCTTCAGCCTCCATCCCTCTAAACCCTAGAAATCGTCATATATCATCGATGGTGGCATTTTGAGCATATGGAGTCCATTTTTTGGGCGTTAGATCCATTTTCAAGAAGGCGGAGTTTGATGCAAAGATGGGAATTAAGGAGGAGCTTATGGATCTGGCTTTTAGGACTCATTCTCAGCTTGATGAAGGTATAAATCTTTGAACTTGATCATTCATCTCTTAGATCTCTCATTTGTGAGTTGTAGTTCATTTTAGTCCCAAGGATGAAACTTTATGGTTAAAATCTGATTCTTAGGCTTAGAGTTGCCACTCTCAGTGTTAAATGAGTCCCTAAGGCAGAAAGTTGTCATCTTGGAGGTCTTAATGGGTTCATGTATGATTTAAGACTATTTTCATGGAAGTAGATTACCATTTTTGGAGTTTGAGCTTATGTGGGACATGCAAAGTCACCAAGTCCGAGACTTTATGGATATAGACGTTAGGAGGAACTCAGATCTGTGGTTTGGAGTTATTGCTTAAGGTATTAAGTGCTTAATAGCCATTTGCACATGACTGACTTGTACGCTGCGCGTAGCAGCATGTACGCAGTGCGTACTGACCAAACCAGAGTACGCTAAACGTACTGAAGGGGTACGTTAAGCGTACGCACTCAGAAGGATTTTGGGCTTCGTGTAGGCTATAAGCCTTTCTGGGCCTTGACCAGTTTTGGGCCTGGACTTGTTTTGGATTGGTGGACCAATTTATCTGTTTTGGGCCATGATTGCTATGGTTGGGCCTTATTGGGCCATATGGCCCATTTAAATAGTTTTGGACATAGACTTTAGGCCCGTTAGTAAGGAGAGACTTTTGGGCCATTGTGACAGGTCTTGGGCTAAGAAGGTGTTTGGACTTTAGGATAGGGTCCAATAAGGGTTTGGGCCCAATTTGGAAAATTGGGCCACTAATGGGCTTCTATGGAGTTTATGGTTTTGGACTCTATTGGTTTTGGACTTGGGCCTTAGTTTTAGGATCAAACTGGGCTAGGGGTAGAATGGTCATTTTACCCCATGCATGAATTAAGGATTATGGTATGGGACCCAATTGCTAATTGGGTATATTGATCGGTATTGATAGCTCAGGAAGTGGAGATGGCAGCAGCTAAGGATTTCTTTCAGGAAGCTTCTACATTCGAGGCGAGTCTCCTCACCATACCAATGGGTCTAAGGCACCAAGGCCGGCCCATTTTATGATATGTAGTATCCTAGCTGAGATTGTATTATGTGACTTGTTAGTTGGTATGAGCTAGGAAATATGCTAGTGGTATATTTGTATGCAAGACCATGGGAGAGCCCATGACACTTAGATGTAAGACCATGTGGAGAGCCCATGGCTTTCCTATTATGTAGTAGTGTTTATTGTAGATTCGCTATTGATATGTCTGGTATGCATGTATAAGTGGTATGCTAGTGATTATATGGTATGCTAGTTGTCTTTGTGATACTTGCATGGAAGACCATGGGGGAGCCCATGACACCTGGATGTAAGACCATGTGGAGAGCCCATGGCTTTCCTATTAAAGACCATGGGAGAGCCCATGGCACTTAGGTGTAAGATCATGTGGGGAGCCCATGGCATCCTGGAGTAAGACCGTGGGGACGAGCCCACGGCATCCCTATATGTTGTATGCATGGTTTAAATGGTTTATGTAGATTTCATAGCTAATATGGATTATGTGATTATGTGGATTGTGTGTGGGGTATGCTCTAGGGAACTCACTAAGCTTCGTGCTTACAGTTTTGTTTATTGTTTCAGGTATCATTAGTTTGGAAAGAAAGGGTCGGCTTAATCGCAATGCACACACCCATGTTTTCCACAACGAATGATTTTCAGATGAACTCTGATAAATGTTTTAGCTAACGATGTTTTGGAATGTTTGGAATAAATGATATCTATGTTTTGGCTATATTGAAAATGAAATTTTTACCTTTGATTTGGGTCATTACAGTTTGGAATCTCATGAGAGTTCATCCAAATCCCTCTAACCAGGGCTCTGATACCAACTTGTAACGTCCCAAAATTCTAGAATAAAATTTATCATTTTTAAAAGAGAATAAACACCCTCTTTGATGAAGTTAATTTCAATTCAAACCATTTGTTCAGAAATCATAATTCAAAATCAGAGTTATAAGGAAAACATTACCGAATCTCGAATCATAAAACAACTGATGTGTGTATGTACAGTCTCGCCTTCGCCATCCGATATGTACCTAAAAATAATTAATCCACAACTGTAGTCCAAAGCTTAGTGAGTTTCCATAAAATACCCCATACAACAATACACATACAATGCATGCACACATGAGCCTTCATTCTGCTTGGATCGCCTCGCAAGGCCTACAGGATGTCTGGACTGCTCTCCCAAGCCTAAAGTCTAACTGGACTGCCTCGCACGACCTACAGTATACTTGGACCGCTCCCTTGGGCCTACAGTATGACTGAACCGCCTTGCAAGGCCTAGAGTACCCCTGGACCGCACAGGTATCTTGGCCTACAACACAAAGCAAGACTGTCTCAACCCAACCACAATATGTCTACATATACAAACAGATATACAATAACCAACAAACACATGTAATCATACATATCTACCGTTCTAACTAGGGGTGTTCGTTTGGATGGATCGGTTCGATCCGATGCAATTAAGTAAATCCAAATTGATTTCGGTTTTCAAAATATGGATCCAAATAGTCCAAACTAAATTCAAATCCGATCCGATCCGGTCCAATTACAATTTGATTGGATCGGTCTTTATAATTCGGTTTTCAAAAACCATAACATTTCAAAGGACATAGAATTATAATATGATCTAATTTTACAGAAGAAGCAAAAACAAATTATTTACTTGTGATTTAAAATTTATAAACAACCACTAAGAATGCATATTATAGCTTATTATTTAATAGATAAAAAACTTTTGAGAGAAAGTACATATTAATGTCTTTTATTAGGTAAAACTTTTTGAACTTATTTAAAAAAATTATAAAATTAATAAATAATTATAGATATATTGAAAATAAATACAAAACAAATTGTTATTTGGTTTTTTTGGACTATTCGGTTCTTATCTTATAAACCAAAACCAATCCGAAATCCAAAATAATAATTCGGTTTTGTTGAAAACCAATCCAAAAATCCGAAGATCTGAACCAAATAGTCCAATCCAAATTGTCCAATTGGACAATTCGGTTTTATCTAAATAATGAACAACCCTAGTTCTAACAGATCACTACAACATACAAATATCCTATACACAAGGATACATACTGCAGTACAAAGCATATTGAGAAAACTCACCTGAGCTAACCAGCAGAGGCTTAATAGCAACACTCAACAACAGAAATCTGACACAAGATACAAAGGTCAAGAAGGTAGATGTAAGTTGAGATCTTCAATTTCCAAGCTTAAAAGATCAATCTTGTATGAAAGCCTCACTTTAAAACCACCAAAAACACTCCAAAAATAGATGAGAGGAGAGGGGAGAAGACCAAACTATGAAGAGGGAGGCTAGGGTTGCTCCCAAGGGGTTCTAGATGAGATGGAGGCTGAGAAAATGCCTTGATACATGAATCCTTACCTTTAAATACGTTAAAAACCCTAGAAATCATGGGTTTGGGCCTGCCTAGCTTCCACTGCGTGGAAGACAATTCTCCACTCTGTGGCGATTGCCACTCCGTTGGAGAAAACTCTCCACTCGTGGCGATTGTAATGCCATGGAAGACAATTCTCCACTCTGTGGCGATGGTTTTCACCCAAATCCATTCCAGCTTCAAATAATCATAACTTCTTTGTTTCAACTCCATTTTCAGCGATCTTTATATTCATAGAAAAGTATTGGCGAGCCCCACAATTCTATTTAATTACTTTTGACTAAAAACATATCGAACTAAAATCAATAATTCATGCAAGAAGTCTCACCTTTCCAATTTTACCCTTTGTTTCAAAGCATAATTCGAGGGCTTTACTCACTTAACCAACATTATTAATATCCGATAAAGTCTAAACTTTATTCCTTTGAAGCTCAAGACCTTTACTCGATCAAATTACGGCCCGTTATCCAGAAATTAAAAACATTACGAAAACTAGGTGTTACGTAAACAAGTTAATGATATAATTAATTAATGCACAAACCTACTAGATTACACATTTGGCTGAAACCAAAAAGTAAGAATAAAAAAATAGATGGACAAATTTGCTATTCATTAGTAAATAATAAATTAACAAGAAATTTTAGTGAATGTTATGATGTTATTTTATTTATGGTAAAAAAAATTCTTTCTTGGTATTAAATTGCAAAAAGTCTAATAAATATAGATATGTTCTATCTATGATGTTTTCGTTTCTGTTGTTTATGTCTGAAATTGTTTTGTTATAAGCAACATAACCTAATATAATAAAAAACAAGTAAAACAACTAATATTTTGAAATCAAAATGATGATATCTCTCTTAACCGCTACAAGTCATGCAAGGGTTAATTTAGTCTGTTATATTTATATGAAATCGTGGAAAACATTTTCGTACAACTAAAATTTTGAAATCAAAATGACCATATTCATGTAATTATTTTGAGCTTTGTTTTTCACCACCAGATATAACTCCATCTTGATCTAATATGTTATAGTTACATGAAATCGTGGAAAACATTTCCGTACAAGTTGTACCAAAACATACAATTTATATCCAAAAAAGACAAAAATAAACATGTCATGCCCATAAATTAAACCAAACATAGATAAAAAGTCACAATAGTCTAATGAGAATTGTTATGCATGCAAAATCAATCACATTGAACGTGTGTGTGTATATATATATATATATATATATATATATATATATATATATATATATATATATATATATATATATATATATATATATATATATATATATATATATATATATATATATATAATCAGATGTAAGAAACAAAAATAAAAACCAGAACGAAACACGAAGATCAACCAAGATATCATTCAAACATGGACCACACACACATAATAAAGAAACATGGCACGACCTGAATACTACGAAAAAAATCGAATCTTTAGATTTTTGCGTTATCACAAATCCATGGTCGAAAACTAGATTTGGCCCAAAATTAAACCATAGATTTTGGTAATATCGTTGTCATAGGAGTATTTGATATCAATGTATGTTCTCATTTTTATTCATAATAGTTTACATAATGCAACATAAATAAAACTGAATAGCCTTCCAACATAATCACCCATATGACAATATAAGCTACAAAACAAAAACTAGTATATGGTGTTTTGAGTAATCCTTACATTGTTAATGAAGGGTTAACTTCCATGCATGGTGTAAAAATCAAAGAACCTCCCATCTTCCCATATCCATACGCGAACAAGATCCAAATAAAATAGTTAAATGTTAGTTCAATTGTTTGATCAACCTCACCATTATTACTATAGGAACCCTAAAAGCTCTAAAACCCTATGTTAATATAAAAAAAATCACCACCTAAAATAGGCGCGTCACTACCCTCAAGTATACAATTCGGGTTTTCTACATGATAGGCCCTTAGGAGCAATCCGTGTTGGGCCCAAGTCTTATTGATCATAATATGTGCTAATACAACCTTAGCCTCGTTTGCGTCATCTTAAAGCATGCAACACTTACACTTTTATGTATTTTTTTTCCTTGCAAATCTTGTAATATGTCATATTATTCTTCAGATCATTTCCACTTTTATGTATTTTCCTTGAAAATCTTGTAATATGTTGTTAGGTGCATAAACCGCACCGTTTTATATGTTTATTTTATATTTATTTATAGTATTGCATTGCATTTTAGTGTAATTTTACATGCATTTTGTATTTTCGGGACAAATCGAAGATCAATCTACTTTTCACGTTTTTTGTTGATGTTTCAGGGCGATTTGAAGATTGGAGCATGCTTAGGATGTTCGATAGAAGCTCTTGATAAAGTTTCGGAATTTTCATAGCTAAATTGATGAATTTGGAAAATTGGAAAATGAGCATTTTTCAAATTATTACGCGGGCCGTGTAATGTTTACTCTTGTCATTACACGGCCATGTTTGGAGCATTTCATCATATATTTGTCGTTACACGGCCGTGTAACATTACTCTTGTCATTATGCGTGTCATGTAAGGTTATCTGACAGTGTTTTAGTTTGCAACTCCTGATTGATCTTCTTTTTTTGGCACATTTTGACATAACTTCGACCAAGGAATTCAAAGGGGCGATTTTGTGAGATCATATCATCACTTATCACTTTGGAAACACTTTGATTTTGATTTTGTAAGTTTGTTTTAAGATCAAACTTGTTGAATTTATACTTCAATTTAGCCATGTGTAGCTAACTTTTCTTATCATTTCTGGTTCTGAATTCTAAATACTTGTTGTTTGGATTGTTATCTAAACTTAATTTCAACTTATTTATCTAGTAATCTTTTATTTGCTTTCATTACATGTTGATTTTGTGCTCTTTTCACTTTATCAATGAAATTAGGGTTCATATCAATCTTGTTAGTTAAATTATGATATTCGTAAATGTTTTGTGATTTGAAGTTAGTAACAAACACTTAATTGATTTCAAAAGAATTAAAATGAGTGAATCAAAGATTAGATGTTTGGACATTCCCGAGCATATGAGGAATATTTGACATTTTTTATAACAATTACATGAAGCTTAAAGTCTTTTGGTGATTTGATCTAAGAACATGTTTAGATTTAATCAACTAATTGAGGTTTACTTGAAGATCATGTTTTAAGTAAAATATACTTGGCAATTTTGAGATATTAGAGCATATTAATATTTCAATTATCAATCTAGATTAAACATGAGTTAATTGGCATGTCATATCTAACAACATAGTACTTTAATAGAATCAGAATCGAAAATGTCTTTTAACTTCTGAATTTTAGTCTTTCAATTCATATATCTTATAAAGTTTTATTTAATGTCAACAAAATCCCCAACTTTAATAACTGGTTGTATGTTGTGTGAAAGCATTATCAAACATTAAGTACCGTATCTCTATGGACTGACCCTGCTTACATTATACTATCTTTTAGTATGTAGTAGTAGTGACTTGTGTTTATTTGTTATTATTTTATCCCTTTATTTGTTGGTTTGACACCCAAACAAGTTAGCGCTGTTGTCGGGGATACTATAGTACTAATTGCTTATGCCAAGATCTTTTTGCACAGGTACACCATTACTAGTTGATTTAGAGATAGAGAAATCTACAAAGCAAAGATAGAAGAAAGTTATACTTTTAAAGAAAAAACAACAATTCGGAGCTTCTTTTTCAAACCTTTCAACAACACCCTCAAATACATCACCATCTTTACCCACTCAAACCACCGAGTCTGAAACTTCCATCCTTACTCCTACCATGGGAGACCAAGATGACAACAATGGTCCTCCTGTTTCACCTCCTAAAAAACCTTTCGACAATGGTCCACATAATATGTTACCCAACAATCATTGTGCATCACTTATCTCACAGTAAAACTTTGAACTCAAGTTCAGACTCATTCATTTGTTACCTACATTCCACGGTCTTGAGAATGAAGACCCACACAAATTCCTTAAATAATTTCATGTTATTTTTGTGGGAATGAAGCCACATGAAGTCACTGAAGATCAAATTAAGTTAAGGGCATTCCCCTTTGCTTTACAAGATTCAGCCAAAGAGTGGTTATATGAATTACCACCGGGGTCAATCACAACATGTAATGAACTTTCACAGATGTTTTTGGACAAGTATGTTCCAGAAATAAGAGCTTCAACTTTATGCAGGGAAATCATTGGTATCAAGCAACAAAAAAGGGAAGCCTTACATACTTACTGGGAGCGATTCAAGAAGTTTTCCTTAAGATACCGAAAACATGGAATTTCGGAATATCAATTGCTGCAATGTTTTTGTGAAGGAATGTCACCTTCGGGAAGAAGATTGCTCAATGCATCAATTGGTGGATCAATAGCTCACAAAAATCCTACTGAATCAGAGATCTTTAAAAAAACATGGTAGAAGAGTCCAAGCATACAACTCAAGAAGAAGAATGGTACAATGGTGCACCAAGAGGAGTGAAAGAAATTGCTACTCCAAAGATCAAGAGTCAACTTTCTGAGTTGACTAAAGTTATGATGATGCTTGCTAAGGACAAGGGTGTACAACCACCAACAGTTAGACCTTGTGGTATTTGTACCCAAGTAGGACACCCCAATGATAGGTGCCCGATGTTACAGGAAGACATAGAGCCAGTTCAAGTCATGGGATTTTCTAGTCGACAATAAGGGAATTTTCAGCCAAGAAGCAATCCAAATTGGCATCAACCCACTGTCAATTTCCATCCAAGGCTACAATTTTATCAACCTAGACCTCCATTTCATAATCAAATGCATCATCAGCCAAATTTCCAGCATCATCAACAATCTCATTTCCAGCCTCAAAACATGCAAAGATGAAGTAGTTCAAGCGGTTCAGGAATGTCTTTGGAAGATGTTGTCAAGAGTTTAGCCACTAGTATGCAATCATTTCAAAATGAAACCAAGGCAAGTAGCAAGACTTTGCAACAAAAAATGAATCAAGTCACCACTTATGTGAGTCAATTGGAGTCACAAGGCAAACTACCCGCACAAACTGAGAAGTGTCTCAAGCATAATGCATATACAAAGATGGTTGGGGAAGAAGAAGATATGGAGTTAGAGAAAGAAGATGAGAACTCAAAAGCACCTTCAAAGCAAATACCCGTTGAAGTGAAGGTTACTCCTCCTCATTATCCTGGAAGGTTTTGGAAGCCAAAGCGTGAGAGAGAAGATAATGAAATCATGGAGATGTTCAGAAAGGTTAAGGTAAATATTCTACTCAACGATGCCATTTAAAAAGTCCCTAGGTATGATAAATTCCTTAAGTAATTGTACACATCTAAAAAAGGGAATGAAACTGTCAAAGTAGGTGAGAATGTATATGCAATGTTACATAAAAGCTTACCTCAAAATGTAAGGATTCATGTGTTTTCATGGTTCCTTACAAGTTAGGTAACATTTGTGTTCCAAAATCAATGCTAGACCTAAGAGCTTCTATTAATGTTTTGCTTTACTCCATTTTCAAAACATCAAATATTGGCACATTCAAGAAGACCAGGGTGATCATCCAATTAGCTGACCGTTCTTTAGTACGTCCAAAAGGTATGTTAGAAGAAGTAGATCTGTGGTTTGGACTCCTGGTCTTGAGCATTAAGTGCTTATTGGAGTTTTTGGCTTAATGGATAAGTACGCTGGGTATACAATTCTGTACGCACAGCGTACAAGCCAAATTGCATGTACGCTTAGCGTACAGCTGAGTACACCCCGCGTACTCATTCAGGAGGATTTTTGGATTTTGGGTTTCGTGTTGGGCTTCCTTTTTGGGCTTGGGTGTTTGAGTTCTTAATGGGCCACCTGAGTATAAGTTTCTGGGACTAGGAATTTTGGTTGGCTTTGAGGTAAGGCCCATGTAAGGGGTTTGGGCCCAATTTGGAAAATTAGGCCATATTTGGGCCTTGGTCTTGGACCAAGCTTGGTTATGGGTAAAATGGTCTTTTTACCCCGAGTATGGATTTATGGTTATGGTTTGGAACCCAATGGATAATTGGGTGTTGTTTTGATTTTGACGGTTCGGGGAATCTGTCAGCCAGCAGCCAGGGATCGTCTATGTGATTCGGCAGTGTGAGGTGAGTTTCCTCACTGGGTTTAGCGGGTCGAAGGCACCAATGTCGACCCATGGTTTTTATGTTAGAGTGCTAGATGACTGCATAACTCCTGAATACATTATGAGATGGTATGCTTACCGAGCGAGGCTCGATGCCAGGCGGGGCCTGATGAGTATATTGTATGCTAGTTATTAGTATCTGTTTTTATGCTTACCGGGCAAAACCCGATGCCGGGCAGGGGTCGAGGATGGTATGGTATATTATAGTCTTTGTGATTAATACTGTTGGATATAGTGTCTAAGTCCATAACTTTATTTGGTATGTACTTGACCCGACCCGGCATGGTCCATTTGGATTGCATGGCATTGCAATACTTGGATAGACTAGATGAGAGAATAAGGCACTTATGATTATTAATATATTATAAGTTCTAATATATTAATAATAGTATTATTTAATTAGTATTGATCAAGTATTAATCTAGTATTAATTTGGTGATCAAAGTGAGACTAATTAAATATATAGGGTTGATTATGACAATCATCAATTCTTTTATGGTGGATTAATGATCCATGGTTTATGGGTTTGGTTATAACCATATGGAGCTCCATGGATAGTCCATGGGAGTTACAAACCCATGGGTCATGAGAAATCAAGAGTCATGACAATTAAGGGCATTCATATGTAAACCCTAATTGTGACAACACTATAAAAGGAACCCTATGGCTAGCAAAATCGTGACCTAGTTTTTCTAGTGAGGGCATAACCGATTTTCAAGTGTAAGAAGTATTCTCTCAAGTTATTCCAAGTCTTGTGGTGTTGTGTGAAGCATTTGAGGCACAACATTTGGGGTGCTAGGCTCACAAAGTCTTGAAGGAATCCAAGCAACAACAAGGTATGTATTTCTACTAGTTTTTATGTTCTATGTAATCCCCATGCCATGCTAGTTAGGAAATAACCTTGAAAAGAAATTTGCATGTATATAGAGAAAACATAGATTCAAGGTTATTAGGGTTGCATGTACACTTAGGAAGTGTTAGAATGCTCAAAACCCATCAAATACATGTGTTATTAAGGTATGTGATTATATGGTTATATGATTATATGTGTATCGAGCGGGGACCAATGTCAGGCGGGGCCTGGTGATTGACAGATCTATAATCCGAGCGGGGCTCGATGCTGGGCGGGGCCCAAGGCCGAGCAGGGCTCGATATCGGGCGGGGCCCAAGGCCGAGTGTGTAAGCTTGATAAATCCATTTATGGATTGAAACAAGCATCTCACAGATGGAATCTTTGCTTTGATGAGAAAGTCAAAGAGTTTGGCTTTTCTAGGAGTGAGGATGAGTCTTGTGTGTATGTCAGGGCTAGTGGGAGCATAGTTAGCTTCTTGGTGTTGTATGTGGATGACATACTTCTCATAGGAAACGACGTCCCAACCTTGCAGGAGGTTAAGTCCTGGCTTGGGAAGTGTTTCGCTATGAAGGACCTTGGGGAAGCTGCCTATATCCTAGGGATAAGGATATTGAGAGATAGGAGTAAGAGACTAATTGGACTTAGTCAAAGTACTTACTTGGATAAGGTGCTGAAGAGGTTCAGCATGCAAGAATCCAAGAAAGGGGAATTACCCATCCAGGGTAATGCCAAGCTGAGTAAGACTCAGAGTCCGAGTACAGAGGCTGAGATAGCTGAGATGAGTCATATACCATATGCTTCCGCTGTGGGCTCGATCATGTATGCTATGACTTGTACTCGCCCTGATGTGGCCTTTGCTTTGAGCATGGTCAGTAGATATCAAGGGAACCCTGGCAAGGCACACTGGACAGCGGTAAAGAACATTCTCAAGTATCTGCGGAGGACTAAGGATTGGGTCCTTACCCTCGGAGGCAGTGATGACTTGAGAGTGGAAGGATATAGCGATGCTAGCTTCCAGACTGATAGGGATAATTTCCGCTCTCAGTCAGGCTGGGTCTTTATCCTAAATGGAGGGGCAATTACTTGGAAAAGTTCCAAGCAGGAGACAGTAGCTGATTCTACTTGTGAATCAGAGCACATAGCAGCAAGTGAAGCAGCTAAGGAGGCGATATGGCTAAAGAACTTCATCGAAGACCTTGGAGTTGTACCAGCTATAAAGGAGCCAATGGAAATTTTATGTGACAGCGAAAGTGCGCTTGCTTTGGCTAAGGAACCGAGAGATCACGGGAGATCTAGGCACATTGACAGAAAATACCATTTCATCAGACATCAAATAGAAGAAGGACTCCTCGTGGCTAAGAGGGTATCATCAGATGAGAACCCGGCAGATCCCCTCACGAAGGGACTGAGCAGGGTTAAGCATTTACAGCATGCGAGGCGCATTGGGCTGAAGGATGATATTAGTTTCAATAATTAGATTCCTGAAACTTGTAAAATGTAATTGACATTTGATGATAAATAAAAGTTGTTATTTATTTATGAGTAAGGTGTTACTATCTTGTGTTGATTGTTTACTATGTTTCAATTTTGCATGTTTTTACTTCCAGAATAATTATGTTATTATTCAAACCATTCACAGTCAGTCAAACTTTGGAAGTAAGTATTGATTTAAGACTGTCATGAATTTGGCTTGTATGATTTGTCTAAAAGTGCTTTGGACAATGCAATGGTTGCTACAACATTCATGAGTACTCATAAGGGCTGAGTATTGGATCCAACCCACGCTCACTTGCATCACTTCATGGAATTTATCTCGAGTGATCGTGAGACGGTAATATCATATAAATCTTCAAACCTAGAGATATGAGTTGTTGACTATGAGTTGGTTATTCATTGATTGCACGAAAACGCATTGGTAACTCGATGTCATAAAACGTGCATTTGTGAATAATTCAACAAGTAGTTAGTACAAGCATATTAGTCGAAGTTTATCTGTTCCTTCTAGAAATAGAAGCGATATCTGGGCCCCTCGATGATTTGGTTTTGACCTATGTACCGGGCCCGGTCAGAACCTAATTGATGTGTTCAATTTAGTTCTATGTCGAAACAAATCAGAGATCGAGAAACAAATGCTGGACAATAAGTAAGACCATGTTCCATGTGTTTGTCCGGCTGATGTCATGAGAACAGAGGATTATATGATCACTTATCTTAAATGGCGTATCATCATCATCTCAGTTCCGAGAGACTTTGAAAGAGCTACGATTGCTAGTCGGATTTTGAAGTCATATTTGCAAATATAGTTATTAGACTTATCCAAGTGGGAGACTGTTGGATATAGTGTCTAAGTCCATAACTTTATTTGGTATGTACTTGACCCGACCCGGCATGGTCCATTTGGATTGCATGGCATTGCAATACTTGGATAGACTAGATGAGAGAATAAGGCACTTATGATTATTAATATATTATAAGTTCTAATATATTAATAATAGTATTATTTAATTAGTATTGATCAAGTATTAATCTAGTATTAATTTGGTGATCAAAGTGAGACTAATTAAATATATAGGGTTGATTATGACAATCATCAATTCTTTTATGGTGGATTAATGATCCATGGTTTATGGGTTTGGTTATAACCATATGGAGCTCCATGGATAGTCCATGGGAGTTACAAACCCATGGGTCATGAGAAATCAAGAGTCATGACAATTAAGGGCATTCATATGTAAACCCTAATTGTGACAACACTATAAAAGGAACCCTATGGCTAGCAAAATCGTGACCTAGTTTTTCTAGTGAGGGCATAACCGATTTTCAAGTGTAAGAAGTATTCTCTCAAGTTATTCCAAGTCTTGTGGTGTTGTGTGAAGCATTTGAGGCACAACATTTGGGGTGCTAGGCTCACAAAGTCTTGAAGGAATCCAAGCAACAACAAGGTATGTATTTCTACTAGTTTTTATGTTCTATGTAATCCCCATGCCATGCTAGTTAGGAAATAACCTTGAAAAGAAATTTGCATGTATATAGAGAAAACATAGATTCAAGGTTATTAGGGTTGCATGTACACTTAGGAAGTGTTAGAATGCTCAAAACCCATCAAATACATGTGTTATTAAGGTATGTGATTATATGGTTATATGATTATATGTGTATCGAGCGGGGACCAATGTCAGGCGGGGCCTGGTGATTGACAGATCTATAATCCGAGCGGGGCTCGATGCTGGGCGGGGCCCAAGGCCGAGCAGGGCTCGATATCGGGCGGGGCCCGAGGTCGAGTGGGACTCCAGACTGAGCGAGGCCCGATGGAGGGCGGGGGCCCAATATATGATTTATGTATTTGTGGTATGTGGTATCTTTGGGAACTCACTAAGCTTTGTGCTTACGATTTTCAGTTTATGTTTCAAGTACTCGATTTTCAAATGGAAGGGCTCGGGATGATTGTAGAGCACACACCAAATGTTTTCGCATTCTGTGAATTACTCTGATTTAATGATGTTTTGCTAAATCTTGATTACCTTGGTTTTATGGAGATGTTATGTATTAACGATTTATTAATCTGAAAACGAAACTTTATGTCATTATTTTTGGGATGTTACAAAGACCCTTTTTGAAAACAACCAAAACAAAAATCAATGTTTTTAATGGCACATTGTCCATGAAATTTGATGGTGAGGTGATAAATTTCAACATTTTGGTACTCTGAGATATCCAAGTGATATTTCATCTTTAAATTTTGTGGATGTCATTGAACCATTAACTAAATAGTGTTTTGATTTATCTAACCCCGATGTGTTAGCTTTAGTTCTAGACAAGAATCTTCAAAAGGGTGTAGTGGAGAAACTTTCAAAAAAGTTGAAGATTGATGAAGAAATTATGGATGTTGTATCTTGCATGGGTAAAAAGAAGAAAATGAGGTTTGATGTTCCAAAACTGAAATTGTCGATGCCTAATGAAAAACTTGTACCTTTTGTTGTGCAGGAACTCGAGTTAGAACTCAAGACTTTACCTAATCATCTCAAGTAAGGTTTTTTGAAGAAAAAAGAGACTCTACCTGTGATCATTTCCACCAAGTTGACAACCAAGGAAGAAGAAGAGCTTGTTACCACATTGAAGGAATATAAGGAATCCATTGGGTGGACTATAGTCGACATCAAAGGGATAAGTCCTTCACTTTGCATGCATAAAATCATTATGGAAGAAGACTTCAAGCCTTCTCGATAAGCTCAAAGGCGTTTGAACCCTCCAATGATGGAAGTTGTGAAGAAAGAAATTTTAAAACTGTTGAATGTTGAAATGATCTATCCTATATCGGATAGTAAGTGGATAAGCCCAGTCTAATTTGTACCAAAGAAGACATGTATTACCGTTACCAAGAATGAAGAAGGTGAATTAGTCCCCACCCGTGTGCAAAACGGGTGTAGAGTTTGCATAGATTATAGAAGACTCAATGCCTTGACCCGAAAAGACCATTTTCCACTTCCTTTTATCAACCAAATGTCGGAAAGGTTTGTGAGAAAGGCTCATTATTGTTGCTTGGATGGGTATTCCGGTTTTCACCTAATACATGTTGCAACCGAGGATCAAGAAAAGACCACCTTCACATGTCCTTTCTGTTAGGTCATAAATTGTGGTTTATACTTTGCTTTTCATAAGCTATTAGAGTTATCAGTCTAGAACCGAAAACACCATGTTTTGGTGTTGTTTGGACCAAAATCACATGTGATTTTGGTTAGGCTTTATATTGTTTTGTTTAGGTTTTGGGCTTGGGCTTGGTTATTAGGCCTAGGTATATATAGTGTTATTTACGCTTGAAACTTAGTTAGAAGTGAGTGTTGGACGTTCTAGGGGCTACTATATGCCAAGGACGTGAGTTTAGAGAGAACCAAGAGAGAACAGTGTATAATCAACATCTTATGTACCCGACTATTGAATGATAATAGTGTGCATTGAAGATTAATTATCTTGTTCTTATTCATTTTTGTCTTGCATTATACACTTTGATTGGGATTCTGCACCATCAAAGTGAATCCGATTGATTTCTAGGAGAATTAGGGACTTACAAGTGGTATCAAAGCTTGGATCGGTAGCAATCGGGTCATTGCAAGATAATTTTAAGAGTTTTTCTTAGAAATTCTTGGTGTTTTTAATTTATTTTTGACGGATTTTTGGCCATTGTTCTTTGTGTTCTTCATATTTTTTGAGTTTTGATCGATCTTGGCATTAAAAATTGAAAATATTGTGTTTTTGGCAAGTTTTGGGTGATTTTAGGGATAAATTTGCGAAATTTCGGCGGCCAGCTTCGGATCCAGTCAAACTCTAGGTGGCCAGCAGCGTTTTCGGACTCAGCAGCGAAATCGCGGACGCGGCTTCGCATGTTCTCGGTGTACAAGCGAGGTTATCGGTCCAAAGTTCTCGTTCTCGGTCACGCGTATTCGGTCTGACCCTCTTCGGTTCGGATCCTAAGCTTCTCGGTTCTTTCTTCTTGGTTCGGATTTCGCCCCTATTCTCGGATTCGGATATCCAACTTCGCAATTTCGGCTGTAATTTCGGAATTTCCATATTTTGACTTATTTTTGGTCAAATTGCCACATTTTCGATCCAATAATTTCATTTTCGGTCCTTAGGCCTCATATTTGATCAAAAAGACCCGTATTTGGTCAAATACTCTCGTTTTTTGTCAAATACTCTCGGTTTTGGTCTAGAAATTTTCGTTTTCGGTTTAGAAATTTTCTTTTTCGGTCAAGGTTATTCTTTTTGGACAAAGAATTTTGACTTTCACCTTTGACTTTTAAATTTGACGTTTGACTTTCAAGTTTGACTTTTCAAGTTTGACTTTCAAGTTTGACTTTTAAGTTTGACATTTTAAGTTTTAATTTTCAAGTTTGACTTTTCAATTTTTACTTTTCAATTTTGACTTTAAGGTTTGACTTTTAAGTTTGACTTTCAAGTTTGATTTTTCAAGTTTGACTTTTCAAGTTTGACTTTCAAGTTTGACTTTCAAGTTTGACTTTTCAATTTTGACTTTTAAGTTTGATTTTTAAAGTTTGACTTTCGAGGTTTCAAGTCAAGGGGGATTTTTCTTGGCTTCATAATCAGTTCTACTTTTGGTATATTATTTTTGTGAATAATGAGTTCATCAATCATAAAAGAGGTCAATAAAACTTCTTGTTCTCAAGCCTGTAGTGATAAAATTAAATCTTATCGTGATCAACATGAATTATTAATTAGGGAAATTGAGGACCTTAAATATGAACGATATACTATCAGAAAGGAACAAAAACCCTTAAAAGATCAATTAGAGGCCAAAATCAAAGAATTTAGAAAACTTCAAGAAGAATACAGCACAAAGTGTGTTCGTTATGATTATGCTCAACAAAAAATTGTCGAACTTGATGCATTAAAAGCTAAATATAAAGATGCTGAATTTAAATTTAAGAAATTTGACGTGTCAAGTGAGGTAGTTGTGTCCATGATAGAAAAACAATTAAGATTTAAAGATAATCAGAACAAGGGTCTAGGGTATCACAGTGTTCCACCATCCTTTAATAACAATTATACCCCGCCCCTTGAAACCAATGAGGTAGAGATACCTGCTCAGTACGGCTCGACCCCTGTTCCAGCTTCAGCTAAGACTGAACAATCTGGCCCAACTGAGAACATTGAGGTGAATGATACTAATGTTTCTACCTCATGTGCAGAGCAGGTCAAAGTGCATGATGGGCATAAGCAGAACACAAATAACTCTTGTTCTGCTGAAAATGATTCAAAAACTTATGATAAGGTGAGAGATACTAATGCTTCTACTTCATGTGCAGATAAAGAAGCAGTACAAGATGGGAGTGAGCAGATCAAAATCAATTATGAGTCTGCTGAAAGTGTTTCAAAAGCTTGTGATGATGACACTCCCACTGTGGAAAAACCCAAGCCACAAAAGTTTGTTAAACAATTTGTTAAATGTTCTTGTGCTTGTGCTTGTGGAAGTCCCTTGAAACAAAATTCTTTTGGACAAGGACCAAGTCACAATCTCATCTATATGAAAAGACAGACTTGTTTTAACTGTGGGATTCCCGGTCACATTTCCAGAAATTGCCCACATCATTTGTATGTTCCTTACTACAGACAAGGTTGGCAGAACGCGTCAAAAGGGAGATCCTCCAAAAGAAACTCTTCGAGGTCACAATCGAACAATGGTGACTGGAATGCTAAGAATGGCAAGAATCAAACTCCCAAGGTCACGAAGGGAATGTCAGCCAAGAAGCCAAATTCCAGAGATGGTTCAGTTAAACGAAGATCAGTTAATTCAAAGTCATCTCGGCGTTCGGTTTCAAGTTCTAAAGCAAGTGCTAAGGCATCCATCCGATCAAACAAGAAATGGGTTAAACCCAACTACAAATGGGTACCAAAGATTCATAATCCCAAATCTTCTAATGATTCTAACATTTCTTCATCTTCTGTGTGTGATATACAGGATATGCCATGGGAGAAAGTACCTTGTGTAGATGATAAAGGTCAACCCAGCTTCAAAATGGACTGGGTTTCAAAGTTCAACTAATTCTGCACTCTGTGCTGGAGCAGTCATGGAGGAATATCATCAGACCTCGTTTTGTTGATAGTGGCTGTTCCAAGCACATGATAGGAGACATCTCTCAAATCCACAACATTTAGAACTTTAACTGAGGGTATGTGTCCTTTGCGAGAAGGAATAAAGAAAGGATCACAAATGGGGATCGTACTTAACGGCATATTGAATTTTGAGTCTTTTCACTTCATTCCAGAATTGAAGCACAACTAAGGCTGAATATGTTGTTGCCTCAACCTACTGCTCTCAGGTTATCTGGATGCAACTTCCATTGGTGAATTACGGTTTGAGTTTTCTTCTCGATACTTCTAAGTTTTTCTTAAAATGATTCTTTTGAAAACAATTTTTTTATTTTTGCGCATTTATTTTGTTTTATTGCTTCCCCATGCTCAAATTAAGGGGGAGAAATCATAAAAAAAAATTCAAAAATAATAATAATACAAAAATATGTTTTCTTTCGTAAGCATTTTTGGGAAGTGATATGAGATTTAGTGATAAAGGGCAATTTAAATTGTCTGACAACTTTGATCCCAAAAGTTCTTGTTTTGTATATTTTGCATTTTATTTGTTATTTTCTTAAATTTGTTCATATTGTCTTATATGCACAAATTTAAGGGGAGAATTAAAAAAAAATCATAAAATTTAAAAATCCAAAAATATGTTTATTTCTGTTTTTATTTCTTTTTCAGAAAAATCAAAAGTCCAAAAATATTTTATTTTGAGTGTATTTTTAATTTTATTTTTAGTTGCTTTATTTGTGTGCTAAGTTTAGTTTTATTTTGTTTTTACCTCAAAATTACTTTTGTCTTGAAAAGTGAATTCAGAAGAAGAAGAGACTCAAGGAGACTGTATCGAAATATTTTGAGCAATGAGAAGAAACTTGAAAAAGAAAAGGAATTGACGGAGGATTCAAATGCGAATGATAGACTCTTCCATATTGAGACATATATCAGTCTTAATAGGAGTGTTCGCATCAAATGTTAATGATCAAAGGTCATTTTCACCATGACTAATGTGAAACACCTAACCATTCTTCACCCATATCTAAATTTTCTCCATTAAATCATTTCTACGTACCGGTACCCCTTGAGGTTCGAGTATAAAACAAATCGGCTGATGGTTACCAAAAAGTTTGTGTTTATGATCTTAGAAGTCATTGTCACCATGGTTCTAAGTGAAACCCATCAATTTCTGAATTGACGGTGAACATTTTAATGTTCTAGATATTTTCACCCATGAAATTGACGGATAATGGTTCATACCTGGTGTGACACTGTACAAAATGTTAGTTAGGAAACTTCTTTATAAGAACTGTCGTATTTAAGGAATTGAAAGCCTGGAATTGTACAAAGTGTCAAATTGGTCTTGTCAGCTTTCTTTACCTAAGAACTGTCACGACACCAGGGCGATTCACCCAACAGGGAAACAGATATCGCTGAACGTCTCGCCAAGGGCCAAGTTAACTAGTTTAACTTGAAAAACTGTATTAAGATCTTTGATCTAGGATATATAGGGGCTAACATCAAAACTAGCCACGAGTAGTTCTCCGATACTCAACAAATCGCAGTGCGTTCCTCCGTGTTCACACAGATACTACGAGAAGTCTCCATCTGAGCCAAGTTTGGGTCCTTGAACAACTGTGGTGAGAAGGGTTTTTATGATTCTGTGATCCACAGGGACTTTTTAGTCATTTGTTACTTTTCAAGGCGTAACGGTGATCATTAAAGATCATTCATTCGAAGGAACAAGAAGTGAAGATCATCTTTCAACACCAAATCTTTCAACCCCAAAAAGCAAGGTGAAGCTGTATTTGAAGATTATGTGACAGATTGCATTGAATCCTCCTCAATCAAACTGCTGCTATCTATGAACCTGCTGAAGTGATCCAGAAGAATTGGTCTCTCTGTTATTTTCTCTGAAGATTCTCAAAGCTGCAAGTGCTGATTTTCAAGAATCTTTACAAGAAGCCTCCACATCCAATGTGTGTTCAAAGTCAGATCTTTAAAAGAATCCCAACTGTTCAAGATGAAGTTATTCATGAAGAAAACTCATGTGTTCATCTTGAAGTTGTGAAGAAATCGAAGATAAACGTTGAAGCCAAGCTTAAAGGAAGACTGAAAAGAAAAGAAAGCAATAAACCAAGGGGGAGATTGTTAGGACTAAATTATGGTTTATTGTAAGTGAAAAGAAAGCTATAAACCAAGGGGGAGATTGTTAGGTCATAAATTGTGGTTTATACTTTGCTTTTCATAAGCTATTAGAGTTATTGGTCTAGAACCGAAAACACCATGTTTTGGTGTTGTTTGGACCAATATCACATGTGATTTTGGTTAGGCTTTATATTGTTTTGTTTAGGTTTTGGGCTTAGGCTTGGTTATTAGGCCTAAGTATATATAGTGTTATTTAGGCTTGAAAATTAGTTAGAAGTGAGTGTTGGACGTTCTAGGGGCTGCTATATGCCAAGGATGTGAGTTTAGAGAGAACAGTGTGTAATCAACATCTTATGTACCCGACTATTGAATTATAATAGTTTGCATTGAAGATTAATTATCTTGTTCTTATTCATCTTTGTCTTGCATTATACACTTTGATTGGGATTCCGCACCATCAAAGTGAATCCGATTGATTTCTAAGAGAATTCGGGACTTACACTTTCGAAACATTTGCATATAAGCGGATGCCTTTCGAGCTTTGCAATGCTCACGACACGTTTCAAAGGTGTATGGTAAGTATATTTTCGAAATATGTTGAGGAGATCGTTGAAGTGTTTATGGATGATTCATTGTGTATGGTAATTCTTTCAATAACTGTTTGGGTAATTTAAAGAAAATTTTGCAAAGATGTATTGAGACCAAACTTGTTTTGAATTATGAAAAACGTCATTTTATGGTTGATAAAGGTCTCATACTTGGTCATGTTGTGTCTTATAAGGCTCTAGAGGTAGACAAAGTAAAAATTGATATCATTAAGTATTTACCTTATCCCACTTATGTTTGTGAGGTACGTTCATTTCTTGGACATGACGGTTTTTATAGAAGGTTCATTAAATAATTCTCCAAGATATCTCATCCCATGTGTGAACTCTTGCAAAAAGACTTAGAAATTTAATTTTTAAAGGAGTGAAATGAAGCTTTTGATCGATTGAAGGAGTTGTTAATTTCAGCACCAATACTTCAGTCACCGGATTGGAGTTTACCATTTGAGATTATGTTTGATTCTAGCAACCATACGGTCGGTGTGTGATTTACTGCCTTTGACATGATTAAACATCTAAAGTAGATGTTTGGTCAACAAGCTAAGACTGAAAGATTTGAAACTGTTCGAGCCCTTCATGCCCGCAATATGGAGGAAACCAGGAATGTGAGCACTCATGTTCTCAAGATGAAAAGCCATATGGATCAATTGGAGAGATTGGGCTCTCCATATCCACTAGACTTGGCCATAGACTTAATTCTTAACTCATTTCCCAAGTCTTATGATACTTTCATCGTGAAATACAACATGAATGGGTGGGATAAACCTATCTCTGAGTTGCACGAGATGCTCAAAACTGCAGAGAAAAACATCCCAAGGAAAACCCCCCAAGTGCTCATGATCTGGGAGGGACAAGTCAAAAAGAAGAAACAAGGCAAGAACTCCAAAGGGAAGCCACAAGCTGGAAAGGGCAAGGGGAAGAAAGCTCCCCAAAACCCACCACCCAAGAAGAAGGAAAAGGTTGCTAAAGATGACATATGATTTGAGTGTGGTGTCGTGGGGCATTGGAAAAGGAATTGTCCTAAGTACCTTGCTGAGTTGAAGAACAAGAAGGTCGGGGAGGGCACTTCAGGTATATCCATTTTCATGGTTGAAATGGGATTATTTACTTTTTCTTCAAATACTTGGGTATTTGATACTGGTTGTGGAACTCATATGAGTAATTCGTTGTAGGGATTTTCAAAAAGTAGGGAACTGAAGATAGATGAGATGGCTTTGCATATTGACAATAGAGCACATGTTGCAGTCCAATCATTAGAGTATTTTGATTTATGCTTACCATATGTTATGTACTTAACATTAAACAATGTGTGTTTGATTACTTATATCACTAGAAACATTATTTTAGTTTCATGTTTAAGGAAATCTGGTTATGAATTCAATTTGTTGAGGATAATATACATTCCTTCTTGAATGGAATATTACATTTTGAGGCTAAACCAATAAATGGAATTTATGAATTGAACCTAGATGACACTTCAAACGACAAATCCCTTTATCATGTTATCACCAAAATGATCAAACAAGGTTTGAACCAAACATATCTATGGCATTGTCTCCTTGGACACATAAACAAGAAGCGCATATCACAACTCGAAAAGAGTGGACTTTTGGGGGCAAATGACATTGATTCATTTGACATAT